>NC_133651.1:99743480-100343480 GCF_009905375.1 Apium graveolens | reverse complement strand
CACTATCAGAACTTGATGACTCAGTATCAGACTTCGTGAAGAGAGCTTTACCCTTGCCTTTCCTTGAGGTAGCTGCCTTGGGGGATTCTTCTTCAGCCTTAAGAGCAACTGTTCTTGACTTTCCTCCTTTCCTCTTGCTTCTTTGTTCCATCTCAAGTTCATGAGTCTTGAGCATCACATAAATTTCATCAAGAGTCATTTCATCAAGATTATAGTTGTCTCTTATTGTTGTTGCCTTCAAATCCCAGCTTTCAGGAAGAGCCAACAGGAATTTAAGGTTTGAGTCTTCAAGATCATACTCCTTATGAATCAGTGACAAATCATTCAAGAGTTTGACAAATCTATCATATAAATCAGTCAATGACTCATTAGCCTTTGAGTCAAAGTGTTCATACTCTTGAGTAAGTATTGTCTTCCTGTTCTTCTTAATCGTATCGGTTCCCTGACATCTTGTTTCCAAGGCATCCCATATCTCCTTTGCAGTCTTGCAGTTTATTACCCTGTTTGACATTACATTATCAATGGCACTATGCAGTAAGTGTCGTACCTTAGCATCCTTAGCAATTGATGCGATATCTTCAGCAGTGTAATCACTCTTCTCCTTTGGTACAGACTTTGCTGCTTCACCTGCAACTGCAACTGCGAGCTTGGTTGGTTTGTGAGGTCCTTCCTTAATTCTATCGAGATATTCTGTATCTGTAGCTTCCAGGAACATGGTCATCCTCACCTTCTATATGGGATATTCAGATGGTCTCAATATGGGTTCTTCAATTTTGGTGGGCTTAGTTGGAGTTTCTACTTCAGACATGATTGTTTTTGGATCTTAAACCGTTTGTGTGTTAACAGATAGGCTCTGATACCACTTGTTAGGTCACACACACTGTAGAGGGGGGTGAATACAGTGTATAGCATAATCAAATCGAACTTTAATAACTCAAGTAACAGAAAACGAACTTTATTCAAAACAATAAAACTCTGTTACAGTATGGAACTGTCCTCTCTCAGTGATGAACAAATATCACGAGAGCTGCTAGGGTTACAATGAATAATCTTCTCGATAATGATAACACTAATAGTGTAAACCCTATGTCTGTGTTTATATACTACACAGTTACAAGATAATCGCTAATTGATATGGAATATAATTCTGCTTCCTAAAATATATAAATCAGATATCTTTTCTTCCAAGTATTCTATTCTTCATAGAATTCCTTCTTCATGCATATCTCTTCTTATGTTTCTCTCGATCTTCTCTTCCTGTAAATCAGTTGCCTTCCTTATCTGAACGTTACCTTTAAGTCCTGATATTATCTTCTGATAAATATCTCCTGAACCTTAAGTACTGACGACTTAAGTTCTGACTTCAGTATAAGTGCTGATTTCAGTTAAGTACTGATTTGTCCTGTTTAAGTAAGATCTGAAAACTAAACATAAATCATATTAGACATGACATTATAAAATATATCTAACATTTTTATGTTTTTATTCGTATTTTTCATTTCGCAATTCATTTTTACCGAACTAATTTTATTTTATTTAAATAATAAATGTAGGACTCAGATAAAAATCATCATCGCCCACCGTCGGCTCGCCGAGGCTCATCGCCGACGGCAATAAAATTTACGGGTTCCCGTTATATTGGGCATCCTACTAAATTCCATCGATTATTTATAATATTATCCGCACGAAAATCTTTTTTATTTCACGAAATGTTAATCAAAATAATTAAAAATCTCAACCACACAGACACGCGCACAACGCGCGGAACAGAGAACAGAAACAAGTCGGAACAGCAGCCGGCTAACCGGCCGGAATCGACTAACAAACAAAAAATAACACTGAAAGCATATGTATACATGTGCATACACAGGACACAGGAAGCACAAACCAGAGAGGAAACCGGAAACAAACCGAAAATAAGGGTGGCGATCGGAAAAGGGTTTGTAGCGGCGGCGGTGTTACCACTGGAAAAGGAAGCAACGGTGATAAAATAGCCGCCTGGAATAGCAGGAGAAACGAGAAAGAAAATAGAGGGGAGAGATAGAGAGAAAAGAGAGGAGAGAGATCGATTGAGAGAGAGAAGAGAGATCGATGCAGAGAGATGGAGGAGGCGAGAGACAACAGGGGGTGGGGATAATTTGGGGGTAGAATTATGTTTCATATTTATTTTTCCTTCTTTTTATTTGTTATCTTTATTTGCATTTTTATTTCGTCTCGTTCCGGAATCGCGAATGTGTTATTACACATCGCATGCAAAATTTATTGGGAATATATATATGTATAATAATTCTAAATAATTTTAAATATTTCTTAAAATCACCAAATATTGAAAATTATTAAAATTACATTTTTAAAACATTTTCCAAATCGCATATCAAACCCGCATTTAATAATTTAATGAATACACATGTGGTTAAATAAAAACCAGAAATTTTCCGAGATAATTTTATAATTCTCGAAATATTCCAAACTTAATAAAATAAAATTTTCATGATTTTTGAAACATCTTGAAATTAAATATTGATTTTATAATTTAAATGGAGTCAGAAAATCATTTAAATATAATTAATAAATAAAATATTGATTTCTAAATTTTATAAATTCCTAAAAATAATAAATAAAATTATAAAACAACAAAAATAATTTTAGGGGCAATTTAGGCATTTATGAGAATAAATATTCAATAAAATCATTTTAAAATGAATTAAATTCATACATCTCAATAATTAATTATAAAATTAATCTTTGCGTCCAACAATTCACAAACAATTGATAATACAGCAACACATAGCTGACAGAACCATCACATATTTTATTTATTTAATAATTTGATCATTACATTTACAAATCAGATCCGAAAATAGGTTACTTAGCCGCTAAGTAACTAAAAAGACGATATGATTTTAATACCAAATTTGGATAATTATCAAAACAGAGCTTCCTATAAAATACTTTATACGAAATTAAGGTAATAATGTCTCGCCTTTTGAGAATATGGATTTTTATCGATATATAAAATGATTTGCGTATCGAAAATTTCACACCGGGACTCGTACAGGTCAAACCGTACCCCGGATCGAGAAAGTCAAAAATTAAAAATATTTAGAATTATCATATTAGGTTAGGAAGGAGTTTTCAGAAGAGTTTCAGGTTGTAAAAACGGATAAACGATTGCGGTTGAACGATTTCTGATTCTAAAAAGTATTTTTATAATTATGTAAAAATAATCATTATTAATTTTATAAATCCTTATAAAATCATCCAAAAATTACCAGAAAAATACCAAAATTATCTACATTTAATTATGGATAATTAAAAATTAAAATATCTAGATTTTTATTAGAAATAAACATCCAAATATTAATATCAATCATCAAATAATTCACCAAAATTCACATAATAACCACATAATAATTATTTATTGATAAAAATAATTATATAATATTTCTCAGACGTTACATCCTCCCCCCTTAAAAGGATTCTGCCCTCAGAATCATGCTAAGGAACAGACCATGATGTTTTCCAAGTATCTTTCTTATAATTTCTCAGTTCTCATCACCTTAATCATAACTCAACGGCCTTTTATCGTTATCAAATCTATCAGTTGCTTATGCAACCCCTAACTCAATCTTTGTTTCATACGTTCGAAGCTAAATTAATATTCGTAGTCATACACACATGAATGTCTTATAAACTCGTTATACCTGTGACAACAAGACCAACTCATTCACAATTGTTCTATCTATCTCATTGTCTCAAAGGACTAACTTAATTTACACTAACCTTCTTTTCTTTCCAATTCTAATAGTTCGTGTTCATGAAATTTCTATTTCCTCTGACTGTTCTACTTTACATTTCAGGCCTCTTTTTCTTCGATTAGCCTGACCCATGATCATTTTCAATTATATTCAAGAATCTTTAATCGGTCTCTTGCATTTTCTATTCGTCCGCGCCCGATATCCTGAGCTTATGACGTCTGATGCTTCAGAATGTTCTACATCTATTCAAAAACTAAAAAGGAAAATCTCGGCAATTGCATCTACTCACCACTTGGTAGCATACTTCTATTTCTTTTCAATTACTATCAAGTAGATTCATCGAGCGAGAATCTCTTAGTATCTGAAAGAAAGTACATTAATTTGGAACGGAATGAATTAGAACTTTATTCAAAACCCGGTCTCTTGGTACTAATACTCATTTTGTTGTCATATCAAATTAGATATCAATTCGAACTTTGATGCTCACAACGTCCCATACTGAAGTTAACATCAATCATCTGTATTAATACCACATTTGATATCTAACAACAAAGTAAGTATCAGCATAACCCAGAAGACGGATTAAAACCTATTCTTCAATTTCCAACTTTTTTAATTCTTTTAACCATTTCCCCACAATCTTAATGGTATTCACTATTTTCTTTCTATTTGAAACATCTGTTCCTAAATGGACCTTTCTTGTTTGGTATTTAACCACACACTGGAGCTCATAATTAATTATAACCAGAATTCATATCTTTGAAGCTGAGAATTCAGCTGCTATTTTTCAATTCTTCACAAGCATCTCTTCAGGTGTTCAACTTGGTCTTCCTTAGTCCTTGAATTAGCGAGGATGTTATCAATAAATAAAATCACATTATCCAAATACTCTTGGTACATTGTGGTCACTTAATCTTTAAACTTACAATTGTGTGATAATCGACGCGTAACTTCATACCTCTATTCTCTTTTTTCTATGACCACTTTTGTGCACAGCACAAAACACTCTTTATTTCCTTATTCTTTCATTCCACATTTTTGAAGTTTTCCTTCACTTATTATTTCATCCCTATTGAGTTATACGATACAGGCTTTTGACATCAGCTTGACTCTGTGCAGTAACCGACGAGAAATTCTCACCTCATTCCCTGAAATTACCTTGGCAAATCATTCGCTCGAACTTCTGGGACTTCACTTTAGTTCTAAAGAATTCCATCTTGAGATTCATTGCAACACGCTTCTCCAATCGTTTGCCATTAATACCTTTGTGTAATCTTTCCTGTTTAGATGCATTTTTGGAACGAATTCATACCTCCAACTATCGGCGTTTCACCTCATTCTTCTAACAGTTCCGACACAACCGATGTTCATAACTTGCATATTGTTGTGGATTATTTCATAAAATTTCTTTATCATTCTTTTGATTCCACTTCTTTTCTTATTTATTTCTCCATTCTCATTATTCATTATCTCTTTTAAACATAACAAATTTCTTTTTCTTAGTAATATTAATCTGTTTATTATTGGATAGATCATTTCTGGGGTTCATACTGGAATGAAGTCTTTTATTTATAATATTTAAATCTTTATTAACAGATTTATCAAAATTCATCGGTAGCTATTCTCTTAGCCTTGCTTACTCATCACGAATTGCATATTTGACTTTTCCTCATTGGTCAACATCTCTTTTCCCTGAGTTCACATGCAGACTTCGTCCGTCTCTATCTTACATCGGATAATTGTATTTGGGAGTTTCCCAGTACTTAACAGCAACTTTTATTCAATCAAAATTTGATAAAGATGTACATTTACGTTTGTCATGGAGTATTATTATAGAAGGTAATATTTCTTTACTCTATCTTGGATTTTCAGTTCTTGCAAATGTTCTCTCCACTAATTTATAGTAGCTTCCATGTACTCGTCATTCGATATGGGTATACACCCAAGTCCTTTTTGGAACGTGATTACAAATGATAAAATCTCTTTGCTTTATCTTGAATCTCCAGTTCTTGAAAAAAAATATTCTTCTAACTAGCATGAACCAATAACTTTCTATTCCTTTTGTCTATTTCAAGGGGCGTATTCGTCTAGGTAAAATCTTGCACATGTCTGCAGTAACATCACACTAATTTTACTAAACTTTCAATTTCTGCTAATGCCATCACTTCCTCCAAATTGCTAATTGCCTTGATTTCGGATCTGAAAATCATGTCAGAGTTTGACTTAATCTAATTGGAATCGACCTCCATTTAACTAACCATTAGTTGGTAAAATTAATCAATTAACTCTTTTAAATCATCACTTAAACCAAGTGCTGACTAGCTAACTGGAATCAAAGACCAATTATATAAAGTCGGTTTGGTCATAACAACTTTCTCAAGAACCGAGATCGCAATTATTTGGAGTACTGACGAGAACGACAATATACTTCTTTTTCCTCAAATATGGGGTAATTTATGAAAATTTTGGCAACACTTCCCCTATATCATCGACTACCAGTCGGACTCCAGCCAACACCATCAATCAACCAAATCACCCACAATCATATCCGTCCACTTCCATCAACCAAATCCATCCATTCAACACAATTCACATTATATCGTTTTGATCAACAGATGTATTATTAATTGGCATAACATATATTTTTTTTTAATTATAGTTGGGTCTTACATCAACAATGATTAATATAATCATACTTTCTCAGTTCTTTCAGGATATTACAAAATGTTATTAGTGAACTTTAAAATTTATCTTGTTTTTTTTCAAGGATTTTACTTCGCGATTCTTTTAACTTATTTCTTGTCATTACCAATTGTGTATAGTTACTTTTAAAAATTATGCCGCATCCATCCACCAATCACAACAATCATCTATCGTGGATGATACACATTAAATTTCATTAACTAATCTGTTTATCTTTTAATAATCACGCACGGTTTTCATTACTATCGTCGCAATCTGGTAGAAACTTAATCATTATATCATTATTTCTTAAAAGGTTTCACAGTTGAGTCACCAATGCTTCATCTCTCTTATGGTTTCGCATCAAACTTTCATCACTGACCTAGGTATGAGTATTGAATTCACCATCACTTATTTACGCAAGTTAGAGAACTTTACAATGTCTTGAAGAGCATGTTCGAAGTTCAATTACATTTAAAATTTCTTCCATCTTAAATCTTCACGACAAATATCTTCCCGCGATGAAGGGATGTTTCACGTAGTAATTGCATGTCTGAGTCATTGTTCAGAATTTCCTTGATCTTTGATCGTCATCCCGATACTCGTTTGCTCTCGTCTGACGCACACACCTTTACTTTCTTATTTTGTAATTGATCTAATTATTGTGGTTCACTAACGATTCATTTCTCATCGAAATCTTCCAATTCGAAGTGCATCACGTAATCTACCGTACTGATGAGATCCTGTAGCAAGAACAACTGTCTGACTTGATATCTTCGCCATGTCCACATTTGTCGGTGCATCCATTTTTCCTTGCTCGCAGATGTCCACCATTTATCAATTTGCAGTTGTATCTATGTTCGTTGTATGATTCCACGTATCACACTATTTCATTTCTTTTGAAATTGTCAGAGAACAGACTCTACGCAAGAGGAGAGTGTGTGAATAGGATTTTGAATGAAAAGAGGGATAAGGAATAACAATGCAACAAACAGTTGAAAGAATCTGTAAGTCAATAAATTGAAGGAATAAGAATGAGTGAAGATTTAGATGTGAATGAGACCACCATATTCGTACTCAAGATGGCCAGTCTTTCATACTATATGGCATACAACACATGATTAGGTGGCGTCCCACCCGACTCTTTGTCATTTCGATAAAGCGTCATACCACAACACTGTTTGTCTCAATCAGGAATTAATAATTTGAGGAAAGAAACAATTCAGAAGGAATATAAGAAATTTTCTTTCATTTTTGCCTCATCTGATCTATCAACAGAAGAAGCTCATTCATATTCAAAACTCGAGAAGAACATATGCTATCGTATTAAAGGAAAGAATGTTAGTGCTGATCACCTTCCACGCTTCACTTACACATGCCTTCAGAACCATTCAATGAGAGATTCACCGTTTAGGTCACGTTATAACTTCGGAATGTCGATTGGAAATGTCTCCATATCCAATATTTTAATGATTTGGCCATAATAGCATCCTTGCGAAATTTATAACCACTGCTTCAGATTTCATTTATGCCACGTAAAATAACCATCGATCACGCAATGTCTCAATTTCGTCGATAAAAATATGATTCTTCTTCCACTATCTAGAAGATTCTGCTATTTCCTTCAATCATCCTCCGTTTATTCAAATCACGAATCTCGTTAAATTTTAATAATTTTATAAATTAGGTAAATAATATTTTAATATGTTGATTCAATTATTGATTTTATTAAACAACGTTTACTTTCATTTTTCACAGCAAACTTTAAACCTTCTCCCTGTTGGTGGGTCTACTTAGCCCTTCGAATTAACAACACTGAGTCAAATTCCACTCTTCTTTTTCAATCATTTTCTGTTTATAATAACAAGAACATAAATAGTAATTTGACAACCAAATTGTAAAGTTTATTTCATTCCAAAAATCCTTTGAAATCTAATTAAGAAAATCTTTTCCAAATCTCATTTTAAAGTTTTGAAACTCAAATATTTGGTCGTCATTACTATATAAGTTACTTGCTATTTTTTTTATGATTTACCAATGAAACGTCTAATTTAAAGAATGCCAATATAAGGATCGTTCCACTTTAATACTTCTTCCACTTTTCCTTGGATTCTGCTCGCACTCATTAGTCGACGAAACTTTATTTACCGTCATATATCATTTTATTCGCAATTTCTACCGCCATGCTGACATCTGGTACTATCTTTGACATTCTTATCGTCGTCCTTGACGTTATGCTTACAATCACGCATGCGAATCGATGTTTGGTCTGTGGATAGGGTCGCAGCTTCTTGCCAGTCTTATCTATATCTAGGAAGGTAGATATCATTCCTCACGCAGCTCCCGATAAGTGATAAGAATCTTCTCGCAATGATGGTGCCTTCGAAACGTGCAATGTCGGTTCTTCATCAGCTTCCGTCGACTCATTACCTCCGGCGTGGAACTTATCCTAATACTTAATTCTAAGTTAGATCATACCAAAATTCACCTAGCATTTCTTTCACAAGTTCTCACAAGAATCAATCGCATTTTTCTCAAAACCGCATGAAAAGTAGGGTAACATACCCAATCTCCGTCGATCTGTCGATTCCTCATTACTGTAGGATCTAAGAATTCAATATACCTATAGCGTTGCGACATTCACCTTACAATTTCTCAGCAATCCTATCTTACCAACTCTATATCGGATCTGCTAACCTTAATTCGCACTCAACTCAACTTAACCTGAGTATGCCTAGGGTCTTTCCTACCCTGTACGACCTATCATTCCTATCTTACTCTCACCTATTCTTATTTCAGTGACCAATAACCTGCAGCTCTGATACCAACTTGTAACAACCCAAATCTGGGGTCAAGATTTGGTGTCACTAAACAATCTTTACATAAAATAAAAGAATATTCAATTAACCCCTTGAATTCCGATCGTTTACAGGTGATGGTATGAAACAAGAATCTAACCCTCTACAACTCACAATAACTAGAATACAAGTGTAAATACATTTGAACTAATGCTCTTGTCATATTCTTCTAACTTCTTCAACCTCTCACAGCGGAGATTTCTTGAACTTCTGCTGTCTATCTAAGCTATTCATTTTTATCCTTATCTGTTTCTGGAAGAAATAAGAATCGACAAAGCAAGAATGAACCAAAAATGCCCAGTAAGTATATAATTTGAGTTTCAAACATTAATATCAAAGGAATAACTTCTGGGCAAAATCTTAAAATAATTTTAAATAATTCTATTTATTTAAGTGAGTTGACCGAATAAACGTTGGTTGTCACCAACCTTTAACTATAAACCCAAAAGTGACAAGAGATTCCCAAATTCTTCTCCAGAATTAGGGTTTTGTCCGATTTTTGGAATCATAAAACTTTTTCGAGAGAGAGAGAGAATGTCGTTAATGGCGATCAACAATAAATTAGACTGGACACTAAAACCAACATATGCACTATACCCTGCTGATCAGTCAGGATACAGTACGGATCTATACCCAACTGTATAGGTCCATTCAGGTACCTAGGCACTACGGCCCATTTCGAGGCACTAGTCATATCCCGGTCCTCAGGATTAAGACACACTTAATCCCCAAAATATCATCATTATCCAGCCCATGGAGTATTTTGATGTCAAATCATTTTGATTTCAAAACATCCCAAATCAGGGTTCGCAAATAACCCGAACGAATGGGTATTTGCTCAAGAGAGCAATCGATAATATAGGAACAATAATGAAAAGAACTGGCATAATAAGAGTAGTTGCAGTGAAATATAAAACAATTAACTATTCTGAACTTAGAATAGGAGCGAATAAATATTTGCAATGAATACTTGCAGTATTTAAAAGAAAGTTCGGGAATACTTGCAATATTTAAAAGAAAAATCAAGAATACTTGCCTCAATAAGCTTTAATTGCTATTACTAGTTGACTTTGATTCGACTTGATCGTTCGACTTTATCGTCAACTACTATTCCATTCTGGATACGATCCAAATGTTCAGGCCCTTCAATTGGAACTTCGTTGATCTCAATGTATAATCACTAGATCGTTCCTAGTCCGATGTCGATACTCGGGTTTTCCGTTTAGGACCTACATGATTAAGATACCCTAATTCAGATAATCACTTCGCTTAACATCACATCACTATCCTATTTTACCCATACGATTTCATAATCCAACTTATATTTATATGTATTATTTAAATACACATAGCAGTTATGGTTCACATCTTCGAAACTCGGTTCGGTATTTATTTTCGGAAAATACATATATTCATCATTTTGAAAAATAGGGCAATCGATTATTTATATATTATTTTGTCTCAATCGCACTTAAGTTTATATAATATAACTATATATGGTTATTCGACGTTTTCAATAATTATAGGTTACGTTCCCGTAATTTCGGAATTAATTTCCCGAAAATCGGGCAGCGTCTCCTTTATTTATTGGCCTTCCCGTCGAAACAATTCGACGTCAAATCACAACAACAATTCAATCCAATCCAATTTGCAATCCCAAACACCAGTACAATTCAATTATTAATTATTATTATCATCCGTGTTTTTATGTTTTTATTCGTATTTTTTATTTTGCAATTCATTTTTACCGAACTAATTTTATATTATTTAAATAATAAATGTAGGACTTAGATAAAAATCATCATCGCCCACCGTCGGCTCGTCGAGGCTCATCGCCGACGATGATAAAATTTATGGGTTCCCGTTATATCGGGCATCCTACGTAAATTCCATCGATTATTTTCTAATATTATCCGCACGAAAATCTTTTTTATTTCATTAAATGTTAATCAAATAATTCCTGCAGAAACAACATCAAAATAATTAAAAATCTCAACCACACAGACACGCGCACAACGCGCGGAACAGAGAAACAGAAACAAGCCGGAACAGCAGCCGGCTAACCGGCCGGAATCGACCAACAAATAGAAAATAACACTGAAAGCATATGTATACATGTGCATACACAGAACACAGGAAGCAGAAACCGGAGAGGAAACCGGAAACAAACCGAAAATAAGGGCGGCGATCGAAAAATAGTTTGCAACGGCGGCGGTGTTACCACTGGAAAAGGAAGCAACGGTGACAAAATAGCCGCCTGGAACATGAGGAGAAATGAGAAAGAAAACAGAGTGGAGAGATAGAGAGAAAAGAGAGGAGAGAGATCGATTGAGAGAGAGAAGAGAGATCGATGCAGAGAGATGGAGGATGCGAGAGACAACAGGGGGTGGGGATGATTTGGGGGTAGAATTAGGTTTTATATTTATTTTTCCTTCTTTTTATTTGTTATCTTTATTTGCGTTGTTATTTCGTCTCGTTCCGGAATCGCGAATATGTTATTACACATCGCATGCAAAATTCATTGGGAATATATATATAAAGTAATTCAAAATAATTCTAAATATCTCGTAAAATCTCCAAATATTGAAAATTATTAAAATTACATTTTTAAAACATTTTCTAAATCACACATCAGACCCGCATTTAATAATTTAATGAATACACATGTGGTTAAATAAAAACCAGAAATTTTCCGAGATAATTTTATAATTCTCAAAATATTCCAAACTTAATAAAATAAAATTTTCCTGATTTTTGAAACATCTTGAAATTAAATATTAAATTTACAATTTAAATGGAGTCAGAAAATCATTTAAAAATAATTAATAAATAAAATATTGATTTCTAAATTTTATAAATTCCTAAAAATAATAAATAAAATTATAAAACAACAAAAATAATTTTAGGGGCAATTTAGGCATTTATGAGAATAAATATTCAATAAAATCATTTTAAATAAATTAAATTCATACAGCTCAATAATTAATTATAAAATTAATCTTTGCGTCCAAAAATTCACAAACAATTGATAATATAGCAACACATAGCTGACATAACCATCACATATTATATTTATTTAATAATTTGATCATTACATTTACAAATCAGATCCGAAAATAGGTTACTTAGCCGCTAAGTAACTAAAAAGATGATATGATTTTAATACCAAATTTGGATAATTATCAAAACAGAGCTTCCTATAAAATACTTTTTATGAAATTAAGGTAATAATGTCTCGCCTTTTGAGAATATGGACTTTTATCGATATATAAAATGATTTGCGTATCGAAAATTTCACACTGGGACTCGTACAGGTCAAACCGTACCCCGGATCGAGAAAGTCAAAACATGAAAAGTGTTCAGCATTATCAAATTAGTTTAGGAAGGAGTTTTCGGAAGAGTTTTAGGTTGTAAAAACGTAAAAACGATTGAGGTGGAACGATTTCTGATTCTAAAAAGTAATTTTATAGTTATGTAAAAATATTCATTATTAATTTTATAAATCCTTATAAAATCATACAATAATCCAAAAATTACCAGAAAAATACCAAAATTATCTACATTTAATTCTGGATAATTAAAAATTAAAAGATCTAAATTTTTATCAGAAAAAAATCCAAATATTAATATCAATAATCAAATAATTCACTAAAATTCACATAATAACCACATAATAATTATTTATTGATAAACATAATTATATAATATTTCTCAGATGTTAAATACATGGTGCTGGACAGACCCAAAGTGAGATTCCACATGTCTATTGTGTCATAAGTAATTCTCACAGTGATAATGATGTAATGGTCCTTAGACCTAAAGTCATTAAATTTCTATACGAGAATTAATATACATTGATTCCATTAAAAATTATCCTTAAACGGGGTAATGACAAAAGTGGACATTGGGTATATTATGAATCGTATGAGAAATATGAATGATCTAGATGGGATTTAACCCTCCTATTTTAGGAGTGATATTATTGGCCTCTTGTGTGCGCTAGACTATGAAATGCGTGGTCACGCTCAAATATTGATTTGGTATGATAGTCTACTCATTGATGAAAGAAACTTGGATTAAACTATGATGAGGATGACACATTACAAGCCTCTAGTTTAATCTATAATATTTGGTTAAAGGGATTATATTACATTGTACATTATTCACAAAAGGTTTAATCGATCACCGATTCAATTATTATTACTTGGGTAGCAATGATGTATTACTAGATGCCGCTCATTGTTTATGATTTTAATTTAGATTTAAAATTCGTTGCCAACGTAATAATAACCTATAGGGTCACACACTAAGAATGCTTGAAGGATTATTTAATTTAAATTGGATTTAAATTATATTAAAGTAATTTGAATTATTTATAATATTAATTAAGCATGACTTAATTAATTAGATAAATATTGATATTCGAATTTACTAATATTAATTATGAAATTTATTTGTTAAATAATTAAGTCAGACTTAATTATAATACAAATAGGAATTTTGAATTAATAATAACTCCTAATTAGTTAAGAGTTATAATTTATTTTTCTAACTCTCTATAAAATATCTCTTGTTTGGCTGATTTTACAAGAAAGACTTTTACTAAAACCCTAGCCACCAAGGGTGAAGATGAAGAGATAAAGAAGAAACGAGTTTGTGCTAGTACACATTCAATCCTTGAGTTCAAGCATTCGTGTGGATACCGATAGAGCATAGATCACGAGAGCGGGATGCGTTGTGATAGAACAAGCTTTGGACCTCCATTAGTCAACCAATTGGTAAAACTTCTTAAGGTAAACAATCTGATCTACAAATTAAATATATGTTTTTCGCATGGATCATGCAGCGGGTTTCGAAAATTCTGATTTTTTACGTTTTTAATTACTGTTTCCGTTGCGTTTATGTGCTCGAAACCCAACAATAAATTCCAATACCAATCATTAAATAATTCACCAAAATTCACATAGTAATCACATAATAATTATTTAATGATAATAATAATTACACGATATATCCCGAATATTACATCCTTCCCCCTTAAAAGGATTATGTCCTCAGAATCTCCTATGTGAACAAATGAGAGTACTGTTCTCGCATCTTACTTTCTAGCTCCCAGGTTGACCATTCAACCTTTGGGTTTCTCCATAGTACTCTTACTAAATTTACAATTTTATTCCTTAATACCTTCTCTTTCTTTTCTATAATCTCTATTGGATTCTCTATATAGGATAAATATGCCTGAAGTTCTATCGGCTCATACTCGATTACATGCCTAGAGTTTGGATTATTTTTCTTAAGCATCGATACGTGAAATATATTATGAATGTGATCCATATACAGAGGTAATTCCAATTCGTATGCTACCTTACCGACATATTTCAAAATTTCAAAAGGTCCAACGTATCTAGGACTCAACTTTTCTTTCTTTCCGAATCTTGACAATCTTTCCACGGTGAATCTTTCAGTATTACTAGATCTCCTTCTTTGAATTCCATATCCTTCATGGATTGATCTGTATATTTCTTTTGGCGATCATGTGCGGCAATTAACCTTTTCTGAATGATCTCGACAACTTCTTTTGTCTGTTATACTAACTCGGGTTCAAGTACCTTACGTTCTCCAACTTCATCCCAATATACTGGTGATCGACATTTGCATTCATAAAAAGCTTCATAGGGAAGCATTTTGATACTGGCGTGATAAATGTTATTGTAAGCAAACTCCACTAAGGGCAAATGCTCATCCCAATTTCCTTTGAAATCAATAGTATAAACATGTAACATGTCTCAAATAATCTGGATCATTCTCTCGCTTTGGCCGTCAGTCTGTGGATGATAAGTTGTACTCATATTCAATTTAGCTTCCAAATATTCTTGAAAACTTTTCCAAAATCTTTAATTGAATCATGGATCTCGATCATACACAATAGACAAAGGGACTTCATGGTGAACTACTATTTCCTTCAAATACATGTGAACTAATTTGTCTAGTGAAAATCTTTCATTCATAGGCAAGAAGTGAGCTAATTTGGTTAGCATGTCCACTATAACCCAAATAGCATCATGGTTTGTTTTCGTTCTTGGTAGTCCGACTATAAAATCCATAGCAATATGCTCGCACTTCCATTCTGGAATTTCTAACGGTTGTAATCATCCGCTTGGTCTCTGGTGCTCCGCCTTAACCCTTTAACACGTGTAACATTTGTTAACCCATTCCGCAATTTCTCTTTTCATGTCTGGCCACCAATAATTCACTTTTAAATCTCTGTACATTTTGGTACTTCTTAGATGGATTGAATACTTTGAGTTGTGAGCATCCTGTAGAATTTCGTTCTTCAACTCTGCCACTGATGGAATCCAAATTCTGGAAGAAAATATGAGAATACCTTGGTCATCCTTTTGACTGCATAACTCTTCTTCTACCAAACTATTGATATCGTAATCCATTATTTCTTCTTGACATTTCTTTACCTTCTCTAGCAATTCTGGCTTAAAAGTCATACTATACATCCTTGTTTCATTAGGCTTACAAATTCTGACTTCCAATTCAAACTTCTAAAATTCCTTGTATAACTCTTCTGCTACTATTAACACGTTCAATCTTTCCTTTCTGTTTAAGGCATCTTCCACTACATTTTCTTTTCCTGGGTGATAGTTAATTATGCAATCGTAGTCTTTGATCAACTCTAACCATCTTCTATGTCTCATATTGAGTTCCTTTTACGTGAATATGTACTTTAAACTCTTAGGGTCCGTATAAATCTCGCATCTTTCTCCATATAGATAATGTCTCCAAATCTTCAAGGAGAATATTATTGCTGCTAGTTCCAAGTCATGAGTAGGATACTTCTGCTAATGAGGTTTCAGTTGTCTAGACGCATATGCAATTACCTTATCATGCTGCATCAGAATACAACCTAATCCCTTATGAGAAGCATCATTATAGATTATAAAATCTCCTCGATCATCTGGAAGTGGCAAAACAGGTGTCGTGATCAATCTCTTCTTCAGTTCCTGAAAACTTTCTTCACACTTCTCGTTCCATATAAACTTCTCATTTTTCCTGGTAAGCTACGTCAAAGGCGTCGCAATCTTCAAGAAATCTTGAACAAATATTCGATAATATCCTGCTAATCCTAAGAAACTTCTCACTTCTGTTCGTGTTTTTGGTCTTTCCCAATTCATAACAGATTCAATCTTTGCGGGGTCCACTTTGATTCCTTCCTTACTTACTATGTGTCCTAAAAATTGAACCTCTTGTAACCAAAACTCACACTTTGAAAGATTGGCATACAACTTCTCTTTTCTCAAAGTTTCTAAGGATATCCTTAGATGCTCTGCGTGATCTTCCGTTGACTTTGAGTAGATCAAAATATCATCGATAAACACAATTACAAACTTATCCAAATATTCCTTGAAAATTATGTTCATCAAGTCCATAAATGCTGCTGAGGCATTGGTCAATCCAAAAGACATCACTAAAAATTTATAATGACCATACCTTGTTATAAAAGTTGTCTTTGGTACGTCCTCGGGTTTAATCTTTAGTTGGTGATATTCAGATCTCAGATCAATCTTAGAAAAGTACTTGGCTCCTTTCAGCTGATCAAAAAAATCATTGATTCGAGGTAATGGGTACTTGTTCTTAATCATAAGCTTATTGAGTTCTCGATAGTCGATGCATAACCTCATGCTTCCATCCTTCTTTTTAACAAATAGTAGAGGTGCACCCCATGGAGATACACTAGGTCTAATCACTCCTTTTCTAACAACTCTTGTAATTGTTTTGCCAACTCTTTCATTTCAACGGGCGCCATTCTATACGGGGCCTTAGATACTGGTTCCATTCCAGGTGCTAAATCGATCAAAAATTCGATTTCTCTATCTGGATGAAGTCCTGGTAACTCATCTGGGAACACGTCTGGAAATTCATTTACCACTGGAATGTCTTCCAGTTTTGTTGGCTCCTGATTTCTTTCTATCACATGAGCAATGAAATGCTCACACCCTTGTCGTAGTAACTCCTTAGCTTGAATCATCGTTAAGAACTTCTTTGCTTACTTTTGACCTCTAAACGTCACCACTTTGTCGTCTGGCGTCTTCAAGATTACCTTCTTGTTACGACAGTCTATCTGAGCATCGTGCTTAGATAGCCAATCTATAATGTCATGTCTAATATGATTAGTTTTCAGATCTTACTTAAAAAGGACAAATCAGTACTTAACTGAAATCAGCACTTATACTGAAGTCAGAACTTAAGTCGTCAGTACTTATGGTTCAGGAGATATTTATCAGAAGATAATATCAGGACTTAAAGGAAACGTTCAGATAAGGAAGGCAACTAATTGAAAGGAAAAGAAGATCAAGACAAACGTAAGAAGAGATATGCATGAAGAAGGAATTCCGTGAAGAATGGAATACTTGGAAGAAAAGATATCTGATTGATATATTTTAGGAAGCAGAATTATATTCCATATCAATTAGCGATTATCTTGTAACTGTGTAGTATATAAACACAGACATAGGGTTTACACTATAAGTGTTATCATTATCGAGAAGATTATTAATTGTAACCCTAGCAGCTCTCGTGATATTTGTTCATCATTGAGAGAGGACAATTCCATAATGTAATAGAGTTTATTATTTTGAATAAAGTCTGTTTTCTGTTACTTGAGTTATTAAAGTTCGATTTGATTGTGCTATACACTGTATTCACCCCCCCTCTACAGTGTGTGTGACCTAAAAAGTGGTATCAGAGCCTATCTGTTAACACACAAACAGTTTAAGATCCAAAAACAATCATGTCTGAAGTAGAAACTCCAACTAAGCCCACCAAAACTGAAGAACCTCCAAAGACACAAATCCAAAGCCAATATGAGACGATTAGAGTTCCCATATTGAGACCATCTGAATATCCCATATGGAAGGTGAGGATGACCATGTTTCTGGAAGCTACAGAACCAGAATATCTCGATAGAATCAAGGAAGGACCTCAAAAACTAACCAAGCTCGCAGTTGCAGTTGCAAGTGAAGCAACAAAGTCTGTACCAAAGGAGAATAGTGATTACACTACTGAAGATATCGCATCAATTGCTAAGGATGCTAAGGTACGACACTTACTGCATAGTGCCATTGATAATGTAATGTCAAATAGGGTAATAAACTGCAAGACTGCAAAGGAGATATGGGATGCCTTGGAAATAAGATGTCAGGGAACTGATACGATTAAGAAGAACAGGAAGACAATACTCACTCAAGAGTATGAACACTTTGACTCAAAGGCTAATGAGTCATTGACAGATTTATATGATAGATTTGTCAAACTCTTGAATGACTTATCACTGGTTGATAAGGAGTGTGATCTTGAAGATTCAAACCTTAAATTCCTGTTGGCTCTTCCTGAAAGCTGGGATTTGAAGGCAACAACAATAAGAGACAACTATAATCTTGATGAAACAACTCTTGATGAAATTTATGGGATGCTCAAGACTCATGAACTTGAGGTGGAACAAAGAAGCAAGAGGAAATAAGGAAAGTCAAGAACAGTTGCTCTTAAGGTTGAAGAAGAATCCCCCAAGGTAGCTATCTCAAGGAAATGCAAGGGTAAAGCTCTCTTCACAAAGTCTGATACTGAGTCATCAAGTTCTGATAGTGATGATGACTCAGAATCTGAAAGCTTGCCTGAGACGGATGCTGATGAAGAGATGATGAAGCTGTGTGCCCTTATGATGAAAGGAATCACAAAGATTGCATACAGGAAGTTCAGGAAGGAAAAGAAGTTTTCCAGGAAAGGTGCAAGTTCTGATAAGAAGAATTTCAGAAAATCTGAGGGCAAATGAGGAAAGTCTGACAGAGGATATTATACAAATGTCAAATGCTACAACTGTGGTGAGAAAGGCCACATATCTCCTAATTGCAAGAAAGTGAAGAGTGACAAAGGCAAGGCTCTTGTCACAAAGAACAAAAGCTGGACAGACACCTCAGATTCTGAAAGTGAGGAGAATTATGCCTTGATGGCAAATGCTGATATGGCAAGTGCTGAAAGCAGATCTGAAGCTGCTGAGTTAAAGGTACCTCAAACTACTTATGCTTTTCATACTGATGATATTAATGAGTTGAGAATATATCTTAAAACCATGTTCATTAGCTATAGAGATCAAACCTTAACATGTGAAAGATTAACTTCTGAAAATCTTGCTTGTAAAAAGAGGAATGATTATTTGGAAAAAGAGTTAGTCATGTTCCATCAAACTCAGAAAGATAGAGATGATGCTTTCTATGTTAGGGATGAAGTACTTAAAATGAATGAATCTCTAAAAGCTGAGTTAGAAAAGGAAAGAAAGATTATCAGGACTTGGACCAACTCTGGCAGAACAACTCAGAATTTGTTAAGTAGTGAAAACTGGAAAGAGGGCTTAGGTTATGGAGAGGATATGAATGATAAAGGAACTGTAGATATTAAGCCTATAGTTGTTAAACAAAAGCCAAAGTTAAAACCTGTTAAGTTTGTAGCTGTAAAGTCTGATACTGAGAGATCAGAAGTTAAAAAGGAATTAACTTCTGACAAACTAAAACAGGAAAAGAAAACTGAAGTAAACGTAGGCTTAATGACAAAGAAGCAGCTTAAGCATAAGCTGAAAGATGTTAAGAATGCAAACAAGGTAAAATCACCTAGGAAAAATAGGAATGGAAAGGAAGGTGTGAATAAAAGCAATGATTATAAGCCTGTTCCTGATGCTCCTAGAAAAACATGTCATAACTGTGGAAGTTCTAACCATCTGGCTTCTTTTTGCAGGAAGAATAAGAATATAAACTCCTTACCTTCAAAGTCAGGAGTTAAGAGTCAGTCTATTAGATATAAGCCACAAAATCCTTGTTTTCATTTTGGTAGTTTATGGCATTCCATTTATACTTGTAAGGAATATCATAGCTTGTACTATGATTATTATCAAATAAAACCTTCTTAAAAGAAAGTTACCACTGTTCCTTCTAGTGTAAGTTCGGATTCAAAGTATGATAATGTAAATTCTGATAAGAAAAATGTTAACATAAACTCTAATGCTAAATCCGCTGCAAATGTTAACAAACTTAATAAGGCCAAAGGATCCAAGAAAGTCTGGGTCCTTAAAACTAATCATTAGTGGTCTTTGTGATTGCAGGGCAACAGGAAAAACATCCTAGTTCTGGACAGTGGATGTTCAGGACATATGACTGGAAATAAAACCCTGCTATCAGACTTTGTGGAGAAGGCTGGCCCAAGCGTTTCTTATGGAGATGGCAACATTGGAAAAACATTGGGATATGGAAATATCAATCTTTGGAATGTCATCATTAAAGAAGTAGCTCTAGTCTCAGGACTTAAACACAATCTGCTGAGTGTTAGTCAAATCTGTGACAGAGGTTATCATGTGGATTTCTTTGAAGAACACTATGAAGTTGTAAGTAAATATACAGGCAAAGTTGTTCTGAAAGGATACAGGCGTGGTAACATTTATGAAGCCAAGCTTTCAACAAGTACTAATGGTTCTGCAATCTGTCTGATGAGTAAAGCATCAATTGAAGAAAGCTGGAATTGGCACAAGAAACTCTCTCTTTTAAATTTCAACAATATAATGAATTAGTCAAGAAAGATCTTGTGAGAGGACTGCCAATGTCAGTATTTGCTCCTAATGGCCTTTGTGATTCTTGTCAGAAGGCTAAACAAAGGAAATCCTCATTCAAGAGCAAGACTGAATCATCAATTCTTGAGCCTTATCACCTACTACATGTTGATCTATTTGGTCCAGTAAATATCATGTCTATTGCAAAGAAGAAATATGCTATGGTCATAGTGGATGAGTTCACCAGATATACATGGGTGTATTTCTTGCATACAAAAAGTGAAACTGCATCTATCTTGATTGATCATGTCAGGAAACTGGATAAATTGGTCAAAGATTCTGTGAAGATAATAAGAAGTGATAATGGTACTGAGTTCAAGAATTTGATAGTGGAAGAGTTTAGCAAAAACCATAGAATCAAGTAGGAATTTTCTGCTCCTGGAACTTCACAGCAAAATGGAGTTGTTGAAAGAAAGAATAGAACTCTCATTGTAGCTGCACGAACAATGCTTGATGAAGCAAAGCTTCCAACCTATTTCTGGGCTGAAGCTATGCAGACTGCTTGTTTTACTTAGAATGCAACACTCATTAACAAGCAAGGAAAGACACCATATGAGATGGTGAAGAAAAAGAAGCCAAATCTGAAGTATTTCCACGTATTTGGATGTAAGTGTTTTGTTCTTAAGACTCATCCTGAACAGCTATCCAAATTTAATCTAAAAGCTGATGAAGAAATCTTTGTTGGATATCCACTTTCCACAAAAGCCTCCAGAGTCTATAACTTGAGAACAAGGGTGGTCATGGAATCTATCAATGTCTTTTTTGATGAATATTACTGGACTTGAAGATTTCAATGAGCATGATCAACTGAGATTTGAAAATGAAGACTTAAATTCTGATACTGAAAATCCTGACAGTCTAAATCCTGATACTGCAAACTCTGATGGATTAAACTCTGATGTTATTGAAACTGTGGTGACTACGCCAAAGGAAGATGCACCTATGCAGGGTGAGCATACTCAAGATACAACCACATCTCAAGAAGCATCAGAACATACATCTGGCTCTTCAAGTTCTGATTCGACAAGTTCTAATAAGCCAAGTTCTGATAATTCTAAAAACTTAAATTCTGAAGAATCCAACTTAGAGAGCATAGTTTCAGGGGGAGCATCAGAAAATGTTGATGAAGATAGCATGGATCATGGGGGAGCATCCAGTTCTAGAGAAAACCTTCCATCTGCAAGGAAGTGGACTAAATCACATATACCTGACTTAATAATTGGAAATCCTGATGCAGGTGTCAAAACTAGAACAGCTACTTCAAGTGAATGTCTTTATAATTCTTTTCTTTCTCAAACTGAACCAAAGAAAGTGGAAGAAGCTCTTCAAGATGTTGATTGGGTGCAAGCAATGCAGGAAGAGTTAAATGAATTTGAAAGAAACAAAGTCTGGACCCTAGTGCCAAGACCAAAGAACAGATCTGTTGTTGGTACAAAGTGGGTATTCAAAAACAAAACTGATAGTGATGGCATAATTACAAGAAATAAGGCAAGGTTGGTTGCAAAAGGATATTCTCAACAGGAGGGAATTGATTATGATGAAACATTTGCACCAGTTGCTAGATTGGAAGCCATAAGGATATTTTTGGCTTATCCTGCTCACAAAAAGTTTACTATCTTTCAAATGGATGTGAAAAGTGATTTTCTCAATGGAGAATTGGAGGAGGAAGTATATGTTAAACAACCTCGAGGCTTTGTAGGTCCCAAATATCTTAATCATGTCTACAGGCTTGATAAAGCACTTTATGGCCTTAAGCAAGCTCCAAGAGCATGGTATGAGACATTAGCTCAGTTTCTTCTGGAAAGTGGATTTAACAGAGGAACTATAGACAAAACACTGTTCTACCTCAACCATGGAAAGGACTTACTTCTGGTCCAGATATATGTTGATGATATCATCTTTGGTTCTACAAATGACAGACTTTACAAGAAGTTTGCCAAACTGATGCAGTCAAGATATCAAATGAGTATGATGGGGGAACTTAGCTATTTTCTGGGCCTTCAAGTCAAGCAGAATGAAGAAGGCACTTTTATTTGTCAAACCAAGTACACCAGAAATTTGCTGAAGAAATTTGGAATGCAAGATTGTTCAAGTGCATCCACTCCCATGGCCACTGCAACAAAACTGGATAAAGACACTGGTAAATCAGTAGATATTACTGATTATAGAGGTATGATTGGCTCTCTACTCTATCTAACTGCTAGTAGACCTGATATCAAGTATGCTACCTGTCTTTGTGCAAGATTCCAAGCAGATCCAAGAGAACCTCACTTAACAGCTGTGAAAAGAATTTTCAAGTATCTTTAAGGAACAGCTGATCTGAGATTGTGGTATCCCAGAGAATCAGATTTAATCTAATAAGTTACTCAGATGCAGATTTTGCAGGTTGCAAAATTGACAGGAAAAGCACAAGTGGAAGCTGCCAATTTCTTGGAGGCAGATTAGTTTCTTGGTTTAGCAAGAAACAAAAGTCAATTTCCACATCAACTGCAGAAGCAGAGTACATTGCTGCAGGAAGCTGTTGTGCACAGATTCTTTGGATGAAGAATCAGTTACTAGATTATGGGTTAACATATTTTAAAATACCTATTTACTATAATAATCAAAGTGCTATTGCTATGACAGGTAATCCAGTTCAACACTCAATGACAAAGCACATCAGCATTATGTACCACTTCATAAGGGAACATGTGGATGAACGTACAGTGGAATTGCACTTTGTTCCAACAGATCAACAACTAGCAGATATCTTCACAAAACCACTATGTGAAGCTACCTTTACAAGATTGGTAAATGAACTTGGAATGGTTTCAAGTTCTTTCTCTAAATCTGCTTAGCTTTTATTCTGATGCATCAGACTTTATGATCAGTATTTGCAGATATTACTCTCTTTGTGCATTCTGTGCTTAATTAAAAATTGCTTAAGTACTGATTGTTGTCTGATGTGAATTTCTAAACTCTGATAGTGAAATTACTATTTCTGTGACTATTCAATCCTATGAGGATAACTGTGCTAGATGCTGACCTAGTAGTCTTTAATATACTAGAGATGTAATAACCCCCAAAATTTTCAACTTTTTGTAACCCTTATGAATAGTGTTTTAGCTGAATGAGAAAACTTTTCATGCCACTCTATGTAGGGGTTCTGTTATGGATATTCTGAGATTTTATTAGTACTTTATATGGTATATAAGTGTATGTAAAGATCGTCAGAATCCAATTCCGAACACTTTGACTTTTCCCGGAAATCCACTAGATACGCAAAGAATTGAGTATAAGGTAACTGGATAAAAAGGATTTAAATTAAAGGATTATAAGAGAGGATCATAAAAGGAATATAATATATTGAGAAAGGTTAAGGTAACCTAAGTAATAAGATCCCGGGTATGATCCCTCAAACGATGAACGAAAACGAAAGTTAAGCGAACCGTATAACAGATCAGCGGTCATTAGGCAAACAATTAGGAAGTTAATCAAAGGGATTAGAGAAGATGATGTCACCCAACCAATGAGAAGAGGACAAGGAGGGAAAGATGACCTCATAGCATGACAGAAGCATGACATGGGAAGGAAGGAAATGTGGTGGATTGTTAACCAGACAAAAATCAAGGTTAAATTGGTAATTAACCAAAAACAAATCAAACATTCAACCAACCAAGCCAAACAATTCATTTTTCATCAAAACAAGAACACAAGGCATTTTATTTTCTTCATGCTCTCAGCTTTTTACTATTTCAAAGAAAACAAATTTCAAAACTCAAGATCAAGGCTTCCTAAATTGGTAAGATAATTCCCTAGTCATCCTTATGCATAGTTATGGCTATCTTATGAGTTTAAGCCTTCAATTCTTTCTCAATCTTCTTCAAGAAATCAATGAAGAAGATAATGAATAGTGATTTCAAAGTTTTTAACTTGATTTTTCTTGTTTTCCTTTAAGATCCAAGCATCCCTAAGACTTCTCAAGGCTTCTTAAGGCTTCCTAACTACTCCCACCACTTCAAGGAAGGTATATCATCTCCAAACCCTAGCTTTAATTTGTATATTAGGTTGATTATGGTTGTGAGGGTAAAGAGTAGCTTGAAACTTGTTTGTTTAAGAGTTTGGGTTGGAAGGGTGGTGATTGATTTGTTGAAATCTTATGATTTGGTTAAAGAATGTAGTATAGTTTAAATTCAAGTTTTTGGATTAAGTAGATTGATTATAATGAGTTGATTTGGGGCTGTTGTAATGTAGTTTAAATGAAGGTTTGTTTGGGTTGTGAATTGGGGTTGTATTGAGATGGTTTTGGAATGGTTTAAATTTGGGAAATCGCGTAAACATAGCCGTCGTAATGTCCGATTTACTTTAGACTGCTTTTGTTCATAACATTAGGACCCGAGAACCCCCTGCTTGATGTTGACCATTGCCATGTTTAGATAGCTCATGTTACGAGCTTCGTTTTGATATGTAGTTCGTTTGATTCCGATGCACGGTTTAGGAGAAACGACCGTTTCAAGTAACGGCGTTTCGCGAACGAAACTTTTCCCCTCGCCTTACTTTGAAACATAGGTTAAAGACCAAAAAGGGTTAATTAGTGTATGAAACAATTGTGGTAAGTGTGTTAGGCAGTTCGCGAAAGAATCGCCTTAAAACTCGTAATGGTTAATTTATTAAAAATGGTGGAGCCGAGGGTACTCGAGTGACTTAAGAGAATCAGTGAGCGCAAAACAAGCGTTAGAGTCTAAGTTAGTTAAAGTATAGATTTACAAGTGACTTTGGTTTAATTCCAACTTACTTGTTGTTTATAGGTTACCAGACTCGTCCCGAGCCTTTTTCCACCCCCAGTCGCTCAGGCAAGTTTTCTACCCGTTATAACTGTTGTTGTGATGTATATGTGTATATGCATGATCTTGCGATAAATGCATATTTGTTATTAGCAAATTCTTGCGATATATTGTAGCATGTGATATGGTATATATGCATGCCTGTTTCATATTCTTGGATTATATATCTGTTGGTTAAAATGCTTACAGTTGCATAATACCTATGCTAGAGATAAGCGGTATGGAGTTTACCCTTAGTATAGGGGATCAAAAGGTGAACATATTTCTAAACCGGGAGTCGATGCTCCCGAGTATAATATATATATTTTTATATATATATGGTTATAGTTTTCAAAACTATTAATCGAATAAGGTTTATTCGATAAGTTTAACTTTATTTTATTATTGAATATTATTTCGAATATTCATCCGAGGACTTATGACTCCTTTATTTTATTATTGAATATTATTTCGAATATTCATCCGAGGACTTATGACTCCTTTATTTTATTATTGAATATTATTTCGAATATTCATCCGAGAACTAATGACTCCTTTATTTTATTATTGAATATTATTTATAATATTCGTTCGAGGTATTATAACTCCGCTTATTATTTAATAATATTCTTTATTTTATTAAAGAATAATATTTCGATAATCAAACTTATTTTTGATTATTCAAATAAAGATAGTACTTTCGTATAAGTATATCTTTGGTTATTTAATACTCATTTCAAGTATAAGTCTTACAACTTCTACTTCAATTATTTGTATAAAGATTATTCTTTATGAGAATATTATTTAAATAAAAATATTCAGACATTTTCTAAATATATTGGGACTGATTTACTTCATTAAATCAGCATTACTCCAAACACTCTTTAAAGTGTTTTCGAGTCTTCAAAATGATTTTTAAAAGTTAGAGCGGATCGCAAAACTCATTTTTATATTTAAGATCTTCCTTTTAAAAAGGGGATTTAAATACTCGGTCAAAACCTGAGGGATCCGGCTCTATGGTGTATTTTATATTCGCAACAAGGTTGCAGTTTTGGTAAATGAATTGATTACCTACCCAACGTTAGGGAAGTAAGTCCATCTATCGAGTCGGCATAAGCAACATGGGCTCAGTGGGCGTCCATGATAGTGTAAGTGGCTTAGTGGGAGTCCATCAAATGCATAAGTGGCTGAGTGGCAGTCCATCATAAGGTCCTATTGCGACTAGGGTGATGACCAGTGGGGAATTCGTCCATCTACTAGTAGAAAAGGTTACTTATAGGTATCTTTGCCTGATCAGCAAGATATCGGGTTTATGCCACAATTCTTTTTCCCTTCCAAAAATTCATTGGATGTTACAAACTCTGTTCATACTTTACATGACAGAGGTTTTCAGGGACTGTATAAGGAAGATGTATATGTGGATATATATATATCGGAACTTAATGAAGTATATCATAACTTCATTTCCTTCAATACTAATTCAAAGATTTAATCTATTCAAATCTGTCTTGTAGTCTCATCTATGTGATGAACTGTTGAAAGCTCGTTATACTTTGAACAGTGGTAGTTCAAGTAACTTTATAATTGATATAAGTATAGTGAAGTATTTGGTAACTTCATCCCTTGTTTTTACTTATATCTAGTAAGTAATTATCTTACACTTGATAAAGGATTCTAGTAAGTATCCGTTTAGATACTTGTATTATTGTTATCACCATATATTATCTTGCGAGCTGTAAGGCTCACTCTTGCTTTATTTCTTCATCATACAACAACAGTTAGGAAAGATGGCCAGACTCCAGCAGACCCAGCGCAAGCGCGTGGGAAGCGTCCCGCATCTTCCCGTTGATGTTGTAGCTGCTATAGCTGCAGAGGTAGATCTATTGGTAGATCAGGCATTCTACTTTTGAGAATCAATTATGTATAATTATAACTTGTGATAGATAATGGCAATTAACTGTAAATTTATCAAGTAATCATTTTGGGTTGTAATAACTTTTAATTGTGGATTCAAGGACTTGTACTTATTTCAATTTCATCTCTGAGACTATAACGGGTTGTGGTGTGTGTTAGTGTGGGGTCACAGCATAAGGTTATTTATTATTAATTAAGTGAAGTGATATTGTGGAAAGAAAGACCGTGACGACCCGGATCCCTGACCCCGGATCTGGGGGTGTTACAGAAATGCTATCAGAGCTAAGCATTATAAACCTCAGAGATGATGCGACGATATAATAATAAACTCACAAAGATAATAAGAACTCTTGCCAAGTTCATGGTCGGACTACCTAAAGTAGTGCTGACAGTTAAAACCCTTACGGGAACCCTTATAAGTATCATGATAGTAACTTAGCTCGTTTAATGTGTAGGCGCAAGAGATAGAGGACCCTGATATGTTCGAGCGTGAGCATGATGAGGCACTGCTAGATGTCGAGGATCAGGAGGAGCCTGAGATGGAGGAGGATGAGGAGGACCCCTCAGAAGAGTCAGAGACGGAGGTCATTGCTATTTTAGATGAGGAGGACCCCTCAGAGGAGTCAGAGACAGAGGTCATTGCTATTCTAGATGAGGAGGACCCGAATGAGGTCCCAGTAGCTGAGGAGCGTATCGGACCTATGGTAGTGTATGCTGGTACCCCTTTACCCACACTTCCGGTGGTCAGAGCTCCTACCCCTCCACCACTATCTTGGATCCCTTATGATGATAGCTCAGAGACCCATACTTCCGAGCCTAGGCAGACTGAGGAGGCACCCCCAGCGGCTTCGGATTCACCACCTCTTGACCCTGCCCATAGGCAGTCTTCGTTAGCCCACGGCTATGTTCAGGATGTACTGAGGACCCGAGTGGCTGTTGCCGAGGCCCGACTGGATGAGGCCAGGAGGGAGTTGGATGCGGAGAGGGCGGGCAGGCGTACCCGAGCTTATGAGACTAGGGCTTCTATACCCCGATCCTTGAGGAGGGAGCTTACGGGGATAAAGCTCACGTCCCGAGCGAGGCTCAGATCACTCCAGGGGGACAGGCACGGTAGGATCTCCAGGCGGCAGGCCGACTATATCTTCCGTCGTGCGATGGAAAGGGTATGGGAGCTGACCCGCTCCGGTGTGTGATTCAGGATTGACGATGGAATAGTCTAGTTGTCTAGTTAGCCGAGGCCTTAGTAAGAGCCAATTTTCCGGGATAGTTGACTTGTATATAGCATCCCTTTTTCTGACTAGACAGATAGACTCTTGTGTATCACTTTTGGGATAGATGGTTGTAGCATTGTTGTACTTTTGACCAGATCAAACTATATATTTCTCGCATTATGTATATATTTGTTTCCTTTTGGTTCAGTTCCTTAGTGACGAGATCACTGTTTTTATCATTATTATTACTGCACTTCGTATTAGAACTGTCATAAAATAATAAAATTGCGAGATACATTCTCCCCATTATAGAATTGTGCAAGATACAATGTTGTGTATGATTGTGACCTAACATTGATTTTCCCAATAATTTTTTTATTATCAGTATCATGCCGCCAAGAAAGATTGGAACTAGGGCGAACCCTGGATCTGAGGACCAGGGAAGCCATAATCAGGACAATAGAAACCAGGAACACAGTGAAGAGGAAGATGAGGATTATGTGGAACAGGATGACTCCCTGTATGAAGAGGAAGAGGAAACATATAATGTTGAGGGATTTGAGATAGAGGCTGAAGAAGGAGAAACTGAGGTTGAGCAACCGGTACCAAACCCAGGCATGGATCCCATGGGCCAGTTCATGCAACTCCTAAGACAGAACTTGGAACGTCAACCCAACCCACCCCCTCAAGGAAATAACAATGCTGTGGCAAACTCTTTCAAGGCTTTTAAGTCCCTTAAGCCCCGTGAGTTCCACGGATCAGCCGACCCAGTTGAGGCAAGGGCATGGTTAAAGGAAATGGAGAAATCCTTTGAGATTTTGAGTACCGATGAGGCACAGAAGACTGTATTTGCTACCTACCTTCTGAAAGGAGAGGCTAACTACTGGTGGGAGGCCAAGAAAAACATGGAGACAGATGCTATTATAACCTAGGAGAGATTCAGTCAATTGTTTCTGGGAAAGTATTTCCCGAGGTTTATGGAAAACCAGATGGAGCTCAAGTTCTTGGAGCTAAAGCAGAATAACTTATCTGTAGCAGAGTATGAAGCGAAATTTACTGAGTTATCAAGGTTTGTGCCGGAGTTTGTGAGCACCGAGGAAAAGAAAGCTAGGAGGTTTCAGCAGGGACTGAAACCGTGGATTCAGAATAGGGTGGCAATCCTTGAGCTTACGGATTATGCCACTCTGGTGCAAAAGGCAACGATTGTAGAAGCCAGAAGTGAACAGATGCAGAAGGAAAGGGAGAAGAAGGGAATAAAGAGGAAAAGTATGAGCATGGGTGGAGGTTCCGCAGGAAGGAGCTTCCCAACTAGATTTAATCGAGGAGCAGTGTCCCTACCGGGAAAGAACACTGGGTTTAAGCGGCCAATGAGCGTGAGTGTGAGCCAGAGCGGCCAGAAGTCAAGAATGTCCTATTCCAACCAGTCTCGACCCCCATTGCCAGCCTGTAACACTTGTGGAAGGATGCACACCGGGGAGTGTAAAGGAAAGCCAGTAACCTGCTTTAAGTGCGGTCGGGAAGGTCACTATTCAACTAAGTGCCCTTCATCAACCCCTGCCGTCATTCCAACCACCACTTGTCATCAGTGTGGACGCCCGGGTCATTGGAAGAGGGAATGCCCAATGAACAAACCAGCAGCTTCGGGAGCAAGCAGGTCTGCTTCTAATAAGCCACCTACTGCCAGGACTTTCAACATGACAGTCCAGGATGCTATGAAAGATTCAGATGTGATAGCAGGTACCCTTTCTCTAAATTCAGTCAGTGCAAACGTTTTATTTAATTCAGGAGCAACTAAATCTTTTATATCAAAGGACCTTGCACGTAAGTTAAGACTTAAGGCTGAACCCTTGATAGAACCCTTACAAGTAGAAATAGCCAATCATGAGATTATTCCTGTTAACCAGATTCACCCCGCCTGTGAGATAGGCATAGGGGATCAATCTTTTAGTGTTGATCTGATTCCTTTTAAATTAGGGGAGTTTGATGTAATTTTGGGAATGGACTGGCTATCTAGCAATGATGCTTAGATAGACTGTAAAGGGAAGAAAGTTAAGTTAAATATCCCAGGGAAGAAAGAAGTTATATTTAGAGGAAAGAGGCAGACGCAGAAATTTTTGATTATGGCCCAGGTCAGAAGGATGCTACGAAAAGGAAATGAGGCCTACCTAGCCTATGTGGTGGACATGCAGAAGGATGTGCCCAAGTTACAAGATATTCCGGTAGTCAACGAATTTGAAGACGTATTCCCACAAGACCTTCCGGGATTACCACCCGATAGAGTGATTGAATATGCTATTGAATTGGCCCCAGGGACGGCGCCAGTTTCAAAAGCACCTTACCGGTTAGCCCCGTTAGAAATGAAGGAATTAGCTATCTAATTGCAGGAACTCTTGGATAAGGGTATGATAAGACCCAGTGTGTCTCCGTGGGGAGCACCAGTTTTATTTGTTAAGAAGAAAGATGGGAGCATGAGGCTGTGCATCGACTATCGAGAGTTGAACAAGCTAACCATAAAGAACAGGTACCCATTACCTAGAATAGATGATCTGTTCGACCAGCTAAAGGATGCTGTTTATTTTTCCAAGATCGACCTGAGAACTGGATATCACCAACTAAAGATTAAACCCGAAGATATTTCCAATACAGCGTTCCGTACCAGATATGGGCATTATGAGTTCTTGGTAATGTCCTTTGGATTAACCAACGCCCCAACGGCTTTTATGGACTTAATGAATAGAGTATTTAAGAAGTACTTGGACAAGTGTGTGATAGTTTTTATCGATGATATTTTGATCTACTCAAGGACTGAGGCAGAACATGCAGAGCATTTGAGGGTAGCTCTAGGAATACTCAGAGAGGAACAGTTGTATGCCAAATTCTCGAAGTATGAATTCTGGCGGAATGAAGTACAGTTTTTAGGACATGTGATCAATAAAGAAGGAGTATTGGTCGACCCCTCCAAGATAGAGGCGGTCTCAAATTGGGAAAGGCCAACCACACCCACAGAGGTAAGGAGTTTCATAGGATTGGCCGGCTACTATCGTAGATTTGTACAGGACTTTGCGAAGATCGCAGCCCCTTTGACACGACTTACTCGTAAGACAGAGAAGTTTGAATGGACGGAGAAATGCGAGAACAGTTTTTAGGAATTAAAGAAAAGGTTGGTAACGGCCCCGGTGTTGGCATTGCCGGACGGAAAAGGAGATTTTGTGATATATAGTGACGCGTCGCACAAAGGATTAGGGTGTGTGCTTATGCAGCACGGTAAAGTGATTGCGTATGCGTCGAGACAACTGAAGGAATACGAGATTAGATATCCTACTCATGACCTTGAGCTCGCGGTAATAGTATTTGCCTTAAAAATTTGGCGGCACTACTTGTATGGAGAGAAGTGCGAGATTTTTACAGACCATAAGAGCCTCAAGTACATATTTACGCAGAAAGAGCTCAACATGCGCCAGAGGAGATGGTTAGAACTAATCAAGGACTATGATTATGAGATTCTCTATCATCCAGGGAAAGCCAATGTGGTGGCTGATGCCCTTAGTAGAAAGGAAAGACTCAGAATGATAACGACTTCGGAAGAATTGATAAGGGATTTTGAGAGAATGGATATAGAAGTAAAGGTAACCGGAACCGGAACTGAAAAGCTTTTTGAGATCTCAATGCAGCCAGAGTTATTGGAAAAGATCAGATTGTGCCAAGAGAAAATAATGAATGAAGGCAGAAAGTCAATGACTGGGGAGGAGATCCATACTGAAAAAGATGATAAAGGGAGAATGAGGTACTCTTACCGGATTTGGGTTCCGAATGTTCAAGAGCTTAAAGATGAGATTTTGGATGAAAACCATAGTTCAAGGTATTCCATTTACCCGGGAAGTACCAAGATGTATAGGGATTTGAAGGAATATTACTGGTGGCCCAACATGAAGAGGGATGTAGCAGAATGGGTGAACAAATGTTTGACTTGCCAAAGGGTAAAGGCAGAGCACCAGAGACCCAGTGGACTTTTACGACCCCTGGAGATTCCCGAGTGGAAATGGGAACAGATAGCGATGGATTTTATTGTAGGCTTGCCAAGGACGAAAGCCAATCATGACGCCATATGGGTAATTATAGACCGACTGACAAAGTCAGCTCATTTCATTCCTATCAAAGAGAGATACACAGTCGATACACTGGTGGACATTTACCTTAAGGAAATAGTGACGCGACATGGAGTCCCAGCGTCCATTGTCTCAGACCGAGACCCCAGGTTCAACTCCAGATTTTGGAGGAGCTTTCAGGAATGTGCGGGGACCAAGTTAAATATGAGTACCGCGTACCATCCCCAGACGGATGGGCAGAGTGAAAGGACCATCCAGACACTAGAGGATATGTTGAGAGTCTGTGCAATAGACCTTAAAGGAAGTTGGGATGACCACTTGCCGTTGATCGAGTTTTCTTATAACAATAGCTTTCATGCTAGCATCGGAATGTCGCCTTATGAGGCCCTGTATGGAAGAAGGTGTCGATCTCCCTTATACTGGGATGAAGTAGGAGAGCGGAAGATGCTCGGAACCGAAGTGGTCCAAAGAACCAAAGACATAGTGGATCTTATCAGAGGACGGCTGGTAGCAGCCCAAGACAAACAGAAGAAATATGCAGACTTAGCCTGAAAGGACAAGGAATATGAAGTCGGGGACTTAGTACTGCTAAAGGTATCCCCTTGTAAGGGATTAATGAGATTTGGAAAGAAAGGAAAACTAAGCCCAAGATACATTGGACCTTTTGAGATATTAAGATGGATTGGAAAGTTAGCTTACGAGCTAGCCTTACCCCCTAACTTGCAACAAGTTTATAATGTGTTCCATGTGTCAATGCTAAGGAAGTATCATCGGGATGGCAGACACATAGTGGAGTACGAGCAGGTGGATATGCAACCAGATCTGACTTACGTGGAGAAGCCAGTAAGGATTATCGATAAGAAGGAGCAGGTGCTTCGGAACAAAGTAATCAAGCTAGTCAGAGTGCTATGGCAGAATCATAATGTGGAAGAATCAACTTGGGAACTAGAGAGTGCGATGCTAGAAAAGTACCCCCATTTGTTTTCTATTTGATTCCGGGACGGAATCCTTTTAAGGAGGGGAGACTGTAATAACCCCCAAAATTTTCAACTTTTTGTAACCCTTATGAATAGTGTTTTAGCTGAATGAGAAAACTTTTCATGCCACACTATGTAGGGGTTCTGTTATGGATATTCTGAGATTTTATTAGTACTCTATATGGTATATAAGTCTATGTAAAGATCGTCAGAATCCAATTCCGAACACTTTGACTTTTCCCGGAAATCCACTAGATACGGAAAGAATTGAGTATAAGGTAACAGGATAAAAAGGATTCAAATTAAAGGATTATAAGAGAGGATCATAAAAGGAATATAATATATTGAGAAAGGTTAAGGGAACCTAAGTAATAAGATCCCGGGTATGATCCCTCAAACGATGAACGAAAATGAAAGTTAAGCGAACCGTATAACAGATCAGCGGTCATTAGGCAAACAATTAGGAAGTTAATCAAAGGGATTAGAGAGGATGATGTCACCCAACCAATGAGAAGAGGACAAGGAGGGAAAGATGACCTCATAGCATGACATAAGCATGACATGGGAAGGAAGGAAATGTGGTGGATTGTTAACCACACAAAAATCAAGGTTAAATTGGTAATTAACCAAAAACAAATCAAACATTCAACCAACCAAGCCAAACAATTCATTTTTCATCAAAACAAGAACACAAGGCATTTTATTTTCTTCATGCTCTCGGCTTTTTACTATTTCAAAGAAAACAAATTTCAAAACTCAAGATCAAGGCTTCCTAAATTGGTAAGATAATTCCCTAGTCATCCTTATGCATAGTTATGGCTATCTTATGAGTTTAAGCCTTCAATTCTTTCTCAATCTTCTTCAAGAAATCAATGAAGAAGACAATGAATAGTGATTTCAAAGTTTTTAACTTGATTTTTCTTGTTTTCCTTTAAGATCCAAGCATCCCTAAGACTTCTCAAGGCTTCTTAAGGCTTCCTAACTACTCCCACCACTTCAAGGAAGGTATATCATCTCCAAAACCTAGCTTTAATTTGTATATTAGGTTGATTATGGTTGTGAGGGTAAAGAGTAGCTTGAAACTTGTTTGTTTAAGAGTTTGGGTTGGAAGGGTGGTGATTGATTTGTTGAAATCTTATGATTTGGTTAAAGAATGTAGTATAGTTTAAATTCAAGTTTTTGGATTAAGTAGATTGATTATAATGAGTTGATTTGGGGCTGTTGTAATGTAGTTTAAATGAAGGTTTGTTTGGGTTGTGAATTGGGGTTGTATTGAGATGGTTTTGGAATGGTTTAAATTTGGGAAATCGCGTAAACATAGCCGTCGTAATGTCCGATTTACTTTAGACTGCTTTTGTTCATAACATTAGGACCCGAGAACCCCCTGCTAGATGTTGACCATTTCCATGTTTAGATAGCTCATGTTACGAGCTTCGTTTTGATATGTAGTTCGTTTGATTCCGATGCACGGTTTAGGAGAAACGACCGTTTCAAGTCGCGAACGAAACTTTTCCCCTCGCCTTACTTTGAAACATAGGTAAAAGACCAAAAAGGGATAATTAGTGTATGAAACAATTGTGGTAAGTGTGTAAGGCAGTTCGCGAAAGAATCGCCTTAAAACTCGTAATGGTTAATTTATTAAAAATGGTGGAGCCGAGGGTACTCGAGTGACTTAAGAGAATCAGTGAGCGCAAAACAAGCGTTAGAGTCTAAGTTAGTTAAAGTATAGATTTACAAGTGACTTTGGTTTAATTCCAACTTACTTGTTGTTTATAGGTTACCAGACTCGTCCCGAGCCTTTTTCCACCCCCAGTCGCTCAGGCAAGTTTTCTACCCGTTATAACTGTTGTTGTGATGTATATGTGTATATGCATGATCTTGCGATAAATGCATATTTGTTATTAGCAAATTCTTGCGATATATTGTAGCATGTGATATGGTATATATGCATGCCTATTTTATATTCTTGGATTATATATCTGTTGGTTAAAATGCTTACAGTTGCATAATACCTATGCTAGAGATAAGCGGTATTGAGTTTACCCTTAGTATAGGGGATCAAAAGGTGAACATATTTCTAAACCGGGAGTCGATGCTCCCGAGTATAATATATATATTTTTATATATATATGGTTATAGTTTTCAAAACTATTAATCGAATAAGGTTTATTCGATAACTTTAACTTTATTTTATTATTGAATATTATTTCGAATATTCATCCGAGGACTTATGACTCCTTTATTTTATTATTGAATATTATTTCGAATATTCATCCGAGGACTTATGACTCCTTTATTTTATTATTGAATATTATTTCGAATATTCATCCGAGGACTTATGACTCCTTTATTTTATTATTGAATATTATTTCGAATATTCATCCGAGGACTTATGACTCCTTTATTTTATTATTGAATATTATTTATAATATTCATTCGAGGTATTATGACTCCGATTATTATTTAATAATATTCTTTATTTTATTAAAGAATAATGTTTCGATAATCAAACTTATTTTCGATTATTCAAATAAAGATAGTACTTTCGTATAAGTATATCTTTGGTTATTTAATACTCATTTCAAGTATAAGTCTTACAACTTCTACTTCAATTATTTGTGTAAAGATTAATCTTTATGAGAATATTATTTAAATAATAATATTCAGACATTTTCTAAATATATTGGGACTAATTTACTTCATTAAATCAGCATTACTCCAAACACTCTTTAAAGTGTTTTCGAGTCTTCAAAATGATTTTTAAAAGTTAGAGCGGATCCCAAAACTCATTTTTATATTTAAGATCTTCCTTTTAAAAAGGGGATTTAAATACTCGCTCAAAACCTGAGGGATCCGGCTCTATGGTGTAATTTATATTCGCAACAAGGTTGCAGTTTTGGTAAATAAATTGATTACTTACCCAATGTTCGGGAAGTAAGTCCATCTATCGAGTCGGCATAAGCAACATGGGCTCAGTGGGCATCCATGATAGTGTAAGTGGCTCAGTGGGAGTCCATCAAATGCATAAGTGGCTGAGTGGCAGTCCAGCATAAGGTCCTATTGCGACCAGGGTGATGACCAGTGGGGAATTCGTCCATCTACTAATAGAAAAGGTTACTTATTGGTATCTTTGCCTGATCAGCAAGATATCGGGTTTATGCCACAATCCTTTTTCCCTTCCAAAAATTCATTGGATGTTACAAACTCTGTTCATACTTTACATGACAGAGGTTTTCAGGGACTGTATAAGGAAGATGTATATGTGGATATATATATATCGGAACTTAATGAAGTATATCATAACTTCATTTCCTTCAATACTACTTCAAAGATTTAATCTATTCAAATCTGTCTTGTAGTCTCATCTATGTGGTGAACTGTTGAAAGCTCGTTATACTTTGAACAGTGGTAGTTCAAGTAACTTTATAATTGATATAAGTATAGTGATGTATTTGGTAACTTCATCCCTTGTTTTTACTTATATCTAGTAAGTAATTATCTTACACTTGATAAAGGATTCTAGTAAGTATCCGTTTAGATACTTGTATTATTGTTATCACCATATATTATCTTGCGAGCTGTAAGGCTCACTCTTGCTTTATTTCTTCATCACACAACAACAGTTAGGAAAGATGGCCAGACTCCAGCAGACCCAGCGCAAGCGCGTGAGAAGCGTCCCGCGTCTTCCCGTTGATGTTGTAGCTGCTATAGCTGCAGAGGTAGATCTATTGGTAGATCAGGCATTCTACTTTTGAGAATCAATTATGTATAATTATAACTTGTGGCAGATAATGGCAATTAACTGTAGATTTATCAAGTAATCATTTTGGGTTGTAATAACTTTTAATTGTGGATTCAAGGACTTGTACTTATTTCAATTTCATCTCTGAGACTATAACGGGTTGTGGTGTGTGTTAGTGTGGGGTCACAGCATAAGGTTATTTATTATTAATTAAGTGAAGTGATATTGTGGAAAGAAAGACCGTGATGACCCGGATCTGGGGGTGTTACAAGAGATCCCATGTTTGAAGTAATTATTTATGTGGAAATCTATTGTCACAAGCAAATTCTGATATTGAGCTTAGTCACGTTTACTTTGTCTATCTTATTACTAAGTCAAAAACTAGAATAATGTTTCTCATCTGTTAAGTTCTGATGTTAGTAAATCTGATGAAAGTACTAAGTGCTGATAAACCTCACTCATCAAAAGAAATAGTAAAATAAACAAGAAATAAAAATCAGGTACTCCTTTGAGATCTAGAGTAAAACATGTGGAAGGGACGACCCAAGTGCATTGCTGGTATTAAGTAATATGCGTCAGAAAAACAACTAATTATTTTTCTTGGTGACTTTTCACACTCTATGATTACGGGAGAAATACTTTGATAAAAGCATAAATTCTGATACACAATCGTGACTCACTTACACTGTGAAGCCACTGTAAATTGGAATTTCAAAAGATGCATAAAATAAGCACAAAACAGTTGAGGTGGACTCATGCATAAACTCATTCAATAGTAGGCTTCAGAATAATGACAGATTTTAAGTAAAGTTCTTAGTTATGCCTTATTTCTAAGATGTACTAAAGTGAATCAGACTTTACTCTTTATCTGATATTTTGCTTAATGCACACACTTGCACTCCATATGAATGATGAAAATTACTGTGGCGATCAATGTTGTTTTAGATGAACAGTTTATGTGTTAGATTGCATAAATTCCGAGGACAAGTTCTATTGGAAGTTCTGATAAATAAGTTCTAAAGAACCGAACTCAGAATTTGTGTGAAGAATCACAGAGATAGGCATTCATTTTTCGAGTTAAGAAATCATGTTCTGATGACTGTTAAGTTCTGATATAAGTCCAAGTGCTGATATTAAATTCTGATCCTCTACTTGACTTATTTATGGTTAAAATCTGAAACAGTCTTATTTTAAATCAGAATATGAACGGGTAAGATATTAACAGTCAATACAATTAGGGTTAGTGGAACACGTACATGCACAGTAATTTTTACTTGTTTGTTGTGTGCATTAAACCCTATTTTACTTTTCCAATGACTGTATTTCTTCTTCCCAATCTAGGGAGACGAGGTAGAATTATATCTACCTGTACGTATTAAATTAATCTCGCGTCTCCTGGCATTCTATTTCTTATATAAACCCCCACCTCACATCAGCCTACACATCATTTCTTTTCTCACATACTCACTCTCTTTCCCTTCATACCAACACAATCATGGTTAACTACAATATGTTTTTAAACTATGAGACCTTCAACATGGAATTGAGCTGTGAGGACTAGCAGCAGGAATGACACGTAACTATCATTCCTAATGAGATTTGGAACTCGGTTCCCCAGGAGGTTCTCACACACCTCCTGTTCTTTTACATGGACTACCATCGCCATCTGGAGCGATTGGAAGAAGAAAGGCTGGAGCTCTCCGCCAACAAGAGCGAATTATTCGACTCACTATTCTTTTTGTAGAGAGTCGGAAGAAGAAATAATTTGTTTTCTTCTTCCTGTTTTTCTTCATCGTCAGCTTTGTCCGGCTTTTTAGCCAAGGACAAAAGCTGTTGATGTTAGGTTTAGAAGCTTAGGACAGTCTTGTAATGCTCTGATGTAATTTCAATTTCATGGATGTATTCTCTTAATATATTAATGGAATTTCTTACTTTTGCAAGATTTTGTCTCTGAGATGTTGTAAATTCTGCTGCATTTTTAAATTCTGATAAATCCATATTCTGATGACCATTTTAATTATTGATTTAAATTAAGTTCTGATTTTGAAATATCAGTACTTGTTTACTTGATTTATTTTTTGGTCATTCTCACACTTGATTTTTTTTTTCAGAATATTGGTTTTGCAGTGAAAATAATTAAATAAGTGGGAACAGTTTAAATTTTGAATTAAAACTGACTTACCTCAATTAATGGGATTACTGGGTAAGTGGAACGGTTTTTCCTTGAAAAACTGCATGTGATAAGTAATGATTACTGTTTTCCCGTGCCCATTAACTATTCATTATTGTTGCATGTCTGACAGGTGTCCAACGGTTATTTTTTTTAAGCAAGTATAAGTAAGAGAGAGAGAAGATTATACAATCTTTTATTTACTTTTACAATTTATCTCTCTTTCTTTGCTTTTACTCTCTCTCATCTCCCGACGTTGGTTTTTCATACAGACATTTTATCAAACACCTTACAGGCAATCTTAATTTTCAATTTTTCTCATAGCACCTAAGGATTTGATCATCGATGGAGCAAAGTTTGTTCCCAACAACTATGCTGCAATTCTAAATCATGATGAAGCTCCGTCTGAGTTGCATTTTGTGCAAGATCTTCTTGCACACAGTGAAATTGGGTATGCATTGACCCAGCCTTCAATCTTTTCAAGCCAACAAGTTCTGACATTTTGGCGGACTGGGCATTTTGATAATGGTGGTGCAACTGGTACTCCCAGCATTATTTTTGAAGTCAATGAAGATGAGCATGTGGTAACTCCTGGAACAGTTCGAAAGGCTTTACATTTACCAGAAGGCTGCATTTTCCCAACACCGGAGGAACCAGCACTACATCAGCTCATGGCCAATTTGGGGTATGAGCAGAGTTTGGCTAAGCTTGGACAGTTGAAACGAGCACATATCAGAAAGGAATGGAGCTTTTTCTTCGACTGCATCACTAAAGCCTTCGGGAATAAGTGTTCCAACTTTGATGCCATTCTAATAATGAGTCAGCACATCGGTTATGCTATTATTAACCAAACTCATTTTGATTTTGCAAGTGATGTGCTAGGTTTTATAGGGGATAGGATGACAGAGGATAGGAATGTTATCTACTTTGCTAGATTCTGTCAGCTTATATATAATTTCTGTTGTGCTGATGAACCCCAACCTACCACTGACTTATTTCCACCCTTTAAACTTGCAAAATGGGCTTTTAATGACTTGGTAAATGCTGACCTTAAGAACACGGTGGTTAGACCTTTACAGATTCCTTAGTCTGTAAAATAGATCCTGATAAATGCTGATCCTCAAACCTATAGATCTGTTTATCCTGATGTTCAACCTACCACCACATCCCAAACACCACGCCAACCATCAGAGCATACCACACATACTTCTATACCTCAACCCTCTCTCAGAACATATCTCAAAACTTATCTCACACCTTCACAGACAGCTCAACCTTCATCCTCAGCACCTACTGTGAAGCCTTCATCTTCCAAGCCCAAGAGGACAAAGACTGTTCCTCAGACACCACAGAAGAGAAGGAGGATTGTTCTGAGAGATGAGTCTGATAGTGAGGAACCGGTTTCTACATCAGAACCTGTTGTAAAAGAAGCTGAGAAGGTTCCTTCTCAGAAGGATTCTGGAATTGGGGGATCTAAGCTTCTCAAAAGGCTTAGAAGAATGACTTCTGCTGAATCTCCCAAGTAATCCCCACCTTCAAATAGATACAAAAAACAGAGAGCTAAAAGGCCAGCTTCAGATGATGAGGAAGCAGCAGCTAAGGAAGGAGATCAGGAATCTCTGATCTCAGAAGAACCGGAATTTGCTGAAGCTATTGCATCTCTCTCTTCATTGTCCCCAACTCAGGAAGCTGCTACAGATAAGGCAAACACACCATATATCTCTCCTGTACATGAAACTGTATCTCCTGAAGACCCAGGCACAAATGCTGAAATTGATATTCACAACCTGGTTGTGCATGCGGTTCTCTACTTAGAAGCTCCAACAGCAATTAATCCATCAACAACACATGTCACTGATGCTACTCAAACTCCAGAATTGTCTACAACACCTTCTCTGCATCTAGATGTTGATGATCAGAATATAGGTGACCATCAGGATATGGCTGTTAATCAGAACTTGGAAACAGATCAGCACTTAGAAGATGATGCTGAAGCCTCGATTACTTCTCATACTATTGTCTTATCAGAAGATGCTGATTCTATAGGTTCTGATGCTTCACATGCTGATACTACTGGTGATGATGCTCCCAATGCAGATACTGATGAAGCTGGTCCTTCAGGACATGCACCTCAACAAACTGTTCATAAATCTGAACTAGTTAAAAAGTTTGTTACAAGAGCAGCACTAGTACCTTGGAGTGAAACTCCTAGAGGACGGGAGTGGACTAAGGAATGGAACTCAGTTACCTTTGTTCCATCTGGAAAGATTCTTGCTGAGCACTTGGCCAAAGCTGATGAAATGTTAATTAATGATGATTTCAAGACACAGCTTTGAGTCACTGCATTGAGTACTAGACATCTGCAAGGTCTCCATTCAACCACTCATGCAGAGTTACGTCAAGTTAAGGAAGAATTGCTTAAGCAAGATATGACTAGGACATTTGATAAGAAAAAATTCTTCCAACCTACCTTTGACAGAGTTGCTTACATTGAGAAGACCCAAGAGAAGCAACAGTCTCAGATTGATGATATTAGGAAACATCAAGCTTCTCAGCAATCAATACTCGATGAAATCCAAGCCTCAATGGAATTGCTTGTCTCTCTTCTCTTACCTGCTGATGACAAAAAGGGGGAGAAAGTAATTAAGTCCAAATGCAAAACTGTTAAGACACTAAAGGGGAAGGATGATGAAAAAGATGACCAGGGAAACTCTGGAATGGGTGGAGGTCATAGTCAAGGTAGAAATTTCTCATCAAGAAGAGCTGAAATTACAAGTCACAAGACAAGTTCTGATGCTGGAAAAAGAATTACTTCTGCTACTGGTAAAAGGATAAGTTCTGATGAACTTCTGGATCTTGATGAAGAAATATCAAGACATTTATTTCTTAAGGAGAATCCAGGAATGGACTTGGAAAGTCTGATGGAAGAAGAAGCTAGAATAAAGTCAGAAAAAGTCAATTCTAAATCTGAAGCTTCGGTTGGTAAAAAGAAACTTCCAAAGGCCAAAGGCATTGTGATAAAAGAAAGAACAAGTTCTGAAGCAACCAAGGCTAAATTACAATTACAGATAGATCCAAGGTCCAAGGGCAAAGAGAAAGTTGGTGAACCTATCAAGGTTTATGTGCCTCCTGTGGATGAAGAAATTACTGTTGAAGATGCTGATCTTGCTCTGACTTCAAGAAAATTTTCTAAGACAGCCTCTGACATGGCTCAAGTTGTTCAGAGTAAAGATATAGTTAGTTCTGATATTTCAAAGAAGCAAGTAACCTCTGACATAGCTCAAGTTAACTTGATATCAGAAGATAAATCAAAGGAAACCTTTGACATTGCTCATGTTAAACCTTCAAAGATACTCCTGCCAAGATTCACCAAAGCCAAACAGACTCAACCTTTGAAGACTGCTGTAAGTGGTTTTGAAGCAAGAGTGGTTACTGGAAAGGAAGCAAGAGATAAAACTGGATTGGGTAGTGCTGATGAAAGAAGAATACAGAACACAACCAATGATCCAAATTCCTTAAGTGAACCAGGTATTGGAGCAACTCCTGAAAGATTGAATCAACTAGAATCTGTACAGATGGTTTACCATACCTACTTGAAAGAACACATCTTGTTGTACTTCATGACAGATGGTAGGGTTTATCATATAAGGGAAAATGTCATTGCACTGAAGTATTTTGAAGAACTGGAACATGTATTATTCTTACTTCAAGTGAATGACAAAATAACAGAAAGTGTTGCAAACTATTTGAAGAGTCAAATTCAGAGACAGAAAAGGCTTTATTCTGTTAAGTCTGACAACACATATCTTCCAAAGTACAGAGATTACAAGGGTGATATTGTTGAGATGAAGCATAACTCTGCTAAGATCATAACTACCTTTCTGGGTTACAAGGCTGTGGAATTCAATCTTGAGTCTGACAAAGCATATTTGATCATATTGGATCAGGACATAAGGAAATCTAAAATTAATGATCTCAGGGCTGCAATTTTTCAAATTGGTGAAGATTCTGCATAACTTAAAGATGCTAAAAGGAGGATGATTGATGAACTCAGATATGCTGAGAGATGTTTGTTAAAGAATTATCTCAGAACAACTCCTGACATCAGAGAGATCAGAAAATGAAGCCAAGTCAAGATCTACAACTGCTCAAATTCTGATGTGTATACAGACTGAAGTTATTATCAGAAGTTAAAGTTGGTAAAGCTTTAAGGACTATAAGTTGTAGTTATCTAGTCAAATTCTCATGCATTTGTACTTAATGTTTTTTACATCATCAAATATCTGTTAAACTTGTATATTATGCTAATTTACAAGTTGGGGGAGATTGTTAGATATATTTGATAATGTCATGTCTAATATGATTAGTTTTCAGATCTTACTTAAAAAGGACAAATCAGTACTTAACTGAAATCAGCACTTCTACTGTAGTCAGAACTTAAGTCGTCAGTACTTAAGGTTCATGAGATATTTATCAGAAGATAATATCAGGACTTAAAGGAAACGTTCAGATAAGGAAGGCAGCTGATTGAAAGGAAAAGAAGATCAAGACAAATGTAAGAAGAGATATGCATGAAGAAGGAATTTTCATGAAGAATGGAATACTTGGAAGAAAAGATACCTGATTGATATATTTTAGGAAGCAGAATTATATTCCATATCAATTAGTGATTATCTTGTAACTGTGTAGTATATAAACACATATATAGGGTTTACACTATAAGTGTTATCATTATCGAGAAGATTATTAATTGTAACCCTAGCAGCTCTCGTGATATTTGTTCATCACTGAGAGAGGACAGTTCCATACTGTAACAGAGTTTATTGTTTTGAATAAAGTTTGTTTTCTGTTACTTGAGTTATTAAAGTTCGATTTGATTGTGCTATACACTGTATTCTCCCCCCTCTACAGTGTGTGTGACCTAACAACTTCCCTGCTTGTGATTGTCCTTCACCTCCCTCAAACTTTCTCTTCTTACTCTTCTTCTCCTTCTGTGACATTTCACTCCCCGTCTCCGCAATCATAGCTTTCTGCGCCACTCCCGCATACGTTTCCAATTCAAATATGGCCACCTTCCCTCAGATCCATGGATTAAGACCTTGCTGGAACCTCTTAGATTTCTTCCTATCATTGTCCACATATGATGGTACAAACCTAGATAATTCCTCAAACTTACTTTCATAATCTGCCACTGACATATTCCCTTGCTTTATCTCCAGAAATTTTAATTCCATTTGATCCTGAACAAACTAAGGGAAATACTTCTCTAAAAAAACTCCTTGAAACTATCCCACATAACATCATCGGTACCTTCCATTGTCTTAACAGTTTTCCCACCAGTAGGTAGCTTCATTCTTCAGGTAGTAACTCACAAACTCAGTTTTTTGTTTCTCTTTCACCTTAACTAAAGCAAAGGCCTTCTCAATTTCCTTCAATCTTGCCTCAATAGGATCTACAGAACTTTTAAATTCTGGTGGACTCACCGCCTGAAAAGTCTTAAAGGTTACCTGAGGATGGGTCTGCCTCTGTTGCTGTTGAGTGACGTGGACTATTTTTTGGGCCAAGATCTAGAGAATCTGGGCTATAGTTGGGTCTATAGGACCTGGATTTGCATTCTGGTTATTGTTGTCATGGTTGTTGTTGCTGGTTTCTTCATTCTGGTTGGTAGGACGGGTATTTCTTCTGGGAGGCATTTTCTGTAAAGAATCAAACAACTTATTTAGCCTTTAAATCAAATCCTTTTTAAATCAAAAGATTTTTATAAAATAGAAATATCTCTTTTTGAAAACATTTTCAATCATTGAACTAAGTAAATTGTATGCATCTTAACAAAATGTAAACAATTACGTGATAGGGTGTGTGTAATCACAAGAGTGTATAACCGGTACAGTAAGTAAGATAAAACAGGTACACTAAACTCAGTTTAGCTTCATTCTTCAGGTAGTAACTTGCAAACTCAGTTTTTTGTTCCTCTCTCACCTTAACTAAAGCAAAGGCCTTCTCAATTTCCTTCAATCTTGCCTCAATAGGATCTACAGAACTTTTAAATTCTGGTGGACTCACTGCCTGAAAAGTCTTAAAGGTTACCTGAGGATTGGTCTGCCTCTATTGCTGTTGAGTGACGTGGACTATTTTTTGGGCCAAGATCTAGAGAATCTGGGCTATAGTTGGGTCTATAGGACCTGGATTTGCATTCTGGTTATTGTTGTCATGGTTGTTGTTGCTGGTTTCTTCATTCTGGTTGGTAGGACGGGTATTTCTTCTGGGAGGCATTTTCTGTAAAGAATCAAACAAGTTATTTAGCCTTTAAATCAAATCCTTTTTAAATCAAAAGATTTTTGTAAAATAGAAATATCTCTTTTTGAAAACATTTTCAATCATTGAACTAAATAAATTGCATGCATCTTAACAAAATGTAAACAATTACGTGATAGGGTGCGTGTTATCACAAGAGTGTATAACCGGTACAGTAAGTAAGATAAAACAGGTACACTAAACTGAGTTTAGCTTCATTCTTCAGGTAGTAACTTGCAAACTCAGTTTTTTGTTCCTCTCTCACCTTAACTAAAGCAAAGGCCTTCTCAATTTCCTTCAATCAAACTCTTGCCTCAATAGGATCTACAGAACCTTTAACTTCCGGTGGACTCACCCCCTGAAAAGTCTTAAAGGTTACCTGAGGATTGGTCTGCCTCTGTTGCTGTTGAGACGGGTGGACTGTTTGTTGGGCCAAGATCTGGAGAATCTGGGCTATAGTTGAGTCTATAGGACCTGGATTTGCATTCTGGTTATTGTTGTCTTGGATGTTGTTGTTGGTTTCTTCATTCTGGTTGGTAGGATGTGTATTTCTTCTGGGAAGCATTTTCTGTAAAGAATCAAACAACTTATTTAGCCTTTAAATCAAATCTTTTTTAAATTAAAAGATTTTTGTAAAACAAAAATATCTTTTTTTGAAAACATTTTCAATCGCTGAACTAAGTAAATTGCATGCTTCTTATCTTAACAAAATGTAAATAATTAGGTGATAGGGAGCGTGTTATCACAAAAATGTATAACTGGTATAGTAAGTAAGATAAAACAGGTACAATAAACTCAGTTTAGCTTCATTCTTCAGGTAGTAACTCGCAAACTGAGTTTTATGTTCCTCTCTCACCTTAACTAAAGCAAAGGCCTTCTCAATTTCCTTCAACCAAACTCTTGCCTCAATAGGATCTACGGAACCTTTAAATTCTGGTGGACTCTCCGCCTGAAAAGTCTTAAAGGTTACCCAAGGATTGGTCTGCCTCTGTTGTTGTTGAGTCAGGTGGACTGTTTGTTGGGCCAAGATCTGGAGAATCTGGGCTGCAGTTGGGTCTATAGGACCTGGATTTGCATTCTGGTTATTGTTGTCTTGGTTGTTGTTGGTTTCTTCATTCTGGTTGGTAGGACGAGTATTTCTTCTGGGAGACATTTTTTGTAAAGAATCAAACAACTTATTTAGCCTTTAAGTCAAATCCTTTTTAAATCAAAAGATTTTTGTAAAACAGAAATATCTCTTTTTGAAAACATTTTCAATCGCTGAAGTAAGTAAATTGCATGCTTCTTAACAAAATGTAAACAATTAGGTGATAGGGTGTGTGTTATCACAAAAATGTATAACTGGTGTAGTAAGTAAGATAAAACAGGTACCGTAAACTCAGTTTAGCTTTATTCTTCAGGTAGTAACTCGCAAACTGAGTTTTCTGTTCCTCTCTCACTTTAGCTAAAACAAAGGCCTTCTCAATTTCCTTGAACCAAACTCTTGCCTCCATAGGATCTACAGAACCTTTAAATCCCGGTGGACTCACCCCCTGAAAAGTGTTAAAGGTTACATGAGGATTGGTATACCTCTGTTGCTGTTGAGTCAGGTGTACTGTTTGTTGGGCCAAGATCTGGAGAATCTGGGCTACAGTTGGGTCTATAGGACCTGGATTTGCATTCTGGTTATTGTTGTCTTGGTTGTTGTTGTTGGTTTCTTCATTCTGGTTGGTAGGACGGGTATTTCTTCTGGGAGGCTTTTTCTGTAAATAATCAAACAACTTATTTAGCCTTTAAATTAAATCATTTTTAAATCAAAAGATTTTGGTAAAATAGAAATAGCTCTGTTTGAAAACATTTTCAATCGTTGAACTAAGTAAATTGCATGCTTCTTAACAAAATATAAACAATTAGGTGATAGGGTGCATGCTATTACAAGAGTGTATAACTGGTGCAGTAAGTAAGATAAAAGAGGTACAGTAAGATAAATGACGATACTGGAAAAGGAAAGGTACTGCTATATATGTCAAAGTTCGGTAGTACAACATGAAAATGTTCAGCAAAGGTAAATGTACAACAGGCCTATCCACTAGTTAGTAAGTCTAGTTTATTTATATACCCACCAAAAGTCATATGATACACATTGGACACTACTATACATATATCAGCTATCACATCATTTATATCGTCTAGTTTCAGGGAAACTCTGGTCAACCAAGCCTCGTAAAATCCTTCAATACCTCTCTGGCCCACCCCATTAGAGCATTTGGGACTGCATACTCGCAAGTAGCTCCATGAAGTTTAGCCTCAAGTATTCTTCGGGTCATTTGAATCTCATTCCGAAGCTCCCTCACACTCCTGTCAACATCTATAGTCCTTATAATGTGTTGTAGCTCCTGAATCTGAGCCAACAAGGACTCTCACTCCAAAAGAAGAGCTTCATACTTATGGTATAGAACAAGATATGGAGTAATCTGAAAAGCTGCACCCGCAACCGAATGTCCGGTAGAGTCATAATCAGCAGGTGGGGGTCCTCAAATTGCTGGTCTCACACCCGGAGGTGGAATAGCTTGCAGTAGTGCGAATGTCACAACTGGTATTATAGCTGACACAGGTGGAAGAGCAGGGCGTGAATCAGCTGACGGTCCTCGAACTGAAGGCTTTGAATGATCAGATGATATCGGAAAAAAGGAATCTGCCATCGCTGCTATCTGAAAATTACGCTGCTAGATAAGAATCTCGAAACTCATCATGATTCATACTAAAATCTACCGTTTAGTCACACTCAACCTCTCGATATCCTATTTTTCTATTTCTTAATCCTAATCTTAACCTTCAACCCATTCCCAGCAATCTAGGCTTGTGGCAATGACTTTTAAACTGTAGCTCTGATATCAAACCTGTGGTGCCCTCTAAACCCAGGTTAGAAGTTTGGGGTCCACGACATACATACCATATATAAAACTGTTTATAAAAATAATATATTTATGCAATGACCCTACTAACCATAACCACGGATCGCAACAGTTTAAAGTATGCCCACAAGCCTCAACCTTATTTATATTACAAACATACCAAATACTAGTTTATTTATCTTACAACTGAAAGGAAAACAGTCTCACAAACTTTAAACACAACTAAGACAAACATCCTCTACTAGCTTATTCCATCTTAACCTGGAAACCTAGCTCTTACACTTGTCTGGGGATCCTCGCTACCACCAATTTCCTTTTTAACTGGAAAAGAACCTAAATGGATTTGCAAGAGTGAGCTAACTATCTCAGCAAGTCATAATGAAAACACTGATATTAATCAATGAACAATTGAAATGGTATGAGGAATTAAGTTTCCTGATAAGCAATGATTAGAATTGTATATTCACTTTTATTTTAAAAACCAAGGTTAGGTTGTTGATCAGTCACGCACTAACCCCGAGCAAGACTCACAGCTCTGCTCTTTATACCGGATCCAAGGCACATATTGACCTATCATGACCACGAATCTGGTCCGACCACAAATCTGATCCATATTTAAAAATAATTCAATTATATAATAACAATATGACAAATAAGGTAAATCAATAAGCTGGATTATAACATTTATCTTGAAGCATAGGGTGATTCATAACACCACAAAGATGTAACAAGGTAACCATGAAGATTGGCTCTCAGCCAGGGAAAGAATCAGAAAGTAGAAAATCAAAGGTTTAGTGGTTACAAGGATTGGACTTTAGTTATGCAAGGTATAAAGGTTCGTATGTTAAGCAATTCCATATCAAGGATCTGTATATGGTATATATTTATTGTGGAGTAGTATCATATATGTGTGGTTGTATCTGGAAATTCAATAATCAATGGTTTACAAAGAATAAGGATTACAGCTCAAGATCAATAACAAGAATCAGGGTTTAATGTTATGTACTTCAAATTACTTGCAATATAACATAGAACTATCTCAATATATATCAAGATGGTTTAAGAAATAATTGCAGTATAATAAGAATGAATGGAAATATTTGCTACATATATTAAGAGAGTTCGATGATACTTGCCTTATCTCAATCTGCTTTCACTTTAGGTGTACTCGTCTATTGATTCTCACTCACTAACCACTTGCTTTCCCTTCCTACGTCTCACTTCCTCTGTTAGACATCACATGTATTTATCAAATACGTATTCCCATCTCATTCTACACGTTACAAGCTTCTATCTACCCTTCGTTTCACCTAAATCCGACTTACGGATTGAAAGTTATGATAAAAACCTTCAAATAATGCACATACATGCATATTATACATCAGTCTGATCACATATAGCACATAACATGTAAGATATTCGATCATAATAATTCTTCAAAGAAGATTCGGGGTTTAGATGATTTTCTAGGTATTTAATAGGATTTTTTGAACATATTTCAGAATTAAAATGGGTCGTCGAACCATTTTATAATTAAATAACAAGGTTCGAAAACCCGAATCTGACTTTAAAATCATTTAATAATAATTATCGAGCCTTAAAAATAATTTAAAATAATATTTTAAATCTCGAAACTATTTTTCAAAATTTTTAAATCAAAAAAATAATTAAATTTAATTAAATAATCAGTTAAAATTAATTAATAAGTAACTAAATTAAATAATTAAATAATATTTAAATTAATTAACAAATTAAATAATTAATTATCAACTAAAATTAATTAATTTAATAATTTAGATTTATTTTTTGAATTAAAAATAATTTTCAGAATAATAAATATTGATTTTTGGAATTTAAAAATAATTAAAAATAATTTTCTGAAAATAATAATAAAAGAAAATACAATTTTTGAAAATAATTAAAAGAGAATCCTGTTTTTATAAAAATTTAAAACATAAATCTTCTTTTTGTAAAAGTTTAAAACTAGAATGATATATTTGCAAATCAGGGACAACTTCAGTGGTCAAACTGAAGTTTGCCACCCCTGTCGTCGTCCCCGACGGCTGCCCGCCGGCCAGTCGTCATTAACGGCGACTGGAGCTTTTCCGGCCACTCTAAAAACCACCCAGAAATGACTCAATTTATCAGGAATCACTCCTCTTGCTTTCAGGAACCTATCTGCATAATCAAATCGTTTAAACAATCAACGAATCGAACGGAAAATCCGTCTGAATATTTCGGCCTCATTTTAACCCATTTTCCGATCAAACCCTTCCCGTTACCATTTTATCATCATATATACACCATTCGATTCATTTTTCAACGATCTATATACTGGTGTAATCAATTTCAGCTAATAACCCTTAACAAATAAACACCTAAATTTCAATTATTGGAGAATCAAACCCCTTTTTCTACATGTTATTTATCTACAAATTCATCATATAATATTCTAAAATGACCAGGATAAAATTATCTACAAGATACAATCATCAAATCATATCAAAAACATCAAAATCAAAATTTCATATATTAATCATTAATTCGAATTAAAATAAATAAATAGGAAAATAACCTTGATTCCTGCACTGAAATTGATGATTGATTCTGCAAAAAAAATTGAGAGCTTGATTTGGTTATTTGCACGTTTGATTCTGAGTTCGGTAACGCCTTCGTTTTTAGGTTCGATTCTCAAGAACGCGACGAGTTTTCGGGTTTTCGGGGTTTTCTCTGTAAATTATTGGTTTTAACTGTTTGTTTATGATTATACGAATAAAAATAAAATAAGAAAAAGGCTATTTATACTTATGGAATATTATTACCCGTTGGATCATATTGGATCGGAAAATAGGTTACTTAGCCGCTAAGTAACTACAAAAATGATCCAATTTGATACCAGTTTTGGATAATTATCAAAACCGGGCTTCTTATAAAACACTTTATACGAAGATAATGTAATAATATCCCGTCTCTCGAGAATATGGGTCTTATTGATCTATCAAAATGATTATCGTATCAAAAATTTCGCGTCGGGACTTGTACGGGTCAAACCGTACTCCGGATCGAAAAAGTCAAAACACGGAAAAAATTCATAATAGTCATATTAGGTTAGGAATGAGTTTTCTGAAGAGTTTCGGGTTGTAAAAACATAAAAATGGTTGAATTTGGACGATTCCCGATTTTATAAGATAGTTTTATAATTATACATAAAATAATTATTAAATCTATAAATCTTTTATAAAATCATATAACAACCTAAAAATTACCAGAAAAATACCAAAATTATCTATACTTTATTCTGGACATATTAAAATTAAAATACTCAAATTCTATCATATATAAACTTATAAATACCAATCATCAAATAATTCACCAAAATTCACATAATAATCACATAATAATTATTTATTGATAAAAATAATTATACGATATATACCGGATACACTAATTGCTCTCGAGCAAGTTGTGCGTGAAAGTCACCAAGATTAAGTGAATCGATATCAACTAAATCATCATAAGTATTTCTCATAGAAGATTCATTCATACCTGTGAAGTCTGGCCTGTAAACAATTATCTCAGATTGATTGGGCTCCGCTTCTTCTTGATGTTCAGCAGTTTCGGGTTGAGAAACCTCTTCTGTCTGTTCAACAATTACAGGTTATTGGTCAACATCCATTGGTTGAGCGTCAGGATTAGGCTGAGTATCTGCTTCATGTTCAGCCTCTACTCCTGCATCATCCTCATTCACATCATCAAGGTCTTGATTCTCAGGGACTTGAGCTTCTTCAGACTCAGAGATAGGTTCTTTAGCAATAGAGACATGAGTCTTTCTTATCAGGGTAACCACCAGTTTTGGAGGACAATTCTGAAGATGATTCCATGTCGTCACTGAGAACTGTTTCTTTCTGAGCTTCTGTGAGGTTACCATTTAGAACAATCAGGAGAAACCTGATATATATAATGTGATCTTGTTTTAGAGCTTGGTTCTCCAAAATTTCTTTCATGAACATTCTCCCAGAGTTGATTCGAAGATTACTAGAAACAGCTACGCCAACTTCCCTCATGAATTATGTTATTCCATGAAATCCACTAGTCTTGGGAGACAGGCAGAAGGATAGAATACTAAAGAATAAGTTTTAGGGTTTTGTAAGATGACTCTTGTTGAAGTGTTTGGGAATAGTGTCATTTTGTATGGTACTATGGATGTCTCTGAAGAAGTTAATCACTTCCTCTTTATCTGGTGAAGGATCAAAATTATCTCGAGGAAGTTGTAGATGTTCATTAAGATCATTCTCAGTGATTTGTATTGTTTCATCACCAACGATAAATGAAAATCCTAGCCTGTTGTCATCTGATGTGTCTTCAGCTGTACTGTGAATGAATCTGAGAAGCTCAACATTCAGTTGGACATTAGTAACCAAAGCATACAGCACAATCGAATGCTCGTTTAGAAAACGAATCCATTTTTCAAAATTACCTAATTGAGTTGGATCACATTTTATAACCGAGAAAAAAATTGTTTTTAAAATCTTAATATTATCTCCCATTTTTTTAAAAAAATGAGAATAAAATTTTGATTACAAAATAAATTGATCGTGCATGAAAATCAAAACAATTAACTAATATCAAACACACAAATATTGAATAATAATATATTACTAAAGAGCCCTAGATAACCAAATAACTTAATTAATTGATTAAAGATCACAACCAAACAAATCCTTAAGTCTATGCAACCACAATCTCATATCTCTCCTTTTAACCGGTGAAAACTCTTGTTTTTACAGTCTATAGAGAGATCTAGGTCTGGGCAACAATAATATCTTAATCAAAATGAATTTTTACAGAGTTTGGGTAGGTTTTTAATCAATTTAAAAATCTTGGTCTCTCTCTTTCTACTCGAAATGTTGTATGTATATAACTAAGTTGTGACTGGAATGTATATATATATATATATATATATATACAGCAATCTGAAAATACAAAAACAAACAAAAAAAGGATTAAGTTTAAGTGTTAACATGTGACTACTAGGGCTATAGGTCGCATGGTAGGAACTTAGAATAATTTCAAGTGCTAACACGCGACCACAGTCAACATGGGTCGCAGGTTAGGAGATATGCATTACATCTGATACAACCTGTGACTATAGTGAAGCACAAGGTCACAGGTTGGGAGTTAGATTTATTTTTGATTTCATCTTATAACGTGCTATAGTTAAATTAAGAGGTCGTAGGTTACAAGTTAGAAAAAAAATACTACCAACCAATTTAAACAGCAAACCTTTTTATTTACACAAATAATTATGTTTAACAGTTTATTAAAATTCTTCTTTTCAGAAAAATATTAATAAAATTAAAACTAATATTGTGTTGCAATTTAAAATATCATTTAAATGAATTATTTAAAATCCATTTTATTGATAATTCATAATTTTATTCATAATTATACAATTATTATCATTTACTTGATAATATTATATTTTTATGAAATAAATTATGCTGCTAGTTTCAAATTAACTTTAATGAACCCCTTTAAATATTAAATTATTTAGAGTTCTCTAAAATTAAAAAATCACAACTTTGATTTATTACAATTGAGGCTTTTATCATTGAATTGATAAGGTCTCAATTAGTTAAATCAAAATTATGCTGCAAAATTTTACTTATAACTTAACCAATTATGATTAAATTATTTTCAAACCATTTATCAATATAAGTGTGCAAAAATATTTATCAATTAGATACAAGCACACAAATATTTGAAATATGAGAATTAAGTAATGACACATAAATTCACATGTCCTTAAAATATTAACATTAAATAACAATTAAATTTATTTGAGACAAATTTCAGTTATTGGATTCTAATTTGTTAATTGGAAAGATTTAACATCCCAAGTTCACTAACCAACTTAGAGAAAGTATTTTCATCAAGTGGTTTTGTGAATATGTCTGCAATTTGATCCTCTGTAAGTACAAAATGTAATTCCTTAGTGCCATCGGTGACATGCTCTCTGATAAAGTGATACATAATATCAATATGCTTAGTTCTTGAGTGCTGAACTAGGTTGTTTGAGATTGCTATGGCACTTGTATTGTCACAGAATATTGGAATCTTTGATACCAATAAACCATAATCCCGGAGTTGGTTCCCAATATACAAGATTTGAGCACAACAGCTTCCAACAACTATGTATTCAGCTTCAACAGTTGATGTGGATACTGAGTGCTGCTTCTTACTATGCCAGGATACCAATCTTCTTCCAAGAAACTGACAGCTTCCTGAAATACTTTTCCAGTCAATCTTACAACCTGCAAAATCTGAATCTATATAGCCAACTAGGTTAAAACCTGTACCTTTAAGGTACCAAATTCAAAGATTTGGAGTCCCCTTAAGATACCTAAATATCCTCTTAATAGCTATAAGATGAGACTCTTTAGGGTCAGCTTGAAATCTATCACATAAGCATGTTGCAAATATAATATCTGGCCTACTTGCTGTGAGATAAAGTAATGATCCTATCATACCTCTATAGCTTGTGTTGTCAAATTTCTTACCATTTTTGTCCTGATCAAGCTTAGTGGTTGTTGGCATTGGAGTCTTTGCCGGAGTTGAATCTTCCAGATTGGACTTCTTGAGAAGTTCTCTAATTTATTTGGATTGATAGATGAATATACCATCTTTCCTTTGACTCACTTATAATCCAAGAAAATAGTTCAACTCTCCCATCATGCTCATTTCATACTTACTCTACATTAGCTTAGAAAATCTCTTATAAAGATCATCATTAGTAGAACCAAATATAATGTCGTCAACATATACTTGAACTAATATCATATCATATTTATGCATTTTGTGAAACAGAGTTTTATCTATAACACCTCTAGTAAAACCATTTCAAGTAAAAACTCCTAGAGAGTGTCATACCATGTCCTTGGAGCTTGCTTAAGACCATAGAGAGCTTTGAACAAAAAGTATACAAAGTCAGCCAGATTTGGATCTTTAAAACCTGGAGGTTGTTCCACATACACTTCTTCTTCTAGCTCCCCATTCAGGAATGCACTCTTCACATCCATTTGATAAACTTTGAAATCGGAATGTGCTGCGAATACCAGAAACATCCTGATTGCCTCAAGTCTAGCTACCGGTGCATAGGTTTCATCATAATCTATACCCTCTTCTTGAGAGTAACCTTTAGCTACCAGTCAGGCCTTGTTTTTCATTACAATGCCTTCTTTATCTAATTTGTTTCTGAATACCCACTTAGTGCCTTTATTCACTTGTCCTTTGATCGGGGTACCAGCTTTCATACCTTCTGCCTCTCAAACTGATTGAGCTCCTCTTGTATAGCAGTAACCCAATTTGGATCTTCAAGTGTCTCATCTACTTTCTTAGGTTCCATTTCTGAGAGAAACCCTTAAAAGTGACATTCATTCTGTGTAGCATGTCTAGTTCTCACTCATATGTCAGGATCACCAATGATCAGTTCAAAGGGATGGTCTGTATTCCAAACTCTTTGTCGAGGCATATAAGATCTTGATGTTTCCCCTTATTCAGCATGATGTTGAGTATGAACTGTAGATCCTCTTCATGTTCCCCCTGATTTGTTGCCACCATGACTTGATGATTCTGATCTTTGAGTAGTAGTTCTTCAAGGGGTTCCTGTATGATTATCATAAACATTGTTTCCTCCACTACCACCACTTGATTCAGGATTAGCATTGCCAAGTTCTACAGGTATAGCACTAGCAATCTCAGGTTCTCTACATCCAAAGGATCATCTAAAAGATTTTCAAATTCCAGAAATTCAGAATCCTTTTCTCTTTACAGGCTTGCCAACTTAGTGTCGTCGAACGGTACATTAAGGCTTTCAATAACCTTCTGATCAGTAATCATATAAACCCTGTAAGCTTTGGATTCCAGAGAATAACCAATAAATATGCCTTCTTCCATCAAACTTTCCCAGATGCTCATTTCCTTCCTTCAGCATAAAATATTAAGCTCCAAACACATGAAAGTATTTCAGTGTTGGTTTCTTGTCAGCCATAACCTCATAAGGAGTCTTGTCATGATCTTTATTAATCAGGGTACGATTTTTAGTGTAACACGCTATGTTGCCAGCTTCAGCCCAGAAGTAGGTAGGAAGCCTTGATTCACTTAGCATAGTCCTTGCTGCTTCAACCAAGGTTCGATTCTTCCTTTCTACCACTCCATTTTGTTACGGAGTTCTTGGGGCTGAGTACTATCTCGAAACACCTTTCTCTATATAGAATTCATTTAAAAATGCATTCTTGAACTCTGTCCCATTGTATGATATGATCTTTCCGACAGGTAATTTTGCTTCCAACTCAATCTTCTTTATATGATCAACTATCAACCGTGGTGCTTCATCCTTTGATTGTAAGAACAACACCCATGTATACTTGGAATAATCATCGACTATCAATAAAGCATATCTTTTCCTTGATAGTGACAACACGTTCACTGGACCAAATAAATCTATGTGAATTAACTGAAGAGGTTCAGTTATGCTTGTCATTTCCTTGCTTCTGTGTGATGCTTTCTTTGACTTCCCTTTTTCAAATGCTTCACAGAGTCCTTCTTGACATAATTCCATTTGTGGTAGTCCTCTCACTAATTCCCTCTTAACCATAGAGTTCATTGTCTTGAAGTTCAAGTATGAGAGCTTCTTGTGCCATAGGAAACTTTGTTCTTGTTAGGTCCCGAATTATCGTAGAAGGGGGGGTTGAATACGATAATCACTACATTAAAAAATTCTTTCGAATCTTTTCCGGATATAAAATTTATTGTTCGGTTAGTGGTTTTGTGTTCTTGAGAGGAATAGTGTTTGGAACAATAAAACGAGGAACACAAGATATTCGGGGAGATATATATTCGTATATAATCCTCGAGGGGTGTTGCTACACTCCGGTAAATAAATTAACCGACTACAATCTAAGAACAAAAAAGTTCCTAGCTTCTACAAAGATCAACAAATTAAATTCTATACAATGTTCTAGCTTTTGTTTGTTTAAGAATTTAATTTTCGGGTAACGTTTATAATGGCCCTAAGAATATACAAGAGTTAAACCGGACATTAAAACGTTACTCCGGTGAGAAGTATAACTGATATGAATTTGTGTGTATATCTCCTATGTATCTCTTTGCTGCAAATCTTCAGCTCTTTGGGAGAGAAGAAGATGAACAGAACAACACGACTGATTGCTGAATCTGATCTACTGCTTGTGTAGACTTTTTATCAATAATGTGTTGCTGGGAGAGAGCTGAGATCAGGGGATATATACTCTAACCTGCGACTAGCTTTATTTGCAACCTGCGACTAGTAAATTAACCAACAAAAATGGCAACCTGCGACAAACAAATACAACTGGCGTCTAGCATTTGATTTACAACCTGCGCCATGTTTCTTTTGTCTTTATTACACAACCTGCGAGCATTCGGTTTGCAAGGTTTCTTTTGTTTGTTTTTTATTGTTTTCTTTTTCCTTTTCTTTTCTTTTTCTTTTCCTTTTTTTGTTTTGTTTTCTTTTTATTTTTCTTTTTTCTATTTTCTTTTTCTTTTCTTTTTGTATTTTATTTTTCAATTTTTCAATTTTTTGTTTTAGTTTTTCTTTTCTTTTTGTATTTTCTTTTTCTCTTTTTTTGTTTTTGTTTTTCTTTTTATTTAAGTTTAAATTGTAACTAAATTAATTTATAAAATAAACTTAAATATAACTTATAAAAATAAACTAATTTATATTTATAAAATAAATTTAATTGATGTTTATAAAATAAATCATTTTAAGTTTATTAAATAAATTATATTAAAGTCCATTAAATAAATTTATTTAAGTTAACAATTAAACTTTGAATCTCGCCAATCCCTCGAGCAGTTTATCTGTATACCCCGCGCACCTCTTCTCGTACTTTAACAGATAAACGTTCAATCCAAGTACGTTCCTCAACTTAACAATTCTTCTAAAAATAATACCCAGATTCCTTTCACGAGCTGTTGACGCCTAGTGCAACTGGTCTGGTTCACAGACGACTAACCCCAATTCAGGTCTTCGTATTATAGTCTTGATTACATTATTATGCTTCCAATAACTTAATTGCTTCAGACACTGACTATCAATAAACAACTGTACTTTCACTGGAATCTTTTCTGGTACTTTAGACAACGTCTTCATTGCTACTACAATCTTGAATACTTCAATCACTGTTCTTCACCGACGCTTGAACATATAAATGAACTCCTGTCAGTGAGTATAACTTCAAGACTGTAGCTGTCTTCTTTAACCTCTGTCTATACCCTGTCTTTAATTCTTCAGATTCCTATGCTTCATACACTGTCTATCTTCAACTAATGACAATTCACTGAAATCTTCTGGTAGTACTTATACACTGAATCTTCATTATTTCTGAAACCTTGAAAGTCTTTAACCTTTATTCTTCACTTATGCATGAACATATTAATGAGCTTCTTTCAGTGACCTGTAAACAGACTTTAAGCTTTTTTCTAATCTTTTGATTCTTTGTATTTTCCTTGTCTTCATTTCTTCTGATTTCTTGTGTAGTCGTAGTATTATTAGCCTATCATGTTCTATTGTTGTTCTCGTGTTGAGTTATCATGTAACTGTTCATACAACTACACAGTCTCACCAACAGTTCTGATGAAACTTTTCTATAAAAACATCTCATTACTCTATCACCGGTAGACTTCAAGTCAGCTACGAACAGATTACCTCTCCTTACTCCCTATAAAACAAGCTTCTCATCTTTCCTGTGAGTGATCAAACATCTTTCTGGTCTAAAATCAACATTGTATCATTTGTCACAAAACTGACTGGTGCTCAGAAGATTATGCTTCAATCCTTCCACAAGAGAGATGTTCTCAATGATGACATTCCCAATTTCCAAATTGCCATATCCCTTAGTGAATCCTTTGCTATCATCTCCAAAGGTAACTATAGGGCAAGCTTTCTCAACTACATATGTGAGGAGGGACTTTTCTCCTATCATGTGCCTAGAACAACCACTATCCAGAATTCACATGATCTTTTCCTTTCGAACCTTACCCTGCAAACACAGATTGATTAAGAAGACTTTGGTACCCAAGTTTTCTGTTTAGGGGTAGAAACAGAATCAACAAATGAAACCTTAATAGGCTTAGCTTTCACTTTGACTGACTCCTTCTCAGTGCTCGTCTTAACAGAGTTGTCAGACTTAGAGATAGGTAGTACTACAGTCTTGGCCTGTGTGTGCTCGTTACTCATGCTTGTCTTAGTGTCAGTGTAAGTGCCAACAGTTGCATGAAAAGCTTTAAAATATTCAGACATGGTAACAAATACACATGGTATACAACCAACTACGCCACAGGGCTCATAAAAACTAGGCATGTTAGCATGGAAGGCACACTAGAAGTTATAATAAATTCTACTTTAGCTTTTGTGCATGCATGTGTAAGGTGTGCAGCAGAATTGTAATTATTACATAACTTTCTAGATGTAGATGAGGAAGATGCAAAATCAGATTTCTTATTTACACCTACCTTACCATTTCTGTTCTTCTTAGCCTTAACGTTAACATTCTCACCAATCTTAGAGTTGTCTACTGGGTCTGGTTTTTTAAGTGTGCCAAGTTCTTTCGTATCCACCTTATTACCTAGGTCAGCTTTGGATTTAGCCTTACTAGCTGGTGCCTTAGGAGTCTAAGGGGATTCCTCTACCATCTCTTTTTCTCTATCCTCAGTAATCAATTCCTCATTGATTAGAAAACTTACTTCATCCAAAGGTTCTGAAACAAACTCAGTGAACAATGGAGATACAACATCCTTAATGACATATGATACCTTTTCTGAGATAAACATGTTTATCTCAGATGCACCACTATGCTTCTTACTGTTCAGCTTAGAATAGTCAAGTCTTATTGAAGTCTTAGATTTAAATCTTTGACTATCTATTATCTCCTTCTAAGTCAAAGTTGCATTCTTAAACGCCTGTAACTTCTTTTCTAAATCAGCAATTTGGGTTCTATGAATGGCCTCTATGTCTGCATTGTACTTAACCTTATTCTCTAAATATTCATTCTTTTGTTTAAGGTCTTCTAAGCCAACTACAAGTAATTCTAGTTCTTCATTTCTAGAGGTTAAACTCTCAGCTTTAAGAACTAACTTATCATTTTCAAGTTTATATGCAAGCATGCTTGTATGAACATTATACAATTCTAAAGTAAGTCATGCACAGTAGATTTGTATTCAGACACAGACATATCAATAGTGGTAAGTTCGGGAACCTGAGATGATTGTGGTGATTCCTCTGCAGAGTCTGTCATAAGACCTAGATTCACATACTTTCCTCTTCATCCGAATCAGTATCATCCCAGCTTTTTCCTGCAGTAATATACGTTATTCCCTTTTCCTTAACCATATAAGCATTCAGCTTCTGTTTCAGCTTCTCATTCTACCTCTTCATATCTTCATAAGTTTCCTTATTTTCATAGGAATCTTTTCATTTTGCTTCCTTGGGCTTTTTACAATCAGATGTAAAGTGCCCTAACTCATTGCAGTTATAACATCTTGTTTTGCTCTTGTCTACCCAACTTGACTTGTAGCCTCCTCTAGAGCTTGACCCTGATGAGTAGCTTCCTTTCTGAAATCTCCCAGATGAACCCCTTGGTTTGTAGTTAGGTTTCCTTCTGAATATAACATAACTATATTTTGCAACCATGTATGCCATAGTTTATCCTCCAACTGTTCAAGTTCTTCCTGAGTGTAAAAATCACCTTAATCCTCTGCCTTACCATAAGCAATTTCAGCTACAATAATTTATTTGATTATTGAGGAGGGTGCACCCTTGACTTCTTGGGTTTCAGGTTCACGAACTACAAGTGCAGTGGTTTTTGCAAGTTCCATACTCTTACTGTCAATGGAACCAGGTCCATAGATAATAGCTCTCTGCTCTTGCTCCAGTTCTAGGGTTCTTAGCTTTCCATAGATCACATCCAGATACATGGTAATAAAATCAGCTCTTTCCCTGATTGATGTTTTCTTTTGTTCCAAATAAATTGGTAGAGTCATTATAAACTTTCTGTTAGACTCTCGTATAGGATAAACTTTCCCTTGTAGCTTTAACTCGCTTAACAGTCTTGTATATCTCTCAAATAGTGAAGACAGTGTTTCTCCGGGTTGAAGTTTGAATGCCTCATACTGAGTAGTCAGAATATCCATCATGTTCTCTTTAACTTCTTATGTACCTTCCATTAAAAGCTCAATGGTACTCCACATGTCCTTTGCACTATTATTTTCTAGAAGTTGATGACTAATATCATTATCGGTCGATTCCACAATTATGAGTTGAAGGCTTGTGTCCAGATTTATATACTCCTTGTAAGTGTCCGTATATTTAGACGGATCCCTGGGAGTAGATGAGGAAGGAATTCTTGCACCAGTTGCAGTAGTGGATTCAGCAACTACTTCCATCGGGATATAAGGGCCATTCAGTAAAATATAAAGTGGATTCGAAGCTTTCATAAACAACATCAACTTTTTCTTCTATAGGTTGTAATTATCTATGTCGAATGGGGGAACCTTGTTACTTCCAATTCTTTGGTTATTCATCATCTTGACGGAATTAAAATTATTTAAAGTTTATAAATTTCAGAAAATGAGAATTTTTGAAAATTAAAAAATTTCAAGAAATTTTTCAAGAACTTGTTTCTTTCTCCGGATCTTGATTTGTATGTCAATCAACAAGCTCTGATACCAATTGTTAGTCCCAAAGTATCGTAGAAGGGGGTTGAATACGATACCTATAATCTTTTTTGATTCATTACAATTTCTTCGGTATAAGTACGGAATCAAAATAGATACAAAACAATTCGAGGAATATACTATTTTATTAATATAATCCTTGAGGTTGCTACAATATAATCAATGAATTGATTAGCTACAATAAATTCAACAACACAACTTTGTCTTTACAAGCTTAATAAATGAAGTCTTTAATGGAGCTCCCATAAAACACTTTATGTTAGCTGAAGAAGATGACCAAATGAATTGAATTTATTTGCTGCTTTGTAGTCTTTCAAATTCCATTGGACAGGTGGCATAATTATGTCCACATAAAACACTTGAATTGTTGCAGTTAATCTGAATAAATATTCCAAGTGCTAACTGGCGACTAGAGGGGAGTTGTGTAACCTGCGACCATTAAGTTGTGACCACAGTGAATAGAGGTTTGCCTTAGAATATTTTCTCTGCCCAATAACCTGCGACCTCTTAACCTGCGACCCCAACCTGTGACCTCATAGTGGAAGTTGCCTTAGGTTATTTTGGCATCCCTCTAACCTGTGACCTCAACCCGCGACCTCAACCTGCGACCACAACCTGCAACCACAATGAGCTGATCTTTGCCTTAGTATTTTTCTTTACAACTCTAACATGCGACCTAAACCTGCGACCACTAGGTATTGGCTTTGCCTTGGTGTATTTTCTCTATCTCCAATAGCTGTACCAAAGAACCATTTCTTCTGTGTTAGATCTTTTTCTGGAATGTTGATGTTTGGTGTACTGGTATAGTTCACAAACAACTAACATGAACTGATTTAATTCAATTCTTTTTGCACTGCAAAGCTGATACATCTTGGATGGTTATTTCTAGCTTCAAACACTGAACCCCTGATCTTTAATACTCCAAATCAAACCATGTAACTAATATTGGAAGTCCTTTGATGTTTTATTCTTCATAGATGCTTGAACATGTTAATGAACTTCTTCCTATGACTTGATTATGGACTTAGAGAGTCATTTTCATCTTTTGATTCTTTGTATATATCATGTCTTCATCTTTAGGGTTCATGTGCTTCATAATTTAATATTGTTTATCTGTTTCTGTTTCATGTTGAGTTATAATTACTTGATTACATGTTTAATTATATTATGCTTTACACTGCATGATAACATTGAGCCAGAGTTGGAACATGAGCAGGATGTACATGAAAATGTTGAAGGCATTACTGCTCAAGAAGCACAGGATGTTTGTAGATCTAGTAGAATTCTCCATGATCCCGAGATATATTAGGGATTTCTTTTATTCAAGATGGTGATGTGATGTTTGTTGAGGATTATTGAGTATTATACCTACCAATTTAATATTAACAGTCTAAATTTTAAGAGATGGTTGGAGGCCATAAAATTTGAGATGGATTTCATGTATGAAAATAAACTATAGACTTTGGTTGATCCACCTTAAGGGGTAAAACTATAGGATATAAATGGGTTTTCGAGAAGAAAATAAACATGAATGGTAATGTATATACCTATAAAGCACGATTTCGAGCCAATTTACGGTATTAACTATGATGAAACCCTCTCACCAATCACTTTGTCCAAATTTATCAAGATTTTGCTTGCGGTAGTTGCTTATCATGAATATGAAATCTGGAAAATGGATGTCAGATCGATGTAATATGTAATATTCGGGATATATCGTGTAATTATTTTTCTAATAAATAATTATTATGTATGTTCAGTATTTATTCCGTGAATTATTTGTTAAGTGTTAAATGTGTTTGGATGTTTAAAAATAATATTAATTGAGTATTTTAATTTTTATATGTCCAAAATAAAATATAGATAATTGTCATATCTTCTTAATTATTTTTATGTTGATTTCTAATTTTATAGGAAATATACGGATTTTATAAAAAAATTCCGAGTATTTAAAAACTAATTTATATAATCGGGAACCTACCGACGTCATCCGTTTTTACGTTTTTCTAACCCGAAACTCTTCCGAAAACTCCTTCCTAACCTAATTGCAGTATTCCGAGCATTTTCCATATTTCGACTTTTTCGATCTGGCATGCTGTTTGTCCTGTGCGGGTCCCGGCGCAACATTTTTGATACATTATTCGTTTCGGTAAATCAATAAAACTCGTATTTTCGATAAACTGGATCTTTTTATTAAAATATCACAATTATCACATCATAATACGTGTAACCAGGCGTTGAGACCAAGACCGCAGTACAAATTGTATTGATTTGGATAATTATCCAGAAAACCGGTAACGTTTGGATCAGTTTTTATAAATGAACGTACCATTTTATATCCGGAATGATGCAACGGGATACTAATTTTCCGTAATTATAAATAGCCTTTACCGTATTTTATTTCTTACCGAAAATCATTTGCAGACAGTAATTATATAAATTTCCAGAGAAAATCTATATATTCATATAATCTTTCAAGAATCAAACAACAATTTGAAGGTGTTGAGGATCTCTGTTTTTAAAGCTTGAGCAACCAAAACTGTAATATCCGGGATATATCGTGTAATTATTTTTGCTATTATACAATTATTATGTGTGTACAGTATCTATTCTGTGAGTTAATTGTTAAATGTTATCTGTACTTGGATATTCAAAAATAATATTAATTGAGTATTTTAATTTTTATATGCCCAAAATAAAATATAGATAATTGTCATATCTTCCTATTTATTTTTATGTTGGTTTATGGATTTATAAGAATCATCTGAAATTTCTAAAATCTTTTTCCGAGTATTTAAAATCTATTTTATAAAAACGGGAACCAACCGACGTCATCCGTTGTTACGTTTTTAGAACCCGAAACTTTTCCGAGAACTCCTTCATAACCTAATTGTAATATTCCGAGCATATTCCATGTTTCGACTTTTTCGATCCGGCATACGGTTTGTCCTGCGCGGGTCCCGGCGCAACATTTTCGATACAATATTCATTTCAGTAAATCAATAAAACTCGTATTTTCGAGAAACGGGAGCTTTTTATTAAACTATCACAATTATCACCTCGTAATACGTGTAACCAGGTGCTGAGACCAAGACCGCAGTACAAATTGTACTGTTTTGGATAATTATCTCGAAAACCGATACCGTTTGGATCAGTTTTTACAAATAAACGTACCATTTTATATCCGGAATGATCCAACGGGATACTAATTTTCCGTAATTATAAATAGCCTTTTACCGTATTTTATTTCGTATCAAAATCATTTGCAGATAGTTAATTCTATAATTTTCTGAGAAAAACCCTAATTACATAAACTGTTCTAAGAATCAAACAGCAAAACGAAGGCGTTACAGATCTCTGTTTTCAAAGCTTGAGTAACCAAAACGAAGGATTTGAAGTGTTCTATCAGATTCTGAGCTTTGTTTCACTGCAGAATCAAAGGTTTATTTTTTGAAAATTTATTTATTTTCGAATTAAAATTATTAACACTACACCATAAAATGGTTATGGCAACCACAAAAATTTATTGCCTTATGGGCTATTTATGTTGCAGTAGAATTTATGGCAACAAATATGTAAAATTTTGGCGTTGCATCCGGTGGTGATGCAATAGAGGTCCTATTGTAACATTTTAAGCAATATTTTGCAACGACAAAACATTATTGCAATAAACCATATATAGCAATAAAATATATTTTATTACAACGCGGTAAAATCATTGCAATAGCTGTTTTTGTTAGCTAAATAACCACCTTAAGGCAACATTAGTGGGTCCAATTGCAATGAAATTTAAGGTCAAATTTGACAAATATTGTAACAATTTGGAACCAATTGCAATATTTTATAGCTGATGTAATTGTAAATGGCAACATATTTCGACACAATTGCAACATTATTTAAAAAAAAAATAGGATTTGACTATAAATAAACTAAACCAGGCATTTTTTATGCCACAAATCTCACACCAATGTCATTTTATAACCGTTAACAACTATTCAAAAGCATTGGTTGTTCCAACATAATCATACATACAATTCAGAATGTACATCAATACAAAATGTACATCAATACAAAAGGATAAATTACAACACCAAATTAATTAATAAACAAAACTAATATTAGTAATCTTCATTTAGCTTTTTCGCTAAATCAGAAGCATTTATCTTGGTTCTGGATCAAAAGTTTCACAGCTCAATTGGAGCAACAGCAGTTTTGGACACGGCTGGAGTGACGCCACCCATGAGAAAATCGATGGAAAAATCGATAATCCCTTTCTCAGCCGGTGCTTGAACAAATACGGGTGAAGAATAAGCTAATGGAAGGTCCTGGGTGGCTAGGTATGTTCGTGCTGTGGGGTACTGCAATCCTGCACCAGTATAATTCCCATGGGAAAATGGCTTCTCTGTGTAGGAAAGCTTCCATAGGTACTCTTAACATCTTGTGAAAGGATGGAACCAAAATTATACTCGGTAGAAAATTTCTGATAAACAGGTGGAAGCTGGTTCTGCTCAACCATTTATACTGGAAAAAATAAAACTTTTTAATACTTGGAAGTTGCAATTTTACGGTTCTTTTCAGCAACCATTAAGACCTGCAGAAATTCATTAATAAATAGCAAACAAGAGTATATATTCTATAACACACCAACGGAACACCAATTAGTATATTTAAACAATAATGATTTCAACATTTGGAAGGATTCCAACTGCCAGATTAATGATAATTACAAGTAACAGAGTCACAAGAGCTGCTACCTGGAAAAACAAATATGGATGATGACTAGACTGAACTTTATATCACTGTAAATAAAAACTCACTTTTTTCATAATTCCATCATAAATATCTGTTTGTCAAGTACCTTATTAGCATGGATTGTCCAATTTATGATAAGTTCAGACAACATTGCACCAAGTAATCCAACAAGTGCACTAGAAGCACCTACGGATATATTTGACCATTAATTTATGAAGGTTATAATGTATAAAACTATAGAAGTGATTGATTTCCCATCAACCAAGGCTCACCATTTGACCATCAACTTGGAATGATATCAAAACACACTACTGATTTTATGTACTCTGTTTGAGTGGACACGTACAACCCACCTAAACCATATCTCAAAAGTCAATTTATAACAAAACAACTAATATGTTCAGAAAGGCTTGAAACGGCATGAGGCCATGAGCACTTAAATATATAAACTTAAAGATATATGTATGTAGATTATTGACCTTCTTTAGACGGATCAGGGAATAATTCAAAGCATTCATATATAATACTAATAAAATTGACTGATGAGGTGAGTAAAACAAGAAAGAAAAAAAGATTACCAACATAAGTTCAATCTTTGAAAATGGACTTAACCATACCAGTAACTTCATCTTCTTTAATGGGCCTCAAAGCTCAACTTTACAAACTTTTCTAACCTTAACATAATAAGGCCCATAATCAGCCCATATCAAATTACTCCAACCTCTACTAAATATATCAGGTAGCTTTGTTCATGTTCCTATCAGCCAACTACTGATCACTTCTTTAACCAACTCAGCTATTGTAATCATAACATTAAGCCTAAAGTCTAAAAAATACAAAGGATAGGGCCATACGTTTAGCAATATCATCTGAAAATACACAACTTTTTATTTTGCAATTATATATATATAATCCCAGGACACTGTAGATTTAGATTATAAGAACACCTGAAAATGCTCATATAATAGTTTGGTGGCCTTCACATGGTAAAGTACTATATTGTGTCGCAATAAGAGACTTCATATATGAATTTCAAAAAAATAGTTTCCAAAAGGGGTGAACAATAACTTGGTGGATAAACATCTACTATATAGGCTTATGATATGAACAAGTATGGTTCATTAATTGTCATCCAATGCCTAATCCGATCACCAAAACTTTTAAAAACAAATCCTATAAAATTAGCAAAATCCTCTCTGCAATATAGCACATATACAATTATTATTAATTAGAATTTCAAGTTTTGTAGGATTTTCTTTCCTTTATAAATGTAATTATTCAATAAAATTACTAAAATTGCAATAACCAAGCATTAAATGACCACTAAATTATAGAGAAAACTTTCTCAATTAGCACAACAAGAAAAATAAATAACCACGCATATAGGAAGGTAAGTTCTTGTCATCGAGTTATTATATACATAACTAAACCAAAACCAACCCATATAATAGAAACAATTACAAGTCCCAAACATAAAGAGTAAATAGAATACAAACATTTTCACACATAAATATGTGTACCTATCCGCGACTCATCACATCCCCATTTATTCCAACCAAAACACATGGTAATGCTTCACAAATAAACTCCCATCATTCTCTATCTCAGCCGCATCCTCCACAATCAAATATGAATGATTAAATTAAAAAGTTAAGAACACTAATTAAGAATATAATAAAGCAGTAATTGAAGAACAAGAAAGAAGATTTGAATATCAAAAACAAACTAATTAAGATTTTAAAATTGTAGTTTGAATACAAAAGGCCATACATAATCAATTAAAGAAGAACATGTATATAATCAATTTGGGGAAAATATTTACCTTGTTGTAGCGTACATCTTCTTCCCAAACATCAATATTAGATCTTGTTTTCCCCTCGTGTTGCAGCTTGAATCTTCCTTCTCTCTCCTCGTCTCCCTCTGACCCTCTCTCGTGTTTGTAGGGTGTTAGGTGTGTGGTTGTGTCTGAGCGTCTGTTGTGTTATTTTTTTTATTTTTTTTTGTTTTATTATTTAATTTATTCCTGGTAAGCCCGGTAAAATTTGTAGCTCAGACAATTTTGAAGCCCGCCAATATTTTGGGTCCAAAATTTGGACTTACCGCAATGCTTGAAAAAATTCATTGCAATAAGAAGCTAATTTTTACCTCCTTCTGATTTTTGCCCTTTATTTGCAACACTTTTAAAGGTCCTTGCAATATATGTAAATGTTCTCTCAATAACAACATTTTTTGATAAAATTTTAGAAATGTGGTTGCTATAGCCAATCTATGGTGTAGTGTAAAATATGAATTTTTGTTCGGATGATTGTTTGTATGATTTGATGATTGTATGTTGTAGAGCCTGCTTTCCTGATGATTTTCATATGTCATACGTCTGATTTGGAGTTCAATAACATGTTCAAATTTGAGTTTGATTTTCTAATTTTAAAATTAGGGTTTATAACCCGTATGAATGTTTTCAATTGAAATTTGGGGGTTTCTTATTCTGTGATAGATTGATGTTGTGTTATAGTGGGTTGTGTTCTCTGTGAAATTTGCAATCTAGTCGTATAAGTTTCATGAATCAACGAGGTCTGTAAAAGAGGGAGTTAGGTTTTAAAGTTTTCGTCGAACTCGCCGGAAACCGGCGAGATTCTTGATCATTTTCCGGCTAATTCCGGGATGATTAGAATGAATTGATGGCATGGTTGTGTTCCTTGTGAAGTATAGATTAAATCTGGAGTTTGTGGTGGTGGGAGAAGGCCGGAGTTGAGTTCTCCGGCGAACCCGACTGTTTTCCGGCGAAGGGCTGGAAAATTGCAGTTTAGTACCCCAACTTTTGAAAACGATGAAGTTCAGTCCCTGAACTTTCCAGAGTTTGCAAAAGTTGGATTCCTGTTTTAAAAATGTTTAAAAATCATATTTCCTATTTATTTTTATTATAAAAATTCATTTTTAATTTCTGAAAATTCTAAAAATTAGTATTTTAATTCCAAAAATTATTTTTAATTCAAAAATAAATCTGAATTAATTAGTTAATTAATTTCAGTTAATTTTTAATTGATTAATTGGTCAATTAATTTGAAAATTAATTGATTAATTGATTTAATTAATTATTAATTGATTTTAATTACTTATTTAATTAGATTTAATTATTTAAAAATGATTTAAAAATTCCGAAAAATAGTTTCGAGCTTTAAAATATTATTCTAAATTATTTTCAAGGCTCGATAATTATTCTAAAATTATTTCGGAGCCAGAATTGGCCAACCAAACCCTGTTTATTACTCCAAAATTGATCCAACGACCCGTTTTAATTCCGAAAAAATGTTTTAAAAATCATTTTAAGTAACCGAAAGCCTGTTTATGACCCGAGACTTCTTTATAAATGGGATGGCATTGATTATTTGACGTGTTATGTGTTATATGTGACTTGTTGGTTGACTGTCGGTCTATATGTTCGGTGATTACTTGTTTATAGCGTAACTTTCAATCCGTTAATCGGATTTGAGTAAAACGAAGGGTAGATAGAAGTGTATGTCGAATAGAATGGTATGAGTTAAATATTAATAGATACTTATGATGCCTAGCAGAGTAAGCAATGCGTAAGAAAGAGAAGCAGGTGATCAGAAAATAGAATTGACATGTAGAAAATACCGCAAGTGATCAGAGGATAGAAGCGAGGCATAGGAGAAACAGACGAGTGATTGTTGAATGGGGTCATTAGACAAGTACAAGTGAAGTTGAAATCGATTATGATAAGGCAAGTACTTCTAAACCTTTCTCGAGATAGATTGCAAATATTTCTAAATTCTATTGTGACATATTGTTAATATTCAAAATAGCTCTGTTTTATATTGGAAATACTTTGAATCCTTCAGCCTTGAACCTGAGCCACATCATTTGGTCTTTGAGCCGTAAGCCTTATTCTTTGTAAACCATTTCTTGTTGATTTACCAGATATTAAACCACATAAATACGATACTACTCCACAATTATATAACCATCATATACCAAACACTGGAACATAATTGTTTAAACATACAGAAACTTTTATACTCAACCATACCTTGTGACATCAAACTATTAGACCTTGTAAAAACATTATCCATTTAATACCCGATTATCCTACAGGCTGGAGGCCATTTCTTTTATATACTTTGACATACCCTTTCTGGTACCCATGAATTTTCACCATGCTCTTATACAAATGTTTTATTGCTATTGATTATGATCTGGTTTTATTGAATTATACTGTTTATCATATTGAACTGCTTTAGAGTTGAATAGTTTTCTTTGTGTGGACCAGATTCGTGGTCAGACCATATCGATGGTCAAGTTAGGCCAATGTGTGCCTTGGATCCAGTAGTTAGAGCAGTGCTGTGTGCTTTGCTCGGGGTTAGTGCGTGACTGATCAGCAGCCTAACCTTAATTTTTAAAAATTTAAAATGAATATCCAATTCTATTGGTTGTTTAGCAAGAAACTTGATTCCTTTAAATCATCTCGTTTATTATTGTTTAACCTCAGTTATTGATAATATGACTTGCTGAGCTAGTTGGCTCACTCTTGCGAATCTTTTTATATATTCTACAGTTAAGAAGGATACGGTTGATAGCGAGGTTTCCCAGTTCAATGTTCGAGCTAGGATTCCAGATTATGATTGATCGAGCTAGCAAAAGCTTATGGCAGTAGTGAGATAGCAAGGTTGAAGAATAATTTTTTTTATCAGTTGTAAATTAAATTAGTTGGGATATGGTACGTTGTAATAAAAGTTAAGGTTGTTGCTTGTTTTCATACTTTAATCTGTTGCGATCCGTGGTTATGTAAAGCAGGGTCATTACAAATAATATTTTATATATACAGGTTTATATATTGATTATGTGTTATGGACCCCAAACTTCTGACCCAGGTTTGGAGAACGCCATAGGTTGGTATCAGAGCTACAGGTTATAAGTCACTGAAACAAGCCTAGATTTTCGGGATTGGGTAGAGGGTTAGGATTAGGAATAGGAAATAGAAAGATAGGTCATTGTGAGGTTGAGTGCGACTGTATAGTAGGTCTCCGGCACGGTTCGTGTTGCGATTCGGGATTCTTGACTAGCGACGTGATATCCAGGCAACGGCAATGGCAGATCCTGATTTCCCTGCATCAACTGATCGTTTGGAACCTTCCATTTAAGGATCATCATCTTCTCTCAGATTCGATTTGTGCCTTGATCTTCCATCAGTATTAGCGGTATTACCTTCTGTTATGATAGTTGCGCCTCTCCAAGTTATTCAACGCTATTCTATCATCTCTCGATATGAGACTACCTATTCAAGAACCTTCATTTGCTTATTCTTGTTCTTTTGAACATTCAACTATGAATGTATATTTTCTGTCTATTATACACCATATTCTACATCCTTAGTTTAAAAACCTTTCCAATGAAACAACAGCGTTTGCGAGAAGGGACGCGATAGCGGCAGTAAACGGTGAGTATTGAGATATAAATTAAGGTGAGAAGGAGTTTAGAAAGAAGATTCAAGTGTTCTGGAGGATGGCTGTATCTGGTTAAAAGAAGCTATTAGTAATTAGGCCACTCATGACTAGCTTGTGAAATGAAGTAGAAAAGTGTTGAAAAGAGAGAGTTAGAGGAGATTAGGGATCTGAAGATTTCTTGAGATTAGAAAATGGTGTTGTAATGATGTGATAAACATTTTAACAAGATGATGTGACATTAGCTGACTTATTGACTATTGGATAATTTGTTCCACTCAATGATTGCAAAGTGGTTAACGAGAGTACTACCGGTATGGGAGCCTTAATGTGAAGCTACGAATAAGATAACGTGCAACGACAGCAGAAGTTTTCATTGATTACGGAAAGTAATAGACCTAATGAAGGAAAGGAGATAAATGAAGTGAATGGATCTTTGGGTGATCATTTCTTTAACTTGGTATCTGGTCATAAGAAGGAAAACAACCAACTCATACAGTAAGGACAACCGGAGGTGTGATTTTCAAAATTTTCAAAATTTTCAACAAGTTTTCGAAAAAGATTTTTCCTCACAAAATTTCTAAAAGCCTTTTTGAATAAAATAAGTTTTAAACCTTGGTTGTCAAGTTACTACTTGAGTTTCTTATTTGTTAAAAGACCCGGATTATCTGGAAGGATGTTGTTTCAGACTCAGTATTGTTAATTCGGAGAACGAGGTAACCTGCGATTATGAAGAAGTGAGTGCAAGTATTGTCTGATAGGATTAACAATAGAACCAGCGTACGGAGTAACTATTCATCCAATTACTGGGATTATCAGAGTTTGAAGAATTCATTGATTAAAGGAAGCCTGAGCATGACCGAAGAAGATTGGGAAAATTTTCAGACTTTTCTAAAGGAAGAATATTATTAATAAAATGATCGTTATGTTGAATGATTTACGGTTATTCCAAATTAAAAAGAGGAAACTCAAGGTTATCTGATAAGAATGCCATTATGATCAAATTGTTAAAGTATTATACGTGTAGGTGCGACGTTATAGACGCGAGACTTAACGAGTAAGAATCTACTATAATGCTTAGTTGCGAAGGCATTTTAGCATACTTTTAAAGTTGTTATGTGATACAATTGGGAAATGATTGAGCAAGCTCGAAAGATGAATACAAGTGAAATGTGGATGGTGACCAATGGTATCATCCTCGTCCTCAACATTACAGCGTATATTCCTTTTTAATTCCTAAAATGTCTGAATTCCTTTTCTTAATAAATTCTTTCTGATAATATCAAAAAGAAGGATTTTGAATTCCTTTCAAATTTAATTGTTCCCCTCGGGTTTTGTTTTCTGATTGGGACAAACAGTGTTATGATGAGACACTTTGTCGGAATGACGAAGAGTCGGGTGGGACGCCACCTAATCATGTGCTGTATGCCATACGGTATGAAAGACTTGCCATCTTAAGTACCAATGTGGTTGTCTCATTCATATTCAAATCATTACTTCTTCTTTCTTTTCAACTCTAAGTTTATTAAAATTGTGAATCCTTCTAGTTGTTTCGTTGTACCGTTGTTCTTTGCGAGAGCTTTTTAAACAAAAGTCAGCATATTATACACCCAGCGGGCAAAGTCTCATCTACCTCTCATACATGGAAAGGAAACAATGGCATATGGTGAGAATTGCAAATCACTGGCCCTAGCCAGGGATGCATTACGAGTCAAAGGAATCTACTTCAATAAGGGATACATCTCCAAGAACGAGAATTTGCGATATGTTATTTAGAATATGGATGTGATGACGTGGAAGATTATTGCGGATACCTTATGTGTTAAAATATTGAAAGATGTGGGAGTAATTGGATCGTATATCTCTCAAGGTTTTATTGATAAGTTGAATTATCCTGTCGAATTAATAAGTTTATGACTAAAGGAATAGCAAGTTAAGAACGTGCAGTTATTAAATAAGTAAGTACCAATGGCGGAATCGATATTTCTGGCAATAAGCTGTGAAGAATTGATATCATTTGAGATAAGAGGATTTGACATTATTCTAAGAAGTGGATTAACTATTCAAGTGTGATGCCCAGGTAGACCGTCGTGATGGAAGATAGTTCTGAAGACGCCAAATAAGAACATGAGGAAGTTTAAAGGACAAAGGAAAGTAAAGAACTTGTTAAGAACGATTTAAGATTACAGCGACCAGAATATAAGTGCTATGGCGATTATAAATAAGAGTCAGGAGCAAATCGAACTTGAAGATTTTACAGTCTCAAGATATGTTTCCAGATGAGTTACCAATATTTCCTTTAGATAAAGAAAATGCATTTATGATTGATTTGGCACCTGAAATGAAGCCAGTGTCCAAAGCCCCGCACAGAATGGCACCAGATAAAATAAAGAAGTTACCAGAGGAAACGTAGGAGATAATTAGAAGAAAAAGCAACTGGACCTAGCGTACCCCTTAAAGTGCCCTAGCACGATGTGTTAATAAGAAAGATGAAAGTGTGAGATTATATGTTAGCGAAAGCTCAACAAGGTTACTCTCTAGAGCAGATATCTGTTATCTCGAACCAATGATTTGTTTAATTAAATGACCGAAGCAAGGTATTTTTATAAGATTGATTTGAGACTGGGTATATTACCAAGTGAAAATTGAACTTATGGACATATCAAAGATAATTTTCAGAACTCGGTATTGTTGTTATAAAATTCTAGAAATGTTAGTGGGATGAACTGATATACCAGTGATATTTAAATTTGATGAGTAGAATTTTGAAGGAAGAATTTGGATAAGATATACTTGTGTTAATTAAGAAGAACCATGCAACCTATACAATGATAGCTGAGGAGTCAAAGAAGAAAGAAGCGGTATAAAAAGAGTTTACCATATGAAAACTTTAATGGCAGGAGGTATAATTCTTAGTATAGACAGTCAGTAAGGAGGAGACAAAAGGGGATTCAGCAGAAAATTTAAAGATAGTATGAATGAAGAAAGACCAGAAGTACCAACAAAAGTAAGAAGTTTTATCATGGGCCGGTTATTATTGGAAATTTGTGCAAGATTTCTTGAAAGTTGTAATATTCGAGATGAAGTTAACCAGGAAAAGCAAGAAGGTTATATGAAATGGAGAAGGGTGAAGAATGTTTTGCGGAGTTAAATGAAAGAATGGTTACAACACCTATTTTATCACTTTGAAAGCATCAGGGAGATTTGGTAGTTTATAGTGATACTTCTCGTAAGGGAATAGGATGTGTGTTGACGCAAAACAATAAAGTTATTGCATATGCATCAAGACAACCGAACCTTATGAGCAGAAGTACCCTACTCATAACTGGGGATTAAAAGCAATAATAATATTCGTTTTGAAAGATTGGGAAATATTATAAGTATAGAGAAAGATGTGAGATATATACGGACCACAAGAGTTGAAGTATGGACTCTCGAGGAAAAGCAAATGTAGTGGCAAGAGATGAGCAAGAAGGAGAGAGAATGAACATAGAGACTATACGAGAAGAATTATCTATGGAATTGTAGAAGTTGGAATTGGAAGTCAGAGTGCATAATCCAAAAAGGAGTAAGAATGTATAAGTATAACTTTTCAATCAGAATTGTTAGAAAAGATAAAGAAGTGTCAGGAAGAGGTAATGAATCAGGATATAAATCATTTAGTATGGGAAGAATAGTGCACGCAAAAAGGACGATCAAGGTATTCTTAGGTTTTCTTCTAGAACTTGGATTCCACCAGTGATGGAATTGAAGGATGAAATTTTACAGGCAGCTCATAATTCGAGGTATTCAATTCATTCAGGGAGTACCAAGATGTATAGAGATTTAAAGGAAATTATAGGTGGTTAGATATGAAGCGGGGAATTGCAGAATGAATTAGCAGATGTTATATATGTCAACAGAGTTAAAGTAGAGCATCAGAGATCAAGTGGATTATTACAGTCATTGGAAGTTCCAGAGTGGAAGTGGGAGCATATCACCATGGATTTCATAGTTGGGGTTACCAAGCACAAAAACTAATCATGATGCCATTTGGCTTATAGTGGATAGATTTACCAAGCCAGCTCATTTTCTGCTTATAAACGAAAGATTTTCGCTCGATAAGTTGATCCATAGGTGCCTGAAGGAAATTGTAGTTCGTCATGAAATTCTTGTGTCTATCGTATCTGATCGAGATCCAAGATTTAATTCGAGATTTTGGAAGAGTTTTCAAGAATGTTTAGGAACAAGATTGAATATGAGTACAGATTATCACCCAGAGACGGATGGCCAAAGTGAAAGAATAATCCAGACAATAGAAGACTTATTACGTGTTTGTGCTATTGATTTCAAAGGAAATTGGGGCGAGCATTTACCTTTGATAGAATTTGCTTGCAACAACAATTATCATGCTAGTATCGGGATGTCACCCTAAGAAGCCCTTTATGGACGCAAATACAGATCTCTAGTGTATTAAGACGGAGCAGTAGAGCGCAAAATACTTGGACCTGAATTAGTACAGCAGACAAAGAAAGTTATTGAAGTTATCCAGAAGAGATTAATAGCCGTACCAGACCGTCAAAGGAAATAAACAGATCAATCAAGGAAAGACATGGAATTCGAAGAAGGAAGCTTAGTACTACTGAAAGTATCGTCGTGGAAGGGATTAACGAGGTTTGGAAAGAAAGAAAAACCGAGCCTAAGATATGTCGGACCTTTTGAAATTTTAAAGCACGTTGGCAAAATAGCTTTCGAGTTAACGTTATGTCCGCACATGGAGCACATTCATAATATTTTTCACATATCAATGCTTAAGAAATATAATCCAGACTCCAGGCATGTAATAGAATATGAGCCAATAGAGCTTCAGACAGATTTGTCATATGTAGAGAATCCGGTAGAGATTCTAGAGAATAGAGAGAAAATATTGAGGAATAAAGTGGTAAAGTTAGTAAGAGTATTGTGGAGAAACCCTAAGGTTGAAGAGTCAACCTGGGAGTTAGAAAGTGATATGAGAGAAAAGTACCCTCATTTGTTTTCTTAGGAGATTCTGAGGACAGAATCCTTTTAAGGGGGAAAGGATGTAATATCCGGGATATATCGTATAATTATTTTTGCTATTATACAATTAGTATGTGTGTACAGTATCTATTCTGTGAGTTAATTGTTAAATGTTATCTGTACTTGGATATTCAAAAATAATATTAATTGAGTATTTTAATTTTTATATGTCCAAAACAAAATATAGATAATTGTCATATCTTCCAAATTATGTTTATGTTGGTTTATGAATTTATAAGAATCATCTGAAATTTCTAAAATCTTTTTCCGAGTATTTAAAATCTATTTTATAAAAACGGGAACCAACCGACGTCATCCGTTGTTACGTTTCTAGAACCCGAAACTTTTCCGAGAACTCCTTCCTAACCTAATTGTAATATTCCGAACATATTCCATGTTTCGACTTTTTCGATCCGGCATACGGTTTGTCCTGCGCGGGTCCCGGCGCAACATTTTCGATACAATATTCGTTTCGGTAAATCAATAAAACTCGTATTTTTGAGAAACGGGAGCTTTTTATTAAACTATCACAATTATCACCTCGTAATACGTGTAACCAGGCGCTGAGACCAAGACCGCAATACAAATTGTACTGATTTGGATAATTATCTGGAAACCGACACCGTTTGGATCAGTTTTTACAAATAATCGTACCATTTTATATCCGGAATGATCCAACTGGATACTAATTTTCCGTAATTATAAATAGCCTTTTACCATATTTTATTTCGTATCAAAATCATTTGCAGATAGTTAATTCTATAATTTTCAGAGAAAAACCCTAATTACATAAACTGTTCTAAGAATCAAACAGCAAAATGAAGGCGTTACAGATCTCTGTTTTCAAAGCTTGAGTAACCAAAACGAAGGATTTGAAGTGTTCTATCAGATTCTGAGCTTTGTTTCACTGCAGAATCAAAGGTTTATTTTCTGAAAATTTATTTATTTTCGAATTAAAATTATTAAAATATGAATTTTTGTTCGGATGATTGTTTGTATGATTTGATGATTGCATGTTGTAGAGCTTGTTTCCCTGAAGATTTTCATATGTCTTACGTCTGATTTGGAGTTCAATAACATGTTCAAATTTGAGTTTGATTTTCGAATTTTAAAATTAGGGTTTATAACCCGTATGAATGTTCTTAATTGAAATTTGGGGGTTTCTTATTCTGTGATAGATTGATGTTGTGTTATAGTGGGTTGTGTTCTCTGTGAAATTTGCAATCTAGTCGTATAAGTTTCATGAATCAACGAGGTCTGTAAAAGAGGGAGTTAGGTTTAAAGTTTTCGTCGAACTCGCCGGAAACCGGCGAGATTCTTGATCATTTTTCGGCTAATTCCGGGATGATTAGAATGAATTGATGGCATGGTTGTGTTCCTTGTGAAGTATAGATTAAATCTGGAGTTTGTGGTGGTGGGAGAAGGCCGGAGTTGAGTTCTCCGGCGAACCCGACTGTTTTCCGGCGAAGGGCTGGAAAATTGCAGTTTAGTACCCCAACTTTTGAAAACGATGAAGTTCAGTCCCTGAACTTTCCAGAGTTTGCAAAAGTTGGATTCCTGTTTTAAAAATGTTTAAAAATCATATTTCCTATTTATTTTTATTATAAAAATTCTTTTTTAATTTCTGAAAATTCTAAAAATTAGTATTTTAATTCCGAAAATTATTTTTAATTCAAAAATAAATTTGAATTAATTAGTTAATTAATTTCAGTTAATTTTTAATTGATTAATTGGTCAATTAATTTGAAAATTAATTGATTAATTGATTTAATTAATTATTAATTGATTTTAATTACTTATTTAATTAGATTTAATTATTTAAAAATGATTTAAAAATTCCGAAAAATAGTTTCGAGCTTTAAAATATTATTCTAAATTATTTTCAAGGCTCGATAATTATTCTAAAATTATTTCGGAGCCAGAATTGGCCAACCGAACCCTGTTTATTACTCCAAAATTGATCCAACGACCCGTTTTAATTCCGAAAAATGTTTTAAAAATCATTTTAAGTAACCGAAAGCCTGTTTATGACCCGAGACTTCTTTATAAATGGGATGGCATTGATTATTTGACGTGTTATGTGTTATATGTGACTTGTTGGTTGACTGTCGGTCTATATGTTCGGTGATTACTTGTTTATAGTGTAACTCTCAATCCGTTAATCGGATTTGAGTAAAACGAAGGGTAGATAGAAGTGTATGTCGAATAGAATGGTATGAGTTAAATATTAATAGATACTTATGATGCCTAGCAGAGTAAGCAAGGCGTAAGAAAGAGAAGCAGGTGATCAGAAAATAGAATTGACATGTAGAAAATACCGCAAGTGATCAGAGGATAGAAGCGAGGCATAGGAGAAACAGATGAGTGATTGTTGAATGGGGTCATTAGACAAGTACAAGTGAAGTTGAAATCGATTATGATAAGGCACGTACTTCTAAACCTTTCTCGAGATAGATTGCAAATATTTCTAAATTCTATTGTGACATATTGTTAATATTCAAAATAGCTCTGTTTTATATTGGAAATACTTTGAATCCTTCAGCCTTGAACCTGAGCCACATCATTTGGTCTTTGAGCCGTAAGCCTTATTCTTTGTAAACCATTTCTTGTTGATTTACCATATATTAAACCACACAAATACGATACTACTCCACAATTATATAACCATCTTATACCAAACCCTGGAACATAATTGTTTAAACATACATAAACATTTATACTCAACCATACCTTGTGACATCAAAGTATTAAACCTTGTAAAAACATTATCCATTTAATACTCGATTATCCTACAGGCTGGAGGCCATTTCTTTTATATACTTTGACATACCCTTTCTGGTACCCATGAATTTTCACCATGCTCTTATACAAATTTTTTATTGCTATTGATTATGATCTGGTTTTATTGAATTATACTGTTTATCATATTGAACTGCTTTAGAATTGGATAGTTTTCTTTGTGTGGACCAGATTCGTGGTCAGACCATATCGATGGTCAAGTTAGGCCAATGTGTGCCTCAGATCCAGTAGTTAGAGCAGTGTTGTGTGCTTTGCTCGGGGTTAGTGCGTGACTGATCAGCAGCCTAACCTTGATTTTTAAAAATTTAAAATGAATATCCAATTCTATTGGTTGTTTAGCAAGAAACTTGATTCCTTTAAATTACCTCGTTTATTATTGTTTAACCTCAGTTATTGATAATATGACTTGCTGAGCTAGTTGGCTCACTCTTGCGAATCTTTTTATGTATTCTAAAGTTAAGAAGGATACGGTTGATAGCGAGGTTTCCCAGTTCAATGTTCGAGCTAGGATTCCAGATTATGATTGATCGAACTAGCAAAAGCTTATGGCAGTAGTGAGATAGCAAGGTTGAAGAATAATTTTTTTTATCAGTTGTAAATTAAATTAGTTGGGATATGGTACGTTATAATAAAAGTTAAGGTTGTGGCTTATTTTCATACTTTAATCTGTTGCGATCCGTGGTTATGTAAAGCAGGGTCATTACAAATAATATTTTATATATACAGGTTTATATATTGATTATGTGTTGTGGACCCCAAACTTCTGACCCGGGTTTGGAGAACGCCACAAAAACGAAGGTCTCGGAGTGTTCTATTAGTTTCTTCAAGTTTCAGAACTGTAAAAATCAAGGTTTATTTTCAATATTTTTATTTATTTTTGAATTATTTTGATTAAAAATATGATTTTTTGTTCGGATGATTGTTTGAATGATTTGATGATTGCATGTTGTAGAGCTTGTTTTCCTGATGATTTTGATATATTATATGACTGGTTTGGAGTTCAATAACATGTTCAAAATTGAGTTTGATTTTCTAATTTTGAAATTAGGGTTTATAACCCGTATGAATGTTCTTAATTGAAATTTATGGCTTTTTGATCTAGGGGTTATTAGCTGTTGTATTATAGTGGGTTGTGTTCCTTATAAAATTTGCAATCGATTGGTATATAGCTCGTTAACAGAGGATGTCTGAATCAAAGGGAGTTGTGTTTTGAAGTTTACGTCGAGTTCGCCGGAAACCGGCGAACTTCTCGGCCAAATTCCGGCCAACTCAGGGATGGGTTGAGTGATTTGATGGCATGGTTATCTTCCTGGTATTGTATAGATGTGATCTGGAGGTTTTGGTGGGGTGAGGACGCCGGAATCGATTTCTCCAGCGAAACAGGGTGTTTTCCGGCGACCCCCTGTCAAATTACAGTTTAGTACCTTGACCTTTGGCGATGATGCAGTTTGGTCCCTGAAATTTCCAGAGTTTGCAAGAATAGGATTCCTGTTTTAAAAATATTTAAAAATCATATTCTCCATTTATTTTAATTATAAAAATTCGTTTTTAATTTCTGAAAAATTCCAAAAATTATTAATTTAATTCCAAAAATTATTTTTAATTCAAAAATAAATCTGAATTAATTTCAGCTAATATTTAATTGATTAATTGGTCAATTAATTCAAAAATTAATTGATTAATTAATTTAATTAATTATTAATTAATTATTAATTAATTAATTATTTTTAATTAATTATTTAATTAGATTTAATTATTTAAAAATGATTTAAAAATTCTGAAAAATAGTTTCGAGCTTTAAAATATTATTTCAAATTGTTTTCAAGGCTCGATAATTATTATAAAATTGTTTTGAAGCCAGATTGGCCAACCGAGCCCTGTTTATTACTCTGAAATTGATCCAACGGCCCGTTTTAATTCCGAAAAATGTTTTAAAAATCATTTTAAATACCCGAAAACCTGTTTATGACCCGAGACTTCTTTATAAATAATATATCATTGATTTTTTTGACGTGTTATGTGTTATACGTGACTCGTTGGTTAACTGTCGGTCTATATGTTCGGTGTTTACTTGTTTATAGTGTAACTTTCAATCCGTTAATCGGATATGGGTGAAACGAAGGGTAGATAGAAGTATGTTTCGAATAGAATCGTATAAGTTGAGTATTGATAGATGCTTATAATATGTGAGCAGAAGAGGAAAGGCGTAGGAAAGGGAAATAGATAGTCGAGGAGTAGACGGTTGTGATTGGAAGTTAGTGCAGTATAGCAAGCTAGTACCAGGCAAGTGTTCGGAACTTTCTCGAGATATATTGTAGTGATTGATAGTCCTGTTTTATATTGCAAGTGCTTTGAAGAACTGAACCCAAAACCCTGATTCCAGTTATTGATCTTGAGCCGTAAACCTTATTCTTTCTATACCATTGATTGTTGTACACCCAAATAGGAACCACAAATATACTATACTACTCTACAAATACATACAAACTAAATACCAAACACTGAATCAAATTACTTACATACTTAAACCATTGTACCTTATGCTTTGAAAGACCAATTCCTGGTAACCCTGAAACATTGATTCCTTTGTTATCCAATTTTTTCATTACCTAACAGTCAAGCTTTGAAATTACCATACTGATCCCTTGTAAAGATTGAAACCATTTCCTTATCGAACATTGAATGTTGTTTATGATTCTGTTTATTGCTTTTCATTGTTTATTCTGTTATTATAGAATTGGATTGTTTTTATAAAATTGAGGACCAGATTTGTGGTCAGACCATATTAATGGTCAAGTTAGGCCAATGTGTGCCTTGGATCCAGTAGTTAGAGCAGTGATGTGTGCTTTGCTCGGGGTTAGTGCGTGACTGATCAACAGCCTAACCATGGTTTTTAAAATAAAAATATAATATCCAATTCTAAATCATAATTCATTGTTCACTTGATATCATAACCCTTTTCACTTGATGATCATTATTCTCAGTTTTTTTATTGTGACTTGCTGAGCTAGTTAGCTCATTTGTGCGATGTTGTTTATGTTCTTTTCTAGTTAAGAAGGAACCAGTTGGTAGCGAGGATCCCCAGTCCAGCGCGAAAGCTAGGGGTTTAGGTTGATCAAGTTAAGCTAGTAGGCATCTTTTGAGATAATTTAAGTTTGTAAAAGTTTGTAATAATGTTTAATACTCAATTTTAAGTTTGAATAGTTGTGATTTGGACGGTTTTTAATATAAGTGTATATTTGGCTTGTGTGCATACTTTAACCTGTTGCGGTCTGTGGTAGTTGGTAAGTAGGGTCACTGCATATTATTATTATTATCTTTATTATTGTTATAAGCAGGTTATAAATAAGGTGTGTGTGTGTGTGTGTGTGGACCCCAAACTTCTGACCCGGGTTTGGAGGGTGCCACAGGTTTGGTATTAGAGCTACAGGTTATAAGTCACTGACACAAGCCTAGGTTGACGGGAATGGGTAGAAGGTTAGGATTAGAAGTAAGGAATAGAAAGATAGAACATCGGGAGGTTGAGTGCTACGATATAATAGGTATTAGTATGATTCGCGTCATGATTCGAGATTCTTATATTACGATATGATTTCAGATAGCAGCGATGGCCGACTCTTTCATTCCCGTATCAGTTGATCACTCATAGCCCTCAGTTGGAGTACCATCTTCAGATCCACGTCTTGTTGTTCCACCAGTATTGGCTATGCTACCTCCACCTGTGTTGTAGCCCGTACCATTGCAAGTTATTCCACCCCCATGCATTAGACCACCTATCAGGGACCCCCACCAGCTGATTCAGATTCCACTGGGCATTCAGTTACGAGTGCCCCATTCCAGTCTACATTGCATCCGGTTCCTTATTACCGGTATGAGGCTCTTTTATTGGAACGTGATTCCTTGTTGGCCCAGATCCGAGAGCTACAGCATATCATCAGGACTATAGATGTTGATCGTGGTGTGAGGGAGCTTCGAGAGGAGATCCATGTGACACACAGGATTCTTGAGGCCAGGCTACATGGAGCTACACTACCTGGCCGAGGCCCTGATGCACTTATAAGATGGGTTACTGAAGTGATGGAGGACTTTGAGAGGCTGGGAGGACCAGAGTTTCCTTGGAGTTGAGCCAGAGATCCAGAGATGGAGATGCTGATCAGTGTTGTTAGGGTTGTATAGTATGTACAGTAGTGTGTAGTATGTATCAATAGACTTTTGGGTTGTATTTATAGACTAGATCTGCTGACTAGTGAGTAGGTTGTTGTGCCCTTTTGCTTTTAATTTTCGAAGCGTCTTTACGCTTGTACTACCTAAAACTTTTGATCTATATATATCAGTACCTTTTCTTTTCCAGCATTGTCATTTACTTTACTGCACCTGTTTTACTTTACCTTATTTACTGCACCAGTTATACCCCTGTGATACCATGTACTCTATTCCCATAACTGTTTATATTCTGTAAAGAAGCATGCAATTTACTTAGTTCAACTGTTACAACTGTTTTCAAAAAGAGATAATTCTGTTTTACAAAACTTTTCTTTTATGCAAAGGATTTGATTTAAAAGCTAAATAAGTTGTTTGATTCTTTACAGAAAAATGCCTCCCAGAAGAAATACCCGCACCAACACTCAAAATAAAGAAACCAACAATAACAACAATAACAACCAAGATGATACAAACCAAAATGTGAACCATAGACCCAGCAATAGCCCAGATTCTTCAAATCTTGGCCCAACAAACAGTTCACCTGGCACACCAACTACAAAGACAGACCAATCCCCAGGTAACTTTCAAAACTTTTCAGGCGGTAAACCCACCAGAATTCGAAGGTTCCCTAGATCCGATTGAAGTAAATGTTTTGGATAAAGGAAATAGAGAAGTCGTTTGCTTTAGTGAAAGTGAAGTAAGAACAGAAGGTTGAGTTTGCGAGTTATTATTTGAAGAATGAGGCCACCTATTGGTGGGAGACTGTGAAGACATTGGAAGGTACATATGTTATTACTTGGGAGAGGTTCAAGGAATTGTTTTTATAAAAATATTTTCCCCATTTTGTTTAGGACCAGATGGAGCTGACGTTTTTAGGGTTAAAGTAAGGAAATATGTCGGTGGCGGATTACGAGAGTAAATTTGAAGAGTTGTCAAGGTATGTGCCGTCATATGTGGATACTGACAGGAAGAAAGCTAAAAGATTCCAGCAAGGTCTGAAGCCATGGATCAGAGGAAAGGTAGCCATTTTTGAGTTGGATACTTATGCAGGAGTTGTACAGAAGACCATGATCGCAGAGATAGAGAGTGAGATGTCACAGAAGGAAAAAGAAAGTAAGAAGAGAAAGTCCGAAGGGAATGAAGGTCAGTCACAACCAAGGAAGTTTCCAAATTTTAAGAAGGGCAAGTTTCAGCCAGGGAGAAATTTTTTAACTTCAGAAGGCAAAATGCAGGCGACGGAGGCCAGGGCAACCGTCCAGCCAATGTGAATCAGCCGAATCAGTTAAGGTTAACTTTTCCAGATTGTCAGATATGTGGGAAGAAGCATGGAGGAGTTTATAATAAATTGAATGTAGTTTGTTTCGAGTGTAACCAGAAAGGGCACTATTCGAGGGAGTGCCGAAATCAGCCATCAAGAAAGCCAGCAAACAAGGATCAGCCTATCCGGAATCCAGTAGTGAAGGTTCCAGCCATTGGATTTACGTGCTTTAAATATGGAAAGCCAGGACATATAACCAGGGATTGCAAGATACCAGGCCCAGTTAGTAATGCATTGAGGATTATGGGATCTACCCCAGCAGTGAATGAGACTCCAAAGGCTAGAGTTTTTGATATATCTGTGAAGGACGCTATCCAGGATACTGATGTCATGACAGGTATGTTTAATGTGAATTCTTTATGTGCCAAAGTGTTAATAGATTTGGGATCAACTCAATCGTTTATTTCACAAGATTTTGTTAGTAAGTTAAATTGTCCAGTTGAGTATCTAAATAAAATAATGACTGTGGAATTAGCAAATCAAGAACGTGTATCTATTAATCAAGTTTGTGGGAATTGTGAGATTGAGATTTCCGGTAGTAAGTTTTATGTAGAATTGATACCAATTAAGTTAGGAGAATTTGACGTTATCTTAGGAATGGATTGGTTATCTAAGCACGATGCCCAGATAGATTGTCGAAATAAGAAGGTAATGGTGAAGACGCCCGACGAAAGGATAATAACGTTCAAGGGCCAGAAACAAGCAAAGAAGTTCTTAACGATGATTCAAGCCAAGAAGTTACTATGACAAGGATGCGAGCATTTCATGGCATATGTGATTGATAGAAGTCAGGAGCCAGTAAAACTTGAAGATATTCCAGTAGTTAATGAATTTCCAGATGTGTTTCCCGATGAGTTACCAGGACTTCCTCCAGACAGAGAAATTGAATTCGCGTACGACTTAGCACCTAGAACAGAACCAGTATCCAAGGCCCCGTATAGAATGGCGCCCGTTGAGATGAAAGAGCTAGAGAAGCAATTGCAAGAGTTGTTAGAAAAAGGAGTAATCAGACCTAGTGTATCCCCGTTGGGTGCACCGGTATTATTTGTCAAGAAGAAGGATGGAAGCATGAGACTGTGCATTGACTATAGGGAGCTCAACATACTTACAATTAAGAACAAGTATCCGTTACCCAGAATTGATGATTTATTTGACCAATTGAAAGGAGCCAAGTACTTCTCCAAGATCGACTTAAGATCGGGATATCATCAACTAAAGATTAAGCCAGAGGATATACCAAAGACAGCTTTCAGGACAAGGTATGAACATTATGAATTTTTAGTAATGTCTTTTGGATTAACCAATGCCCCGGCAGCGTTTATGGATCTGATGAACAGAATTTTCAAGGAATACTTGGACGAGTTTGTTATTGTGTTCATAGACGATATTTTGATTTATTCAAAGACAGAAGAGGATCATGCAGTACATTTAAGAACAACTTTGGAGATTCTAAGGAAAAAGAAATTATATGCTAAATTCTCGAAGTGTGAATTTTGGCTATAGGAGGTTCAGTTCTTAGGACATATAGTCGGTAATGAAGGGATCAAAGTGGACCCAGCAAAGATTGAAGCAATTATAAATTGGGAAAGACCGAGAACACCAATAGAGGTAAGAAGTTTCTTGGGATTAGCAGGATATTATCGTCGATTCGTTCAAATTTCTCAAGGATTGCAACACCATTGACAAAGCTTACACGGAAGAATGAAAAAGTTTATATGGAACGATAAATTCGAAGAAAGTTTTCAGGAATTGAAGCAAAGATTAATCACGGCACCTATTTTGTCACTTCCAGACGATCAAGGAAATTTCGTAATCTATATCGATGCTTCTCATAAAGGACTCGGATGCGTTCTGATGCAGCACGATAAGGTGATTGCGTATATGTCAAGGCAACTGAAACCACCCGAACAGAATTATCCTACTCATAATTTGGAGCTAGCAGCAATAGTTTTCGCTTTGAAAATTTGGAGACATTATCTATATGGAGAAAAATGCGAGATTTACACGGATCATAAAAGCTTAAAGTACATATTCACACAGAAGGAGCTTAATATGAGGCAGAGGAGATGATTAGAATTGATTAAGGATTACGACTGCACGAATAACTATCATCCCGGTAAAGCAAATGTTGTGGAAGACGCGTTGAGTCGGAAGGAAAAGTTAAATGTGTTATCAGTACCCGAAGAAATATATAAGGAATTTCAGAAACTGGAATTGGAGATTAGAGTTTGCAAGTCTGACGAAGCGAAAGTGTATAGTATGACTTTTCAGCCGGAGTTGTTAGAAAAGATAAAGAAGTGTCAAGAAGAAGTAATGGATCAGGACATAAACCGTTTGGTAGGTGAAGAATTGTGCACGCAAAAGGACGATCAAGGTATTCTTAGGTTTTCTTCTAGAATTTGGATTCCACCAGTAACAGAGTTGAAGAATGAAATTTTACAGGAAGCTCATAGTTCAAGGTATTCAATCCATCCAGGGAGTACCAAAATGTACAGAGATTTAAAGAAAAATTATTGGTGGCCAGATATGAAGAGGGAAATTGCGGAATGGGTTAGCAGATGTTATACATGTCAGAGAGTTAAAGCAGAGCATCATAGACCAAGTGGATTGCTACAGCCATTGGAGATTCCAGAGTGGAAGTGGGAGCCTATTGCCATGGATTTCATAGTTGTATTACCAAGGACAAAAGCTAATCATGATGCCATCTAGATTATAGTGGATAAACTTACCAAGTCAGCTCATTTTCTGCCTATAAATGAAAGATTTTCACTCGACAAGTTGGTCCATATGTACTTGAAAGAAATTGTAGTTCGTCATGGAGTTCCTGTGTCTATCGTATTCGATCGAGATCCGAAATTTAATTCAAGATTTTGGAAGAGTTTTCAAGAATGTTTGGGAACGAGACTAAATATGAGTACGGCTTACCATCCACAGATGGACGACCAGAGTGAGAGAACGATCCAGACAGTCGAAGACATGTTACGTGTTTGTGCTATTGATTTCAAAGGAAGTTGGGACGAGCATTTACCCCTGGTAGAATTTGCTTACAACAACAGTTATTATGCTAGTATTGGAATGCCACCCTATGAAGGTCTTTATGGATGCAAATATCGATCTCCTGTATATTGGGACGAAGTAGGAGAACGCAAAATACTTGGACCTGAATTAGTACAGCAGACAAAGGAAGTTGTTGAATTTATCCAGAAGAGATTGATAGCAGCACAAGATCGTTATAGGAAGTATGCAGATCAATCAAGGAAAAATATGGAATATTAAAGAAGGAAATTTGGTATTACTGAAAGTATCACCATGGAAGGGATTAACGAGATTTGGAAAGAATGGAAAACTGAGCCCAAGATACGTTGGACCTTTTAAGATTCTAAAGCATGTTGGCAAAGTAGCTTACGAGTTGGCGTTACCTCCGCACATGGAGCACATTCATAATGTTTTTCACGTATCGATGCTTAATAAGTATAATCCAGACTCCAGGCTGGTAATAGAATATGAGCCAATAGAGCTTCAGGCAGATTTGTCATATTTAGAGAGTCCGATAGAAATTCTAGAGGAAAGAGAGAAAGTATTAAGAAATAAAATGGTAAAGTTAGTAAGAGTATTGTGGAGAAACCCAAAGGTTGAAGAGTCAACCTGTGAGTTAGAAAGTGATATGAGAGCAAACTACCCTCATTTGTTTTCTTAGGAGATTCTGAGGACAGAATCCTTTTAAGGGGGGAAGGATGTAATATCCGGGATATATCGTGTAATTATTTTGCTAATAAATAAGTATTATGTATGTTCAATATTTATTCCGTGAATTATTTGTTAAGTGTTAAATGTGTTTGGATGTTTAAAAATAATATTAATTGAGTATTTTAATTTTTATATGTCCAAAATAAAATATAGATAATTGTCATATCTTTCTAATTATTTTTATGTTGATATATGATTATATAGGAAATATATGGATTTTATAAAATCTTTTTCCGAGTATTTAAAAACTAAATTATATAATCGGGAACCAACCGACGTCATCCGTTTTTACATTTTTATAACCCGAAACTCTTCCGAAAACTCCTTCCTCACCTAATTGCAATATTCCGAGCATTTTTCATGTTTCGACTTTTTCGATCCGGTGTACGGTTTGTCCTGTGCGGGTCCCGACACAACATTTTCGTTACATTATTCGTTTCGGTAAATCAATAAAACTCGTATTTTCGATAAACGGGATCTTTTTATTAAACTATCACAATTATCATATCATAATACGTGTAATTAGGCACTGAGACCAAGACCGCAGTACAAATTGTATTGATTTGGATAATTATCCCAAAAATCGGTACCGCTTGGATCAGTTTTTATAAATAAACGTACCAGTTTATATCCGGAATGATCAAACAGGATACTAATTTTCCGTAATTATAAATAGCCTTTACCGTATTTTATTTCGTACCGAAAATCATTTGAAGACAGTAATTATATAAATTTCCAGAGAAAATCTATATATTCATATAATCTTTCAAGAATCAAACAGCAATTTGAAGGTGTTAGCGATCTCTGTTTTCAAAGCTTGAGTAACCAAAACGAAGGTCTCAGAGTGTTCTATTAGTTTCTTCAAGTTGCAGAACTACAGAAATTAAGGTTTATTTTCTATATTTTTATTTATTTTCGAATTATATTGATTAAAAATATGAATTTTTGTTTGGATGATTGTTTGAATGTTTTGATGATTGCATGTTGTAGAGCTTGTTTTCCTGATGATTTTGATATATTATATGACTGCTTTGGAGTTCAATAAATTGTTCAAAATTGAGTTTGATTTTCGAATTTTGAAATTAGGGTTTATAACCCGTATGAATGTTCTTAATTGAAATTTAGGGCTTTTTGATCTACTGGTTATTAGCTGTTGTATTATAGTGGGTTGTGTTCCTTATAAAATTTACAATCGATTGGTATATAGCTCGTTAACAGAGGATGTCTGAATCGAAGGGAGTTGTGTTTTGAAGTTTACGTCGAGTTCGCCGGAAACCGGCGAATTTCTCGGCCAAATTCCGGCCAACTCAGGGATGGGTTGAGTGATTTGATGGCATGGTTATGTTCCCGGTATTGTATAGATATGATCTGGAGGTGTTGGTGGGGTGAGGACGCCAGAATCGATTTCTCCGGCGAAACAGGGTGTTTTCCGGCGACCCCCTGTCAAATTACAGTTTAGTACCTGGACCTTTGGGGATGATGCAGTTTAGTCCCTGAAGTTTCCAGAGTTTGCAAGAATAGATTTCCTGTTTTAAAATGTTTAAAAATCATATTCTCCATTTATTTTATTTATAAAAATTCGTTTTTAATTTCTGAAAAATTCCAAAAATTATTATTTTAATTCCAAAAATTATTTTTAATTCAAAAATAAATCTGAACTAATTAGTTAATTAATTTCGGTTAATATTTAATTGATTAATTGGTCAATTAATTCAAAAATTAATTGATTAATTGATTTAATTAATTATTAATTGATTTTAATTAATTATTTAATTAGATTTAATTATTTTAAAATTAAAAATTTCAAAAAATAGTTTCGAGCTTTAAAATATTATTTTAAATTGTTTTCAAGGCTCGATAATTATTATAAAATTGTTTTGAAGCCAGATTGGCCAACCGAGCCTTGTTTATTACTCTGAAAATGATCCAACGACCCGTTTTAATTCCAAAAAATGTTTTAAAAATCATTTTAAATAACCGAAAACCTGTTTATGACCCGAGACTTCTTTATAAATGATATATCATTGATTTTTTTTGACTTGTTATGTGCTATATGTGACTTATTGGTTAACTGTCGGTCTATATGTTCGGTGTTTACTTGTTTATAGCATAACTTTCAATCCAATCGGATTTGGGTGAAACGAAGGGTAGATAGAAGTATATTTCGAATAGAATCGTATAAGTTGAGTATTGATAAATGTTTATGATATGTGAGCAGAAGAGGCAAGGCGTAGGAAAGGGAAACAGATAGTCGAGGAGTAGACGGTTGTGATTGGAAGTTAGTGCAGTATAGCAAGCTTGTACCATGCAAGTGTTCTGAACTTTCTCGAGATAGTCGAGGAGTAGACGGTTGTGATTGGAAGTTAGTGCAGTATAGCAAGCTAGTACCAGGCAAGTGTTCTGAATTTTCTCGAGATATATTGTAGTGATTGATAGTTCTGTTATATATTGCAAGTGTTTTAAAGCACTGAACCCAAAACCCTGATTCCAGTTATTGATCTTGAGTCGTAAACCTTAGTCTTTCTATACCATTGATTGTTGTACATCCAAATACGAATCACAAATATACGATACTACTCCACAAATACATACAAACTAAATACCAAACATTGAATTGAATTACTTACATACTTAAACCATTGTACCTTATGCTTTGAAAGACCAATTCCTGGTAACCCTGAAACATTGATTCCTTTGTTATCCAATTCTTTCATTACCTAACAGTCAAGCTTTGAAATTGCCATACTGATCCCTTGTAAAGATTGAAACCATTTCTTTATCGAACATTCAATGTTGTTTATGATTCTGTTTATTGCTTTACATTGTTTATTCTGTTATTATAGAATTGGATTGTTTTTATAAAATTGAGGACTAGATTCGTGGTCAGATTATATTAATGGTCAAGTTAGGCCAATGTGTGCCGACTAACGGCAAGCGAGATAAAGAAAGCAGCTGGCCCTATATGTAAAACCTTGCCGCGGGAGAGTCTTTCTCCAATGAGAATAAAGAAATGGATCCAGTAGTTAGAGCAGTGCTGTGTGCTTTGCTCGGGGTTAGTGCGTGACTGATCAGCAGCCTAACCTTGGTTTTTAAAATGAAAATATAATATCCAATTCTAAATCATAATTCATTATTCACTTGATATCATAACCCTTTTCACTTGATGATCATTATTCTCAGTTTTATCATTGTGACTTGCTGAGCTAGTTAGTTCATTTGTGCGATGTTGTTTATGTTCTTTTCCAGTTAAGAAGGAACCAGTTGGTAGCGAGGATCCCCAGTCCAGCGCGAGAGCTAGGGGTTCAGGTTGATCGAGTTAAGCTAGTAGGCATCTTTTGAGATAATTTAAGTTTATAAAAGTTTGTAATAATGTTTAATACTCAGTTTTAAGTTTGAATAGTTGGGATTTGGACGGTTTGTAATATAAGTGTGTGTTTGGCTTGTGTGCATACTTTAACTTGTTGCGGTCCGTGGTAGTTGGTAAGTAGGGTCACTGCATATTATTATTATTATCTTTATTATTGTTATAAGCAGGTTATAAATAAGGTGTATGTGTGTGTGGACCCCAAACTTCTGACCCGGGTTTGGAGGGCGCCACATAATATCCGGGATATATCGTGTACTTAGTTTCATCAATAAATAAATATTATGTGATTATTAACTGAATTTTGGTGAATAGTCTGTTACTTGGTATATGTGTTTGTATGTTTAAATGTGGTAAAATTTATGTATTTTTATTTTTATATGTCCAAAATAAAGTATAGGTAATTTTGATATTTTTCTATCAATTTATATGTTGTTATATTATTTTATAAAGGATTTATGGATTTAATAAATTATTTTTTCGGGTAATTATAAACTATTTTGTATAATCGGGAATCGTCAAACTTCAACCATTTTTACGTTTTTACAACCCAAAATTCTCGGGAAAACACTTTTCTAACCTAATAGGTTATTCCGAGCATTTTCCAAGTGTTGACTTTTTCGATCCGGAGTACGGTTTTACCCGTGCGGGTCTCGGCGCAAATTTTATGATATAATATTCATTTTGGTAAATCAATAAAACCCGTATTTTTGAGAAATGGGATGTTTTGATTAAACTATTATATCATCTTCTCGTAATTCGTGTAACCAAAGCGCTGAGACCAAGACCGTATCTACAAAAAGCCTGGTTTTGATAATTATCCCAAAACTGGTATCGAATTGGATCAGTTTTACCAATACTTAGCGATTAAGTATTCTTTTTTTTTATATCCGATGTGATCCAGTGGGGGTACCAATATTCCGTAAATATAAATAGCCCTTATCGTATTTTAGTTTGTACATATAATCATTATGAAACAGTAAAAATATATAATTTACAGAGAAAAACCCTAGAATTTGTCGTGTTCTTCAAGATCAAACCTAAAAACGAAGGCGTTATCGAAATTGAAATCAAGCGTGTGAGTAATCAAAACAAAGCTTGTGAAGAGTACTTTTAGAATATGTGGCTTGTTTTACTGCAGAATCAATAGGTATTTTTCTATATATTTAATTAAATTCCGAAAAATTGTTTTGAGCTTTAAAATATTATTATAAATTATGTTCAAGGCTCGATAATTATTATTAAATGATTTTAAGGTCAGATTCGTATATTTAAACCCTGTTACTTATTTATAAAATGATTTGTTGACACGTTTTAATCCTGAAAAATGTTCAAAAATTCATATTAAATACCCGGAAAATCATTTTAACCCCAAATCTTCTTCAAAAAGATATATTTTTATCGAATATTTTACATGCTATATGCTATATGTGATCTGATTGATATATAATATGCTTATGTGTTTATTGTGTGACAGTTTTTATCCTAACTTTCAATCTGTAAGTTAGATTTGGATAAAATGAAGGGTAGATAGAAGATTATAACGAATAGAATAAAGGGAGAATGGGTATTGATAGAAACTTGTGATGTTTATCAGAGGAAGCGAGGCATTAAAAAGAAAAGCAAGTAGTCGGTGAGTGAAAGTCAATAGACGAGCGCAAGTGATGTGAAAGTGAATCGAGATAAGGCAAGTAATTCTTGAACCATCTTGATAGCTATTGAAATATTTATGTTTTATATTGCAAGTGCTTTGAAGTAGTTAACTCTAAACCCTGATTCTATTTGTTGATTTTTGAGTCGGAAGCCTTATTCCTTGTAAACCATTGATTGTTGAATCCCCATATATGAATCATATATGTACGATACTACTCCACAAATACATACATACCATATACAGATCACTGAACTGGATTTTCTTAACTTACAAACCCTCATACCTCATATATCAGAAGACTTATCCTTGTAACCATTAAACCCTTATTCTTCTATCTGATTCTTATACAGGTTGGAAGCCAATCTTTATACATACCTTGTTATATCCTTGTGGTGTTTATGAATCACCTTATGCTTTGAGACAAATGTTGTTTATGATTCTGTTTATTGATTTTCATTTCTTATTATATTGTTATTATAGACATAGATAATTTTACAAATGTGGACTAGATTCGTGGTCAGACCAGATTCGTGGTCGTATTAGGCCAATGTGTGCCTTGGATCCAATATATAGAGCAGAGTTGTGTTCCTTACTCGACGTTAGTGCGTGACTGATCAACAGCTTAACCTTGGTTTTTAAAATAAAAGTGAATATCCAATTTTAATGATTGCTTAACAAGAAACATGATTCCTTAAATCATTTCATTTGATCATTGTTTAATCTCAATATTGTCACTGTGACTTGCTAGGCTAGTTAGCTCACTCTTGTGAATCTTTTTATATTCTTTTCTAGTTAAAAAGGAAACTGTTGGTAGCGAGGATTCCCAGACAAGTGTGCGAGCTAGGATTCCAGGTTGATATGGAATAAGCTAGCTGAAGACTTTTGTTTTAGTTTGAGTTTGAAAGTTTGTAAGAATGTTTTATTTTCAGATGTAAGTTAAACTATGTGATTTGTTACATTTGTAATGTAAATAAGGTTATGGATTGTGTGCATACTTTAACCTGTTACGATCTGTGGTTATGGTAAGTAGGGTCATTGCATATATATTATTTTCATAAATAGGTTTATATATTGTGTGTGTGTGTGTTGTGAACCCCAAACTTCTAACCCGGGTTTGGAGTGCGTAAAAGGTTTGGTATCAGAGCTGTAGGTTATAAGTCACTAACACAAGCCTAAATTATTGGAAATGGGTAGAGGGTAAAGATTAGGAGTAAGAAATAGAAAGATATGATATCGAGTGGATTAGTGCGATTGTATAGTAGGTTTTGGTATGATTCGTGTTCTGATTTGAGATTCTTATCTTGTGATGTGATTTTCAAATAGCAGCGATGGCAGATCCTATCATTCTTGTACCATATGATCATACAGAGCCTTCAGTTCAAGGACCATCATTTGATCCATGCCCTGCTCTTCCACCAATGTTAGCCATATTACCTCATGTTGTGACAGCTGCACCACTGCGAGCTATTACACCCCCTGGTATGAGACCACCTATTCAAGGACCCCCACCTACTGATTCTGACTCTACCAGACACTCAGTTGTGGGTGCATCTTTTTAATTTACTCCACCCTTTGTTCCATAATATCATTATGAGGCTCTTCTTTTAGAGTGAGAGGACCTGTTGGCACAGATTCATGAGATACAACACATTGTGAGGACTATAGATGTTGACAGGAGTGCGAGGGAGCTTTGGGATGAGATTTATGTGACCCGGAGGATACTTGAGGCTAGACTACATGGAGCTACTTGTGAGTATGCGGCCCCGGGTGCTTTTGTGGGGTGGGCCAGAGAGGTGTTAGAGGATCTTGCGAGGCTTGGTGAACCATAGTTTCCCTAGAGCTAGACGACAGAGACGCTGTGACAGTTGTTATATGTATATTAGTGTGTATCAGCAGACTTTTGGTTTGTATATATAGACTAGACTTACTGACTATTGTGTAGGTCTGTTGTACCTTTTTCTTTTGTTAAAGCATTTTCACGCTTGTACTACCAAACTTTTATATATATATATATCAGTACCTTTCCTTTTCCAGCATTGTCATTTACATTATTGCACCTGTTTTATCTTACTTTACTTACTACACCAGTTATAAACTCTTGTGATAACATATACTCTATCCCCTTGATTGTTTACATTCTGTAAAGAAGCAGGCAATTTACTTAGTTCAACCATTGAAAATGTTTTAAAAAGGAATATTTCTATTTTATAAAAACTTTTCAAATAAAGATTTGATTTAAAGGCTAAATAAATTGTTTGATTCTTTACAGAAAAATGCCTCCCAAAAGAAATACACGTTTTACCGACCAGAATGAAGAAACCAACAACAATAACCAAGACAAAAATAACCAGAATGCCAATCCAAGTCCCATAGACCCAACTGTAGTCCAAATTCTTCAGATCTTGGCTCAATAAATAGTCAACCTGACTCAACAACAATAGAGACAGACTAATCCTCAGGTAACATTTAAGACTTTTCAGGCGATAAATCCACCGTAATTTAAAAGTTCTTTAGATCCAATTGAAGCAAGAGTTTGGTTAAAGGAAATTGAGAAGTCATTTGCTTTAGTCAAGGTTAGAGAGGAACGGAATACTGAGTTTGTAAGTTATTATTTGAAAATTAAAGCTACCTACTGGTAGGAAACTGTTAGGACATTTGAAGGTACAGATGTTATTACTTGGGATAGATTTGAGGAACTGTTTCTAGAGAAGTATTTTCCTCAGTTTGTTCAGGATCAAATGGAATTGAAGTTTCTGGAGTTAAAACATGGGAATATGTCAGTTGCAGATTATGAAAGTAAGTTTAAAGAATTGGCCAGGTTTGTACCATCATATGTAGACATTGACAAGAAGAAAGCTAAGAGATTTCAGCAAGGTCTTAAGCCATGGATTAGAGGAAAAGTAGCTATATTTGAGTTGGATACGTATGCAGGAGTAGTGCAGAAAGCTATAATTACGGAGACAGAAAGTTAAATGTCATAGAAGGAGAAGGAGAGTAAGAAGAGGAAGTTTGAGGGAAATGAAGCATAATCACAAGCAGGGAAGTTTCCAAATTTTAATCATAAGAAAGGCAAGTTTCATCCAGGAAGGAATTTTAATTTCAGAAAGAAAAATATAGGCGACAGAGGAGAAGGCAACCGTCCAACCACTGGGAACCAGCCAAATCAGCAGAGGCTAGCTTTGCCAGAATGCCAGGTATGCGGAAAGAAATATGGAGGAGTTTGCAATAAGTTAAATGTGGTTTGTTATAGATGTAACCAGAAGGGGCATTATTCAAGGGAATGCCATAATCAACCAGCCAGAGAACCAGCAAATAAGGATCAACCTACCATGAATCAAGCAGGCAAGGTTCCAATAATTTGGTTTACATGTTTGCAGTGTGGAAATCCATGACATATAGAAAGGGATTGGGGCGCCCTCCAAACCCGGGTCAGAAGTCTGGGGTCCACACACACATACCTTATTTATAGTCTGCTTATAAGAATAATAAAGATAATAATAATATGCAGTGACCCTACTTACCAACTATCACGGACCGCAACAGGTTAAAGTACGCACACAAGCCAAACACACACTTATATTACAAACCGTCCATATCCCAACTATTCAAACTCAGAATTGAGTATTAAGCATTATTACAAACTTTTATAAACTTAAATTATCTCAAAAGATGCCTACTACCGTAACTCGATCAACCTAAACCCCTAGCTCTCGCGCTGGACTGGGGATCCTCGCTACCAACTGGTTCCTTCTTAACTGGAAAAGAACATAAACAACATTGCACGAGTGAGCTAACTAGCTCAGCAAGTCTCAATGACAAGACTGAGAATAATGATCATCAAGTAAAAAGGGTTATGATATCAAGTGAACAATGAATTATGATTTAGAATTGGATATTATATTTTCATTTTAAAAACCAAGGTTAGGCTGCTGATCAGTCACGTACTAACCCCGAGCAAAGCACACAATACTGCTCTAACGACTGGATCTAAGACACACATTGGCCTAACTTGACCATTAATATGGTCAGACCACGAATCTGGTCCACAATTTTATAAAAATAATCCAATTCTATAATAACAGAATAAATAATGTAAAGAAATAAATAGAATCATAAATAACATTGGATGTTTGATAGTAAAATGGTTTCAATCTTCACAAAGGATCACTATGGCAATTTCAAAGCTTGGCTGTTAGATAATGAAAGAATTGGATAACAAAGGAATCAACATTTCAAGGTTTCAAGGATTTGGTCTTTCAAAGCATAAGGTACAATGGTTTGACTATGTAAGTAATTCGATTCAGTGTTTGGTATTTAGTTTGTATGTATTTGGGGAGTAGTATCGTATATTTGTGGTTCGTATCTGGGTGTACAACAATCAATGGTTTAGAAAGAATAAGGTTTACGGCTCAAGATTAATAACTGGAATCAGGGTTTAGGGTTCAGTGCTTCAAATCACTTGCAATATAAAACAGGACTATCAATCAACTACAATATATCTTGAGAAAGTTCAGAACACTTGCCTGGTACTAGCTTGTTATACTGTACTAACTTCCAATCACAACCGTCTACTCCTCGACTATCTGTTTCCCTTTCCTACGCCTTGCCTCTTCTGCTAACATATCATAAGCATCTATCAATACTCAACTTATACGATTCTATTCGAAACATACTTCTATCTACCCTTCGTTTCACCCATATCCGATTAACGGGTTGAAAGTTACGCTATAAACAAGTAAACACCGAACATATAGACCGACAGTCAATCAACAAGTCACATATAGAACATAACACATCAAACAATCAATGATATATCATTTATAAAGAAGTCTCGGGTCATAAACATGCTTTCGGGTATTTAAAATGATTTTTAAAACATTATTTCGGAATTAAAACGAGTGGTTTGATCAAATGCAGAGTAATAAACAGGGTTCGGTTGGCCAAATCTGGCTTCAAAACAATTTTATAATAATTATCGAGCCTTGAAAACAATTTAAAATAATATTTTAAAGCTCGAAACTATTTTTCGGAATTTTTTAAATAATTTTTAAATAATTAAATCTAATTAAATAATTAATTAAAATCAATTAATAATGAATTAAACCAATTAATCAATTAATTTTCGAATTAATTGACCAATTAATCAATTAAATATTAACTGAAATTAATTAACTAATTAATTCAGATTTATTTTTGAATGAAAAATAATTTTTGGAATTAAAATAATAATTTTTGGAATTTTCAGAAATTAAAAATGGATTTTTATAATTAAAATAAATAGAAAATATGATTTTTAAATAATTTTAAAACAGGAATCCAAAATATGCAAATTCTGGAAACCTGGGGGACTAAACTTCATCACCTACAAAAATACAGGGGCTAAACTGCAATTTTGTAGTTCACCACGCCGGAAAATGACGGGTTCACCGGAGAACTCGTCTCCGGCACCGTCACACCTTCACAACCTCCAAATCAAATCTATACTTCACAAGGAACACAACCATGCCATCAATTCATTCTAATCATCCCGGAGTTGGCCGGAAAATGTTCAAGAAACTCGCCGGTTTTCGGCGAGTTTGACGAAAACTTTAAAATGCAACTCCCTTCGCTAAAGACCTCGTCGATTTGCAAAACTTGTACGAATAGATTGAAAATTTCACAAGAAACACAACCCACTATACCACGAGATCTATATATCCCGAAATAAGAAACCCCAAAATTCAATTAAAAACAATCATACGGGTTATCAACCCTAATTTTAAAATTCGAAGATTAAACTCAATTTTGAACATGTTATTGAACTCCAAATCAGTCATATGACATGAAAATCATCAGGAAAACAAGCTCTACAACATGCAAGTATCAAATCATCCAAAGAATCATCCGAATAAAAATTCATATTTTTAATCAAAATAATTTGAAAATAAATAAATTTCCAGAAAATAAACCTTTGATTCTGCAGTGATATGGACCACATATTCTGATAGTACACCTCAAGAACTTCGTTTTGAGTACTCGAGCTTTCCAAACGGATTCTGGTAACACCTCCGATTGTTGGTTTGATTTTCGTATAGGTTTATGAATATATAAATTTTCTCTGGAAAATTATGTAATTACTGTCTGCAAATGATTTCTGGTACGAAATAAAATACTGTAAAGGCTATTTATAATTACGGAAAATTAGTATCCCGTTGGATCATTCCATATACAAAATGGTACATTTATTTATAAAAACTGATCCAAACGGTACCGGTTTTCGGGATAATTATCCAAACCAGTACAATTTGTACTGCGGTCTTGGTCTCAGCGCCTGGTTACACGTATTACGAGGTGATAATTGTGTTAGTTTAAGATCCTGTTTATCGAAAATACGAGTTTTATTGATTTGCCGAAACGAATAATGTATCGAAAATATTGCGCCAGGACCCGCATAGGACAAACCGTACGCCGGATCGAAAAAGTCGAAACATGGAAAATGCTCGGAATATTGGAATTAGGTTAGGAAGGAGTTCTCGGAAGAGTTTCAGATTATAAAAATATAAAAAGGGATGACATCGTTTGGTTCCCGATTGTATAAAATAGTTTTTAAATACTCAGAAAAAGATTTTATAAAATCCATATATTTCCTATAAAATTATAAATCAACATAAAAATAATTAGGAAGATATGACAATTATTTATATTTGATTTTGGACAAATAAAAATTAAAATACTCAATTAATATTATTTTTAAACATCCAAACACATATAACACTTAACAAATAATTCACTAAAAATAAATACTGAACATACATAATAATTATCTATTAGCAAAAATAGTTACACGATATATCCCGGATATTACATCCTTCCCCCTTAAAAGGATTCTATCCTCAGAATCTCCTAAGAAAACAAATGAGGGTACTTTTCTTTCATATCACTTTCTAGCTCCCAGGTTGACTCTTCAACCTTTGGGTTTCTCCACAATACTCTTACTAGCTTTACCACTTTATTTCTCAATACTTTTTCTCTTTCCTCTAGAATTTCTATCGGACTCTCTACATATGACAAATCTGCCTGAAGCTCTATTGGCTCATATTCTATTACATGCCTGGAGTCTGGATTATACTTCTTAAGCATCGATACATGAAAAACATTGTGAATGTGCTCCATGTGCGGAGGTAACGCCAACTCGTAAGCTACTTTGCCGACACGCTTTAAAATCTCAAAAGGTCCGACATATCTTGGGCTCAGCTTTCCTTTCTTTCCAAATCTCGTTAATCCCTTCCACGGTGATACTTTTAGTAATACCAAATTCCCTTCTTCGAATTCCATGTCTTTCCTTGATTGATCTGCATATTTCCTTTGACGGTCTTGTGCTGCTATCAATCTCTTCTGGATAACTTCAACAACTTCCTTTATCTGCTGCACTAATTCAGGTCCAAGTATTTTGCGTTCTCCTACCTCGTCCCAATACACTGGAGATCTGTATTTGCGTCCATAAAGAGCTTCATAGGGTGGCATCCCAATACTGGAATGATAACTGTTGTTGTAAGCAAATTCTATGAGGGGTAAATGCTCGTCCCAACTTCCTTTGAAATCAATAGCACAAACATGTAACATGTGTTCGATTGTCTGGATCGTTCTTTCACTCTGGCCGTCCGTCTGTGGATGGTAAGCCGTACTCATATTCAGTCTCGTTCCCAAACATTCTTGAAAACTCTTCCAAAATCTTGAATTAAATCTTGGATCTCGATCAGATACATTAGACACAGGAACTCCATGACAAACTACAATTTCCTTCAGGTACTTATGGACCAACTTTTCGAGTGAAAATCTTTCATTTATAGGCAGAAAATGAGCTGACTTGGTAAGTCTATCCACTATAACCCAAATGGCATCATGATTAGCTTTTGTCCTTGGTAATCCAACTATGAAATCCATGGCAATATGCTCCCACTTCCACTCTGGAATCTCCAATGGCTATAGCAATCCACTTGGTCTTTGATGCTCTGCTTTAACTCTCTGACATGTATAACATTTGCTAACCCATTCCGCAATTTCCTTCTTCATATCTGGCCACCAATAATTTTCCTTTAAATCTCTGTACATCTTGGTACTCCCTGGATGGATTGAATACCTTGAATTATGAGCTTCCTGTAAAATTTCATTCTTCAACTCCATCACTGGTGGAATCCAAATTCTAGAAGAAAACCTAAGAATACCTTGATCGTCCTTTTACGTGTATAATTCTTCACCTACCAAACGATATATGTCCTGATCCATTACTTCTTCTTGACAATTCTTTATCTTCTCTAACAACTCCGGCCGGAAAGTCATACTATACACTTTTGCTTCATTAGGCTTGCAAACTCTAATCTCCAATTCCAGTTTCTGAAATTCCTTATATATTTCTTCGGGTATTGATAACACATTTAACTTTTCTTTCCGACTTAACGCGTCCACTACAATGTTTGCTTTACCTGGATAATAGTTAATCGTGCAGTCGTAATCCTTAATCAATTCCAGCCATCTCCTCTATCTCATATTAAGCCCCTTCTGTGTGAATATGTATTTCAAGCTTTTATGATCCATGTAAATTTCACACTTTTCTCCATATAGATAATGTTAGATATATTTGATAATGTCATGGCTAATATGTTTTATGTTTAGCTTTCAAATCTTACTGAACAGGATAAATCAGTACTTAACTGTTGATCAGTACTTATATTGGAAGTCAGGACTTAAGGATATCAGTACGTATGTTATCAGGAGATAATCATCAGAAGATAGATATCAGAGCTTAAGTGCTGAAGGATAATCAGATAAGGACAGTAGCTGATTAAAGGAAAGAAGATTGAGATAAACATAAGAAGAGATATGCATGAAGAAGGAATTCCGTGAAGAATGGAATACTTGGAAGAAAAGATATCTGATTGATATATTTTAGGAAGCAGAATTATATTCCATATCAATTAGCGATTATCTTGTAACTGTGTAGTATATAAACACAGACATAGGGTTTACACTATAAGTGTTATCATTATTAGAGAAGATTATTCATTGTAACCCTAGCAGCTCTCGTGATATTTGTTCATCACTGAGAAGTAACAGTTCCATACTGTAACAGAGTTTATTGTTTCAATAAAGCTTGTTTTCTGTTACTTAAGTTCTTAAAGTTCGATTTTAGCGTACTATACACTGTATTCACCCCCTCTAAAGTGTGTGTGTGACCTAACAATTGGTATCAGAGCTACTCTGTTAACACACATACAGTTAAAGATCCAAACACAATCATGCCGGACACAGAAACTCCAACTAAGCCTACCACAACTGAGGAACCACCAAAGACACAAATTCAGAGTCGGTATGAGACCATCAGAGTCCCCATACTGAGACCATCTGAATATCCCATATGGAAGGTAAGGATGACCATGTTCCTGGAAGCAACAGATCCAGAATACCTTGATAGAATCAAGGAAGGCCCTCACAAACCAACCAAGCTCGCTGTTGCAGTTGCAGGTGAAGCAGCGAATACCGTACCAAAGGAGAAGAGTGATTATACTGCTGAAGACATAGCATCAATTGCTCAGGATGCTAAGGTACGACACTTACTGCATAGTGCCATTGATAATGTAATGTCAAACAGGGTAATCAACTGCAAGACTGCTAAGGAGATATGGGATGCTCTGGAAACAAGGTGTCAGGGAACTGACACAATTAAGAAGAACATGAAGACAATACTCACTCAAGAGTATGAACACTTTGACTCAAAGGCTAATGAGTCATTGAATGATTTATATGATAGATTTGTCAAACTTTTGAATGATTTGTCATTGGTTGATAAAGAGTATGATCTTGAAGATTCAAACCTTAAGTTCCTGTTAGCTCTTCCTGAATGCTGGGATTTGAAGGCAACGACAATAAGAGACAACTACAATCTTGATGAAACAACTCTTGACAAAATCTATGGAATGCTCAAGATTCATGAGCTGGAGATGGAACAAAGAAGCAAGAGGAAAGGAGGAAAGTCAAGGACAGTTTCTTTTAAGGCTGAAGAAGAATTCCCCAAAGCAGCTTCTTCAAAGAAAGACAAGGGTAAAGCTCTTTTCATAAAGTCTGATACTGAGTCATCAAATTCTGAGAGTAATGATGACTCAGATTCTGAAAGCTTGCCTGAGACTGATGCTGATGAGGAGATGATGAAGCTGTGTGCTCTTATGGTGAAAGGAATCACAAAAATTGCATACAGGAAGTTCAGAAAGGGAAAGAAGTTTTCCAGGAAAGGCATAAGTTCTGATAAGAAGAATTTCAGAAGATCTGAAGGCAGAGGAGGAAAATCTGACAGAGGAGATTACACCAATGTTAAATGCTATAACTGTGGTGAGAAAGGCCACATATCTCCTGACTGCAAGAAGGTAAAGGGTGACAAAGGCAAGGCTCTTGTCACAAAGCAGAAAAGCTGGACAGACACCTCAGACTCTGAAAGTGAGGAGAACTATGCATTGATGGCAAATGCTGATAAAGAAAGTGCTGAGAGCAGTTCTGAAGCTGCTGAAACAAAGGTACCTCAAACTACTTATGCTTTTCATACTGATGATATTAATGAGTTGAGAAGATATCTTAAAACCATATTTGTTAGCTATAGAGATCAAACTTTAACATGTGAAAGATTAACTTCTGAAAATCTTGCATTTAAGAAAAGGAATGATTTCTTAGAAAAAGAGTTAGTCATGTTCCATCAAACTCAGAAGGATAGAGATGATGCTTTTTATGTTAGGAATGAAGTGCTAAAATTAAATGAATCTCTAAAAACTGAGTTAGAAAAGGAAAGAGAGATTATCAGGACTTGAACTAACTCTGGCAAAACAACTCAAAATTTGCTAAGTAGTGGAAACTGGAAAGAGGGCTTAGGTTATGGAGAAGATAAGAAAGATAAAGGAACTGAAGAAATTAAGTCTGTTGATAAGCAAAAGCCAAAGTTAAAACCTGTTAAGTTTGTAACTGTAAAGTCTGAAAATGAAAAATCAGAAGTTACAAAGGAATCAACCTCTGACAAACTAAAACAGGAAAAGACAGCTGAAGTGAACATAGGCTTAATGACGAAGAAGCAGCTTAAACATAAGCTGAAAGATGTTAAGAATGCAAACAAGGTAAAATCACCTAGGAAAAATAGGAATGGAAAGGAATGTGTGAATAAAAGCAATGATTATAAACCTGTTCCTGATGCTCCTAGGAAAACATGTCATAACTATGGAAGTTTTAACCATCTGGCTTCTTTTTGCAGGAAGAATAAGAATATTAACTCCTTACCTTCAAAATCAGGAGTTAAGAGTCAGTCTGTTAGATACAAACCACAAAATCCTTGTTTTTATTGTGGTAGTTTATGGCATTCCATTTATACTTGTAAGGAATATCATAGTTTGTACTATGATTATTATCAAATAAAACCTTCTTTGAAGAAAGTTTCCATTGTTCCTTCTAGTGTAAATTCTGATTCAAAGTCTGATAGTGTAAGTTCTGATAAGAAAAATGTTAACATAAGCTCTGATGCTAAATCCGCTGCAAATGTTAACAAACTTAATAAGGCCAAAGGATCCAAGAAAGTCTGGGTCCTTAAAACTAATAATTAGTGGTCTTTGTGATTGCAGGGCAACAGGAAAAATATTCTAGTTCTGGACAGTGGATGTTCAGGACATATGACTGGAAATAAGGCCCTGCTATCAGACTTTGTGGAGAAAGCTGGCCCAAGTGTTTCTTATGGAGATGGCAACATTGGAATAACATTGGGATATGGCAATATCAATCTTGGAAATATCATAATTAAACAAGTAGCTCTGGTCTCAGGACTTAAACACAACCTACTGAGTATAAGTCAAATCTGTGACAGAGGTTATCATGTTGATTTCTTTGAAGAACACTGTGAAATTGTGAGTAAATCTAAAGGCAAAGTTGTTCTGAAAGGATACAGGCGTGGTAACATTTATGAAGCTAAGCTTTCAACAAGTACTGATGATTCTGCAATCTGTCTAATGAGTAGAGCATCAATTGAAGAAAGCTGGAATTGGCATAAGAAACTCTCTCATTTAAATTTCAAAAATATAAATGAACTGGTCAAGAAAGATCTTGTGAGAGGATTACCAAACACAGTATTTGCTCCTGATGGTCTTTGTGATTCATGTCAGAAAGCCAAACAAAGAAAATCTTCATTCAAGAGCAAGACTGAATCATCAATTCTTGAGCCTTATCATCTAATACATGTTGATCTATTTGGTCCAGTAAATGTCATATCTATTGCAAAGAAGAAGTATGCGTTGGTCATAGTGGATGAGTTCACCAGATACACATGGGTGTATTTCTTGCACACAAAAAGTGAAACTGCATCTATCTTGATTGATCATGTCAAACAGCTGGATAAAATGGTCAAAGATTCTGTGAAAATTTTAAGGAGTGATAATGGCACTGAGTTCAAGAATTTGATAATGGAAGAGTTCTGTAAAAGCCATGGAATAAAGCAGGAATTTTCTGCTCCTGGAACTCCACAGCAAAATGGAGTTGTTGAAAGGAAGAATAGAACTCTCATTGAAGCTGCACGTACAATGCTTGAAGAAGCAAAGCTTCCAACCTATTTCTGGGCTGAAGCTGTGCAGACTGCTTGTTTTACTCAAAATGCAACACTCATTAAGAAGCATGGAAAAACACCATATGAGATGGTGAAGAAAAAGAAGCCAAATCTGAAATATTTTCATGTATTTGGATGCAAGTGTTTTGTTCTCAAGACTCATCCTGAACAGCTATCAAAGTTTGATCTAAAAGCTGATGAAGGAATCTTTGTTGGATATCCACTTTCCACAAAAGCCTTCAGAGTCTATAATTTGAGAACAAAAGTGGTCATGGAATCTATCAATGTCTCTTTTGATGACAAGAAGATTACTGGTCTTGAAGATTTCATTGACCATGATCAGCTGAGATTTGAAAATGAAGACTCAAATTCTGATACTGAAAATCCTGACAGTCTAAGTCCTGATACTGTAAACTCTGATGGATTAAACTCTGATATTATTGAAACTGTGGTGACTACGTCAAAGGAAGATGCACCTATGCAGGGGGAGCATGCTCAAGATCCTACCACATCTCAAGAAACATCAGAACATGCATCTGGCTCTTCAAGTTCTGATTCGTCAAGTTCTGATAAGCCAAGTTCTGATAGTGCTGAAAATCTAAATACTGAAGAATCCAACTCAGAGAGCATAGTTTCAGGGGGAGCATCAGAAAATGAAAATGAAGATAGCATGGATCATGGGGGAGCATCCAGTTCTAGAGAAAACCTTCCATCTGCAAGGAAGTGGACAAAATCACATACACCTGATTTGATAATTGGAAATCCTGATGCAGGTGTCAGAACTAGAACAGGTACTTCAAATGAATGTCTTTGCAATTCTTTTCTCTCTCAGACTGAGCCAAAGAAAGTGGAAGAAGCTCTTCAAGATGCTAGTGCCAAGAATTTGAAAGAAACAAAGTCTGGACCCTAGTGCCAAGACCAAAGAATAGATCTGTTGTTGGTACAAAGTGGGTATTCAGAAACAAAACTGACAGTGATGGCATAATTACAAGGAATAAGGCAAGGCTGGTTGTAAAAGGATATTCTCAACAGGAGGGAATTGATTATGATGAAACATTTGCACCAGTTGCTAGGTTAGAAGCCATAAGGATATTTTTGGCTTATGATGCTCACAAAAAGTTTACTGTCTTTCAAATGGATGTGAAAAGTGCTTTTCTCAATGGAGAATTGGAGGAAGAGGTATATGTTGAACAACCTCCAGGTTTTGTAGATACCAAACATCCAGATTATGTCTACAGGCTTGATAAAGCACTTTATGGACTTAAGCAAGCTCCTAGAGCATGGTATGAGATTTTAGCTCAGTTTCTTCTGAAAAGTGGATTCAACAGAGGGACAATAGACAAAACACTGTTCTACCTCAACCATGGAAAGGACTTACTTCTGGTCCAGATTTATGTTGATGATATCATTTTTGGATCTACAAATGACAAATTTTGCAAGAAGTTTGCCAAACTAATGCAGTCAAGATATCAGATGAGTATGATGGGGGAACTTAGCTATTTTCTGGGCCTTCAAGTCAAGCAGAATGAGGAAGGCACTTTTATTTGTCAAACCAAGTACACCAGAAACTTGCTGAAGAAATTTGGAATGCAAGATTATTCAAGTGCATCCACTCCAATGGCCACTGCTACAAAACTGGATAAGGATACCGGTAAATCAGTAGATATTACTGACTACAGAGGTATGATTGGCTCTCTACTCTATCTAACTGCTAGTAGACCTGATATCATGTATGCTACCTGTCTTTGTGCAAGATTTCAAGCAGATCCAAGAGAACCTCACTTAACAGCTGTAAAAAGAATCTTTAAGTATCTTAAAGGAACAGCTGCTCTGGGATTATGGTATCCTAGAGAATCAGATTTTAAACTAATAGGTTACTCAGATGCAGATTTTGCAGGGTGCAAAATTGACAGGAAAAGCACAAGTGGAAGCTGCCAATTTCTTGGAGGCAGATTGGTTTCTTGGTACAGCAAGAAACAAAAGTCAATTTCCACATCAACTGCAGAAGCAGAGTATATTGCTGCAGGAAGCTGTTGTGCACATATTTTTTGGATGAAGAATCAGTTACTGGATTATGGGTTAACATATTTCAAAATCCCTATTTACTGTGATAATCAAAGTGCTATTGCTATGACAGGTAATCCAGTTCAACACTCTATGACAAAGCACATCAGCATCAGGTACCACTTCATCAGGGAGCATGTGGATGAAGGTACAGTGGAATTGCATTTTGTTCCCACAGATCAACAACTGGCAGATATCTTCACAAAACCACTGTGTGAAGCTACTTTTACAAGATTGGTAAATGAACTTGAAATGGTTTCAGGTTCTTTCTCTAAATCTGCTTAGACTTGTTCTGTGTTATCAGACTTTATGCTCAGTATTTACAGAATTAATCTCATTGTATATTCTGTGCTTAATTGATAAATGTCTTTAAGTACTGACTGTTGTCTGATATATGTTTCTAAACTCTGATAAGTGATATGTCTGTTCTAGTACCTATTCAATCCTATGAGGATAACTGTGCTAGATACTGACCTAGTAGTCTTCAATAAACAAATGATTCCATGTAAGAAGTAATTATTTCAGTGGAAATCTTATGACACTAGCAAATTCTGATAATTGAGCTTAGTTAAGTTTACTTTGTATATCTTATTACTAAGTCACAAATTAGAATAATGCTACTCATCTGTTAAGTTCTGATACTAGTAAAACTGCTGAATGTACTAAGTGCTGATAAACCTCACTTATCAAAAGAAAAAGCAAAAAGATCAAAGAATAAAATCAGGTACTCCTTTGAGATCTAGAGTAAAAATGTGGAAGGGACGACCCAAGTGCATTGCTGGTATTAAGTAAATATGCATTAGAAAAGCAAAATATTTTCTTGGTGACTTTTCATACTCTATGATTACTGGAGAAATACTCTGATAATAGCATAAATTCTGATAAACAGTCGTGACTCACTTACACTGAGAAGCCACTGTAAAATAGAATTTCAAAAGATGCATAAAATTAGCACAAAACAGTTGAGGTGGACTCAAGCATAAACTCATTCATCAGTAGGTTTCAGGACAATGACAGCTCCTTAGCAAAATTTTAGTTATGCCTTATTTCTAAGATGTACTGAAGTAAATCAGACTTTACTCTTTGTCTGTTATTTAGCTTAATGCACACACTAATCACTCCATCTGAATGATGAAAATTTCTGTGGTGGTCTATGTTATTTTAGATAAACAGTCATTGTGTCACATTGCACTAATTCTGAGGACAAGTTCTAGTTACATGTTCTAATGATTAAGTTCTGAAGTCTATAACTCAGAACTTGTATGAGTATTTACTAAGATGGGCATTCCTTTTTCGAGTTAAGAAATTATGTTCTGATGACTGTTAAGTTCTGATATAAGTCTAAGTTCTGATATTAAAGTCTAATATTTTACTTGACTTATCTGTGAATAAAATTTAATAACAGTCTCAGTTAATAATTGCATATGTTGAAGTGGAAGATTAATAGTCACTATGATTAGGATTAATGGTATTCGTACTTGAACAGTCCACTGTTTCTTGTGTCTTGTGCGGTTTAAACCATGATTCCTCTTTCCAATGAATGTTATTCTTTTTCAAAGTCTAGGGAGACGAGGTAGAATTAATTCTACCTGTCAGCATTCAATTTCTTTGCGTCTCCTGGCATTCTCTTGTCTATATAAGCAACCACTTCACATCAGTCTTTCCATCACATTCTTCTCACACACTTATCCTCCTTTTTTTTTTCAAAAACACAATGGTCAGATACAACATGTTTTTGAACTACCAAACCTTCAATATGGAGCTAAGTTGTGCCGAGTGGCAGCAGGAATGGCATGTCACAGCCATTCCTGAGGAGATATGGGACTCTGTCCCACAGGAGGTACTGACACGCCTCCTATTTGTAACACCCCCAAATCCGGGGTCGGGGATCCGGGTTGTCACGAGTTCCATTTCCCTTAATAACACCCAATCTTAATAATAAATCAACTACTCTGTACTGTGACCCCACAATAAACACACACACACACCACACGTTATAGTCTCAGAGATGAACGTCCAAAAAAAATAATCACAAGTCATTTTATTCCATAATTATATGTCAATACACCTTGAAAAGGTTTCTGAATAAATTTACATTTCTTTACCATTATTACAATTCATAAATATACATAAATCTGGTACATCAAAAGTTGAAAGCCTAGCCTATTGGTAGTTCCTACCTCAGCTACAACGACATCAACGCCTATAGGAAACTGCAGAATGTTTCCTATCCGCTCGCGATTTGGGAGCTTGGTCCTGTTCATCTTGTCTATCTGATGTTGTGTGATGAAAGAAGAAAGCAAGGGTGAGCAGCAAGCCCACCAAAATAATATGTATAATGATTAACAATATATGAGCCTTCTCATAGTACTCATGAAAGTCTTGGTCAAAAGAAATGAACCAAGTTTGATATCTTAATGCGATGAAGTCGCAAAATATTCAGTATATATACATATATACTTTTCAAAATCTTGGAAGTCCTCTTCCATGCATAATACACACAGAGTTCCAGTGTATAACTGTATAAAAATACCGTTGCAAGGTGATCTCATATATCTAACCTTGTCTCAACGTTTTTCTGAAAATCTTTGTCATGCATAAGATAATCATTTACTAGATATAAGTTTAAAAAAAATGAAGTTACAAGATACTCCACTATACTTTATATCCAAATACTACTTGAACTACCACCGTTCAAGTTATAATCAGTTTCAAAGTTCATCACCCAGATGAGACTACAAGATAAGACTCGAATAGATTCAATCTTTGAAATATCATTATAAATAACGAAGTTACGAGATACTTCATTAAGTCCTGATATATATATCCATATATATATATATATATCTCATACATTTCCTGAAAATCTCTGTCATGTAAAGTATGAACAGAGTTATAATATCCAATGAATTTTGGAAAGGAAAAGAATTTTGGCATAAACCAGATATCTTGCTGATCAGGCAAAGATACCAATAAGTAACCTTTTCTACTAGTAGATGGATGAATCCCCCACCGGTCATCACCCTGGCCACATAAGGACCTGGTGCTGGACCGCCACCCGGCCTCTTACGCGTTGATGGACTGCCACCCAGCCACTTACACTTTGATAGACCGTACCCCGGCCTGTCGCTTATGCCGACTCAATTAGATGGGCTTACTTCCCGAACATTGGGCAAGTAATCAATTTATTTATCAAAACAGCAACCTTGTTGCGAATATAAAACACACCATAGAGCCGGATCCCTCAGATTTTGAACGAGTATTTAAATCCCCTTTAAAAGGAAGATCTTAAATATAAAAATGAGTTTTGGGATCCGCTCTAACTTTTAAAAATCATTTTGAAGACTCGAAAACACTTTAAAGAGTGTTTGGAGTAATGCTGATTTAATGAAGTAAATCAGTCCCAATATATTTAGAAAATGTCTGAATATTATTATTTAAATAATATTCCCATAAAGAATAATCTTTATACAAATAACTGAAGTAGAAGTTGTAAGACTTATACTTGAAATGAGTATTAAATAACCAAAGATATACTTATATGAAAGTACTATCTTTATTTGAATAATCGAAAATAAGTTTGATTATCGAAACATTATTCTTTAATAAAATAAAGAATATATCTCAGCAAATAATCGGAGTCATAGATCATCAAATGAATATTCAAATAATATTCATTAAATAATATAAACTGAGTCATAAGCCCTCGAATGAATATTCAAATAATATTCAAATAATAAAATAAACTGAGTCATAAGCCCTCGAATGAATATTCAAATAATATTCAAATAATAAAATAAACTGAGTCATAAGCCCTCGAATGAATATTCGTAATAATATTCATTAAAAAAAATAAAGTTATTGAATAAACCTTATTCGATTAATAGTTTTAAAAACTATATCAATATATATATATAAATATATATTATACTCGGGAGCCTCGCCTCCCGGTTTAGAAATATGTTCACCTTTTATCCCCTATACTAAGGGTAAACTCAAATAACGCTTATCTCTAGCATAGGTATTATGCAACTATAAGTATTTGAACCAACAGATATATAAATCAAGAATATGAAACAGGCATGCATATATACCATATCACATGCTACAATATATCGCAAGAATTTGCTAATAACCAATATGCATTTATCGCAAGATCATGCATATACACATATACATCACAACAACAGTTATACGGGTAGAAAACTTGCCTGAGCGACTGGGGGGTTACGAATGGCTCGGGACGAGTCTGGTAACCTATAAACAACAAGTAAGTTGGAATTAAACCAAAGTCACTTGTAAATCTATACATTAACTAACTTAGACTCTAACGCTTGTTTTGCGCTTATTGATTCTCTTAAGTCACTCGGGTACCCTCGGCTCCACCATTTTTAATAATTTAACCTTTACGAGTTTTAAGGCGATTCCTTCACGAGTGTCTTACCAACTGCCTAACACACTTACCATAAATGTTTCATACATTAATTAACCCTTTTTGGTCTTTAACCTATGTTTCAAAGTAAGGCGAGGGGAAAAGTTTCGTTCGCGAAACGCCGTTACTTGAAACGGTCGTTTCTCCTAAACCGTGCATCGGAATCGAACGAACTACATATCAAAACGAAGCTCGTAACATGAGCTATCTAGACATGGCAATGGTCATAATCTAGCAGGGGGTTCTCGGGTCCTAATGTTATGCACAAAAACAGTCTAAAGAAAATCGGACGTTACGACGGCTATGCTTACGCGTTTTCCCAATTTTAAACCATTCAAAACCAACCACAAATCAACCCCAAATCAATCATACAACAAATATCCCTCCAAACCACATCATAACAGTCCCAACAAATCCACATTAACCATTTATACTTATTCCCCACATGAACTAAAAGCTTTACTTAGGTTCTTTAACTAATTACCAAGATTTACAACTCCAACAATGCAACAAAACCAACTAATCTCTACAAACTCAACCAAACTTCAACCAATCAAGCATCATGCTTCACATATGCTATATCAAACACATTCAATCCTAATTACTCAAAACTAAAGCTAGGGTTTGTAGTTTATACCTTCCTTGGAGAGTGGAGAATCAATAGAATGGCTTGGAATCACCCTTAAAGTCCTTATCCAAGCTTAATCTAAACAAAACTTCAAGAAAACAAATTTTATTTCTTGAAAAACACTATTCACCACCTTCTTTCATGATTTATAGAAAATGATTGGCTTGGAATTAGAAGCTTAAACTTATAGGAAGTATGTAACTATCCATGGGGAAGCTTAGATAATTACCTTGCTAAATAGTAAGTGGTGGAGCTTGGATCTTCATTTTTTAAGAAATGGGCCGAGAGCATGAAGAAGAAGAAGAAGAGAGATTTTTGTGTTTTGCCTTGTTTTGCTTTTGGTTGGTTGATTTTTGTTGTTTGATTTAGTCAATTACCTTGTTGCCCTTGAATTTGTGTGGTTCTCATTGAACCACACCTCCTTCCTTCCCATGTCATGCCTACATCACTTTGTGATGTCATCACCCCTCCTTTATCCTCTTTCTATTGGTTGGATGACATCATCCCCACTAATCCCTTTGATTAGCTTTTAATTGTTTGCCTAATGACCGCTGATCTGTTATACGGTTCGCTTAACTTTCGTTTTTGTTTATCGTTTGAGGGATCATACCCGGGATCTTATTACTTGGGTTCCCTTAACCTTTCTCAATACATTATATTCCTTTTTATGATCCTCTCTTATAATCCTTTAATTTAAATCCTTTTTATCCTGTTACCTTTTTCTCAATTCTTTCCGTATCTAGTGTATTTCCGGGAAAAATCAAAGTGTTCGGATTTGGATTCTGACGATCTTTACATACACTTATATCCCATATAAAGTACTAATAAAATCTCAGAATATCCATATCAGAACCCCTACATAGTGTGGCATGAAATGTTTTCTCATTCAGCAAAAACACTATTCATAAGGGTTTCAAAAATTTCCCAAAAATTGGGGTTATTACAGTCTCCCCTCCTTAAAAGGATTCCGTCCCGGAATCAGATAGAAAATGAATAGGGATACTCTCTTAGCATTACACTTTCTAACTCTCAAGTAAATTTTCCCACGTTGTGGTCCTACCACCAAACTCTGCCTAGTTTGATAATCCTTCTCTTAAGCACTTGTTCCTTTTCACTCTATAACCTTCCTGGTTGCTCCATATAGGTTACGTCTGGTTGCATGTCTATGCGCTCATATGCCCCTATTTGTCTGGCATCCGAATTACACTTCCTTAACATTGATACGTGGAACACGTTATGAACTTGCTTACAGGTTCGGGGGTAGGGCTAGCTCATATGCTAACTTCCTAAACGTCTTAATATATCCAAGGGTCCAACAAATTGTAGACTTAGCTTTCCTTTCTTTCCGAACCTCATCAATCCTTTCCAAGGGTTTCCAAGGGGATACCTATAACATTACTAGGCCCTCTATTTCATACTCTTTGCCCTTTTTGAGTCAAATCAGCATACCTCTTATGTCCATCTTGGGTTACTACCAGCCGTCCTCTGATTAGATCTATTATATCCCTGGTCCTTTGGACTACTGCGGGTCCGAGCATCTTGCGCTCTACAACTTCATCCTAACATATGGGAGATCGACATTGTCTTCCCTCAAGGATCTCATAAGGCGACATCTCGATAATGACATATGATCTATTATCGTAAGATAACTTAATCCGCGTTAAGTGATCATTCCAAATTCTTTCAAGTCTATTGCACAGACTCTCATTATAGCTTCTAGCATTATAGCTTTTGCTTCTCACTACCCATTCTTTTCCAGTTCGTAGTCGCTATTACCTTCCGTTTCTAATATTATACTGGTTATAATTCTGCTCGTTAGCGTTCTATAACCTTTTAATAACCACGTCAACCTTAGTATCACGAATGTGTTCCCATCCCGAATACTATCACAATTTTATTATCCTTTCTCAGCTATTTCTATTTCCCAAAGTTTGATCAATCAGATAGAAGTAAAGGAATTTATTGAGAGATCACTATGATCATGAACACTTTTTATATTGCATAGTTAGTACAGCAGGTGGCCAGCCTTTAGTACTTGACAAGCAATTAAACAATAGCTGGTATCCTACTCGGCTTCTATCACACAGATAGATAGTCATTCGGCAATACCTCCCCTTCTGGAAGGGTTGTTCTTCTCAGCTTACATGAAATGAAAAGGAGAGAAAAGAACGAACTGAAGAGAATTGTATATACGAAAAAAAAAATTATGCCATAAAATATCTGGCTTGGAATCTACCTCTGAACTATAGAGGTTTGTCATAGGAGAACAAAACATATATGTATTTATATCAACATCAAGTATTATAGCATCGTATTTCACATGCCTAAATATTTTTGCTATTCCGTCCATCATTCTATGGACCCAGGCTCTTCCTTGAGCTTATACACAATCACCTTCGAAACTCCCTCGATATCGAAAATCGAATCTGGGATCTCATTCTAGACATCATCGTTACTAGAATTCTATGCTTGTACCGCAACCTTCCTCGTATAATAATACGACTCTCTATTGATAAGAAAGAATAAATATTCAATAGGTAGATACTCTACTTAATTAGTCTATCAATGATAACTTATACACTACCACGACCCGATTAGTGGTACTCAATCTCAACACCCATTCGAATACAACTCTCATGGTTGTAATCAGCTCATTACTCGCAGAATCATTGCTGCATTATTATGGTCCACCACTGACCTACTGTCGTCATTCATTTTCCATGAAGTCTTAATAGCTAACCATACGGAGTCCATACATATCGTATCGAATTCTTCTAAGGAGGTAACATGATCACCGTTCATGATTCATGAAGAACACTCCTGAACTTGACGTACTTTCATGATATGAAGTAGATAAAATTGCAGAAGAGTTTTAATCAAAGCAACGATAGCAGGTTAATACCATTCTTAATCGTATGCCTTAAATAGAAGACTTAACTCAAAGGTTCGTTTAGTCCTTTTTGAAATATGGTCCTGGATTATTCTCAAGATAGGACCTTCTGAGATAGAAAGCCCGCTCATGGCGATTACATGAGTTAAACCTTTACCAACTACTATTACGGTTGGGTGTTGCACAGTCATCAGAAGGAATGTCAATCTTCCAAACCATAATACAACCTTTACGGCTTCAACCATCATCACGGTATTCCTCTGGCACAAGCGCCTATAATTATCCTCTTACCTTTAAAGTGTCGGCCACCTCTTTGGCCTTTCCTGATAGTAAAATTTCCTTACAGTCAATGTCATTTTAACCACCTCCAAATAAATTTTCTACCTCATTTCAATCACAGCTTATGTGAAGATGTTTCAAAGTAAGGCGAGGGGAAAAGTTTCGTTCGCGAAACGCCGTTACTTGAAACGGTCGTTTCTCCTAAACCGTGCATCGGAATCGAACGAACTATATATCAAAACGAAGCTCGTAACATGAGCTATCTAGACATGGCAATGGTCATAATCTAGCAGGGGGTTCTCGGGTCCTAATGTTATGCACAAAAACAGTCTAAAGAAAATCGGACGTTACGACGGCTATGCTTACGCGTTTTCCCAATTTTAAACCATTCAAAACCAACCACAAATCAACCCCAAATCAATCATACAACAAATATCCCTCCAAACCACATCATAACAGTCCCAACAAATCCACATTAACCATTTATACTTATTCCCCACATGAACTAAAAGCTTTACTTAGGTTCTTTAACTAATTACCAAGATTTACAACTCCAACAATGCAACAAAACCAACTAATCTCTACAAACTCAACCAAACTTCAACCAATCAAGCATCATGCTTCACATATGCTATATCAAACACATTCAATCCTAATTACTCAAAACTAAAGCTAGGGTTTGTAGTTTATACCTTCCTTGGAGAGTGGAGAATCAATAGAATGGCTTGGAATCACCCTTAAAGTCCTTATCCAAGCTTAATCTAAACAAAACTTCAAGAACACAAATTTTATTTCTTGAAAAACACTATTCACCACCTTCTTTCATGATTTATAGAAAATGATTGGCTTGGAATTAGAAGCTTAAACTTATAGGAAGTATGTAACTATCCATGGGGAAGCTTAGATAATTACCTTGCTAAATAGTAAGTGGTGGAGCTTGGATCTTCATTTTTTAAGAAATGGGCCGAGAGCATGAAGAAGAAGAAGAAGAGAGATTTTTGTGTTTTGCCTTGTTTTGCTTTTGGTTGGTTGATTTTTGTTGTTTGATTTAGTCAATTACCTTGTTGCCCTTGAATTTGTGTGGTTCTCATTGAACCACACCTCCTTCCTTCCCATGTCATGCCTACATCACTTTGTGATGTCATCACCCCTCCTTTATCCTCTTTCTATTGGTTGGATGACATCATCCCCACTAATCCCTTTGATTAGCTTTTAATTGTTTGCCTAATGACCGCTGATCTGTTATACGGTTCGCTTAACTTTCGTTTTTGTTTATCGTTTGAGGGATCATACCCGGGATCTTATTACTTGGGTTCCCTTAACCTTTCTCAATACATTATATTCCTTTTTATGATCCTCTCTTATAATCCTTTAATTTAAATCCTTTTTATCCTGTTACCTTTTTCTCAATTCTTTCCGTATCTAGTGTATTTCCGGGAAAAATCAAAGTGTTCGGATTTGGATTCTGACGATCTTTACATACACTTATATCCCATATAAAGTACTAATAAAATCTCAGAATATCCATATCAGAACCCCTACATAGTGTGGCATGAAATGTTTTCTCATTCAGCAAAAACACTATTCATAAGGGTTTCAAAAATTTCCCAAAAATTGGGGTTATTACAGTCTCCCCTCCTTAAAAGGATTCCGTCCCGGAATCAGATAGAAAATGAATAGGGATACTCTCTTAGCATTACACTTTCTAACTCTCAAGTAAATTTTCCCACGTTGTGGTCCTACCACCAAACTCTGCCTAGTTTGATAATCCTTCTCTTAAGCACTTGTTCCTTTTCACTCTATAACCTTCCTGGTTGCTCCATATAGGTTACGTCTGGTTGCATGTCTATGCGCTCATATGCCCCTATTTGTCTGGCATCCGAATTACACTTCCTTAACATTGATACGTGGAACACGTTATGAACTTGCTTACAGGTTCGGGGGTAGGGCTAGCTCATATGCTAACTTCCTAAACGTCTTAATATATCCAAGGGTCCAACAAATTGTAGACTTAGCTTTCCTTTCTTTCCGAACCTCATCAATCCTTTCCAAGGGTTTCCAAGGGGATACCTATAACATTACTAGGCCCTCTATTTCATACTCTTTGCCCTTTTTGAGTCAAATCAGCATACCTCTTATGTCCATCTTTGGTTACTACCAGCCGTCCTCTGATTAGATCTATTATATCCCTGGTCCTTTGGACTACTGCGGGTCCGAGCATCTTGCGCTCTACAACTTCATCCTAACATATGGGAGATCGACATTGTCTTCCCTCAAGGATCTCATAAGGCGACATCTCGATAATGACATATGATCTATTATCGTAAGATAACTTAATCCGCGTTAAGTGATCATTCCAAATTCTTTCAAGTCTATTGCACAGACTCTCATTATAGCTTCTAGCATTATAGCTTTTGCTTCTCACTACCCATTCTTTTCCAGTTCGTAGTCGCTATTACCTTCCATTTCTAATATTATACTGGTTATAATTCTGCTCGTTAGCGTTCTATAACCTTTTAATAACCACGTCAACCTTAGTATCACGAATGTGTTCCCATCCCGAATACTATCACAATTTTATTATCCTTTCTCAGCTATTTCTATTTCCCAAAGTTTGATCAATCAGATAGAAGTAAAGGAATTTATTGAGAGATCACTATGATCATGAACACTTTTTATATTGCATAGTTAGTACAGCAGGTGGCCAGCCTTTAGTACTTGACAAGCAATTAAACAATAGCTGGTATCCTACTCGGCTTCTATCACACAGATAGATAGTCATTCGGCAATACCTCCCCTTCTGGAAGGGTTGTTCTTCTCAGCTTACATGAAATGAAAAGGAGAGAAAAGAACGAACTGAAGAGAATTGTATATACGAAAAAAAAAATTATGCCATAAAATATCTGGCTTGGAATCTACCTCTGAACTATAGAGGTTTGTCATAGGAGAACAAAACATATATGTATTTATATCAACATCAAGTATTATAGCATCGTATTTCACATGCCTAAATATTTTTGCTATTCCGTCCATCATTCTATGGACCCAGGCTCTTCCTTGAGCTTATACACAATCACCTTCGAAACTCCCTCGATATCGAAAATCGAATCTGGGATCTCATTCTAGACATCATCGTTACTAGAATTCTATGCTTGTACCGCAACCTTCCTCGTATAATAATACGACTCTCTATTGATAAGAAAGAATAAATATTCAATAGGTAGATACTCTACTTAATTAGTCTATCAATGATAACTTATACACTACCACGACCCGATTAGTGGTACTCAATCTCAACACCCATTCGAATACAACTCTCATGGTTGTAATCAGCTCATTACTCGCAGAATCATTGCTGCATTATTATGGTCCACCACTGACCTACTGTCGTCATTCATTTTCCATGAAGTCTTAATAGCTAACCATACGGAGTCCATACATATCGTATCGAATTCTTCTAAGGAGGTAACATGATCACCGTTCATGATTCATGAAGAACACTCCTGAACTTGACGTACTTTCATGATATGAAGTAGATAAAATTGCAGAAGAGTTTTAATCAAAGCAACGATAGCAGGTTAATACCATTCTTAATCGTATGCCTTAAATAGAAGACTTAACTCAAAGGTTCGTTTAGTCCTTTTTGAAATATGGTCCTGGATTATTCTCAAGATAGGACCTTCTGAGATAGAAAGCCCGCTCATGGCGATTACATGAGTTAAACCTTTACCAACTACTATTACGGTTGGGTGTTGCACAGTCATCAGAAGGAATGTCAATCTTCCAAACCATAATACAACCTTTACGGCTTCAACCATCATCACGGTATTCCTCTGGCACAAGCGCCTATAATTATCCTCTTACCTTTAAAGTGTCGGCCACCTCTTTGGCCTTTCCTGATAGTAAAATTTCCTTACAGTCAATGTCATTTTAACCACCTCCAAATAAATTTTCTACCTCATTTCAATCACAGCTTATGTGAAGATGTTTTCCTTAAAATCTGATGAGTAAAAATATCACCATTTTTCCATAAGTTATTGCCTCAGTCTTTAGAGGTTAATCACTGTCACGACTGACTCTCAATCATACTTAGAACATCTTTTATCTTAAGTCCTAATTGCCCTGAACAATTTCGACCATTACTGGTTCGATCCATACTTTCTCGTGGTTTAACACGTGCCCCACTTGGCATCATTATAATTACGTCATATTTCCTTTATCAACATTTTTATTCTTGAGAATTTTGAATATTACCTTTCTCCTTGTAAAACCTCTAAGGTTATCCTTCAATCGTTCCTCCTGTATTCCCTAGATACAGGGCATATCAAAATACCATTTACTAATACCAGAATCATAGTCTATATACTTCTAAAAAAATTTCTCCATTGATCCTTAAAGGTTGTTAATACCTTAATCCTTCCCAATTCATACCGTCAAACTCATACTATCCCTACTAAGGGTGAAATGCCAACCTTTATGCATTCCCCTTAAGATTTATTTTAAGTTACCGATGTTCTATCCTTAATTCCACCTTTAAAAGGTACATGCATCCTTCCATGGATAAATCAAGTCATATATCCCTGATAAGGGTGTCTTATTCAATCATTCCCACCTCGATAATATATGCCTAGTTTCACAATAACATCTGTATTCAAAATGAGGTCAATCAATATGGCCTCCAAAAGATAACAACGGTTACCCGCTTTTCTTGCCTAATCTGGTAACAATAACAAGGATGTTCTGGAAGATATTGGTCATGTTCAACGTGAACCTCTTCTTAATAATTCCTTATTTACTTTTGTTGTTTATTTCAACAGTCACCTCAATGTTAGGATATCTTTCATACCTGGCGTCTCCCTTTCTGGGTATCGAGCCGCCGATCTTACACTTCACATTCTTGAAGGTCACTTCCTTCATCCAATTTTCCTAATTTCTTACTTCCTTGTCTCCTCAATCTATCCGCGTCTCATTATTTATCCTTCGAATTATCTCAAGGTTTCCTCGAATCCTCCCAACTTACAGGGGATAAAATATATGTATCTCTTATTCCTTCAATCATCAACTTTAACTCATGGTGAATCACCCTCATCCTGACGATTACATACTTTTCTATTTCTATTGCTACGAGTCTTTAGGGTTTCCTCATACCCAACTCCCTTATCATTCCTCAAACTCTATTGCCTTTATATTCCTTTCCACTTCAGTTTCTTTTTTTTTATTTTCCTTTCTCTTATCATTATTTCATGAACCCACTAATCATTGACTTCAAACATCACGTCATTCTGGGTTCGTGTCCTCAGAACAAATCTTGACAACTTTTACAACTTAGATTCATAATTCATTATACTCTTCTACCTTTGTTCTGGCTCTAAAGCTTTTACACTATCTTCATAACCTTGGGAAGTACTTTCCCGAAAACAATTGACTGAACTTAAATCAGTTTATTATAATCTCTTGCTCCGTGCCTTCCTTGGCCTTTCACCAGCGGGTGGCCTCTCTCTTAGGAAGATAAGTGATAAAAACAGTCTTTTGTACTCCGCCAATCATTTAGAATCTCAAATGATTCCTCTATTTCCTTTAGCCAGGCTCTTGCCTCAGCTGGGTCAGCTTGTTCCTTGGAACTCTGAGAGCTTAGCGACTTAAAGGTCATGAAAGAATTTCCTACCGCATTGTTTCCTCAAGGTGGTGGTTGGGGATAATAGTCTAAGTTCTTTTTAGACAGGTCCATAAATTGTCGTATAGGAGTACCGTCTCGGGTCTCCTTTCCTTACTCGACTTTCTGTTTCCTTAGTATGAAATGTTTCATCCTACTCCCCATAATTGGGGTCATCTTTTAATTTAAAATCCTCATTTTCCACTCCATTATGTTATGGGTTCCTTCTATCTTGATGGCGTCCTCCCTGACTATCACATTCAGGGTTTGCCCTTAATCTTATTCCTTGAACTATGACTTTCATCTAAGATCTCATCTTTAAGCTCTTGAACATTTGGAACCCAAATTCTATAGGAATACCTCATTATTCCCTTATCATCTTTCTCGGTATTAATCTCATATTTATTTGTTGGCTCTCTGCCTTCATTCATCACTTTTACTGGCACAATATGTTCTTTTCCAATAATTCGGTCTCTATTGCAATCTCAAACAGCTTTTTGGTACCGGCTCCGGTTACCTTCACTTCTATTTCCATTTTCTCAAAATCTCTTATAAACTCTCTCAAAGACATTATCATCTTGAGTCTCTCCTTTTTACTAAGGGCATCAGCCACCACATTGGCTTTCCCCCGAATGATAAAGAATCTCATAATCGTAATCCTTGATTAGCTCTAACCACCTTCTCTGGCGCATGTTGAGCTCTTTCTACGCGAAAATGTACTTGAGCACTTATGGCTTAGGTAATTCTCGCACTTCTCTCCATACAAGTAGTGCCTCCAATCTTTAGGGTAAAACTATTGCCACGAGCCTAAGCTCATGGGCGGGGATATCTAATTTCATATTACCTTAATTGTCTTGACATGTACGCGATTTCCTTACTGTGCTGCATAAGCACGCACCCTAAGCCCTTGTGCGAAGCGTCACTACACTTCACAAAATCTCCTTTTTCCCTCCGGCAACGCCAACATAGGGGCCGTCACCAACCTTTGCTTCAGTTCTTGAAAGCTGTTCTCGCATTTCTCTGTCCATTCGAACTTCTCAGTCTTACGAGTAAGCCACGTTAAAGGGGGCTACTATCTTTACAAACTTGAACGAACCTCCGGTAGTGATCAACCAATCCTACCTCTGGTAGTCGACCTAACCATGGTCATCAATTCATCAGTGGTCCTTTATTCATTCTTGTCAGGATCCTCCATGGGATCCTCCTCAGCAACTATCCCTTCTAGGACAACATCCTCAACCGCTATATCCTCAATATCAACATTATTCGGTCCTGCGTTAGGACGCTCTATCGGATCCATAATCTGATCTCCAATAAGTAATAAAACATCATCGCGTTGTTGCTCCTCAACCTCAGGGTTCGGTGTCCCGCTACCATATACGATAACGAACTACGCTTCTATCGCTACATTTATAAGGGTTCTCATAAGGGTTTTAACTGTCAGTACTACGTTAGGTAGCCCGACTAGGAACTTGGCAAGAGTTCTTATTATCTTAGTGAACTTATTATCTTAACGTCACATCATCTCTGAGGTTTATAACGCTTAGCTCTGATACCACTTCTGTAACACCCCCAAATCCGGGGTCGGGGATCCGGGTTGTCACGAGTTCCATTTCCTTAATAACACCCAATCTTAATAATAAATCAACTACTCTGTACTGTGACCCCACAATAAACACAAACACACCACACGTTATAGTCTCAGAGATGAACGTCCAAAAAAAATAATCACAAGTCATTTTATTCCATAATTATATGTCAATACACCTTGAAAAGGTTTCTGAATAAATTTACATTTCTTTGCCATTATTACAATTCATAAATATACATAAATCTGGTACATCAAAAGTTGAAAGCCTAGCCTATTGGTAGTTCCTACCTCAGCTACAGCGACATCAACGCCTATAGGAAACTGCGGAATGTTTCCTATCCGCTCACAATTTGGGAGCTTGGTCCTGTTCATCTTCTCTATCTGATGTTGTGTGATGAAAGAAGAAAGCAAGGGTGAGCAGCAAGCCCACCAAAATAATATGTATAATGATTAACAATATATGAGCCTTCTCATAGTACTCATGAAAGTCTTGGTCAAAAGAAATGAACCAAGTTTGATATCTTAATGCGATGAAGTCGCAAAATATTCAGTATATATACATATATACTTTTCAAAATCTTGGAAGTCCTCTTCCATGCATAATACACACAGAGTTCCAGTGTATAACTGTATAAAAATACCGTTGCAAGGTGATCTCATATATCTAACCTTGTCTCAACGTTTTTCTGAAAATCTTTGTCATGCATAAGATAATCATTTACTAGATATAAGTTTAAAAAAAATGAAGTTACAAGATACTCCACTATACTTTCTATCCAAATACTACTTGAACTACCACCGTTCAAGTTATAATCAATTTCAAAGTTCATCACCCAGATGAGACTACAAGATAAGACTTGAATAGATTCAATCTTTGAAATATCATTATAAATAATGAAGTTACGAGATACTTCATTAAGTCCTGATATATATATCCATATATATATATATATATATCTCATACATTTCCTGAAAATCTCTGTCATGTAAAGTATGAACAGAGTTATAATATCCAATGAATTTTGGAAAGGAAAAGAATTTTGGCATAAACCAGATATCTTGCTGATCAGGCAAAGATACCAATAAGTAACCTTTTCTACTAGTAGATGGATGAATCCCCCACCGGTCATCATCCTGACCACATAAGGACCTTGTGCTGGACCGCCACCGGCCTCTTACGCGTTGATGGACTGCCACCCAGCCACTTACACTTTGATAGACCGTACCCCGGCCTGTCGCTTATGCCGACTCAATTAGATGGGCTTACTTCCCGAACATTGTGCAAGTAATCAATTCATTTATCAAAACAGCAACCTTGTTGCGAATATAAAACACACCATAGAGCCGGATCCCTCAGGTTTTGAACGAGTATTTAAATCCCCTTTAAAAGGAAGATCTTAAATATAAAAATGAGTTTTGGGATCCGCTCTAACTTTTAAAAATCATTTTGAAGACACGAAAACACTTTAAAGAGTGTTTGGAGTAATGCTGATTTAATGAAGTAAATCAGTCCCAATATATTTAGAAAATGTCTGAATATTATTATTTAAATAATATTCCCATAAAGAATAATCTTTATACAAATAACTGAAGTAGAAGTTGTAAGACTTATACTTGAAATGAGTATTAAATAACCAAAGATATACTTATATGAAAGTACTATCTTTATTTGAATAATCGAAAATAAGTTTGATTATCGAAACATTATTCTTTAATAAAATAAAGAATATATCTCAGCAAATAATCGGAGTCATAGATCCTCAAATGAATATTCAAATAATATTCATTAAATAATATAAACTGAGTCATAAGCCCTCGAATGAATATTCAAATAATATTCAAATAATAAAATAAACTGAGTCATAAGCCCTCGAATGAATATTCAGATAATATTCAAATAATAAAATAAACTGAGTCATAAGCCCTCGAATGAATATTCGTAATAATATTCATTAAATAAAATAAAGTTATCGAATAAACCTTATTCGATTAATAGTTTTAAAAACTATATCAATATATATATATATAAATATATATTATACTCGGGAGCCTCGCCTCCCGGTTTAGAAATATGTTCACCTTTTATCCCCTATACTAAGGGTAAACTCAAATACCGCTTATCTCTAGCATAGGTATTATGCAACTATAAGCATTTGAACCAACATATATATAAATCAAGAATATGAAACAGGCATGCATATATACCATATCACATGCTACAATATATCGCAAGAATTTGCTAATAACCAATATGCATTTATCGCAAGATCATGCATATACACATATACATCACAACAACAGTTATACGGGTAGAAAACTTGCTTGAGCGACTGGGGGGTTACGAATGGATCGGGACGAGTCTGGTAACCTATAAACAACAAGTAAGTTGGAATTAAACCAAAGTCACTTGTAAATCTATACTTTAACTAACTTAGACTCTAACGCTTGTTTTGCGCTTATTGATTCTCTTAAGTCACTCGGGTACCCTCGGCTCCACCATTTTTAATAATTTAACCTTTACGAGTTTTAAGGCGATTCCTTCACGAGTGTCTTACCAACTACCTAACACACTTACCATAAATGTTTCATACATTAATTAACCCTTTTTGGTCTTTAACCTATGTTTCAAAGTAAGGCGAGGGGAAAAGTTTCGTTCGCGAAACGCCGTTACCTGAAACGGTCGTTTCTCCTAAACCGTGCATCGGAATCGAACGAACTACATATCAAAACGAAGCTCGTAACATGAGCTATCTAGACATGGCAATGGTCATAATCTAGCAGGGGGTTCTCGGGTCCTAATGTTATGCACAAAAACAGTCTAAAGAAAATCGGACGTTACAACGGATATGCTTACGCGTTTTCCCAATTTTAAACCATTCAAAACCAACCACAAATCAACCCCAAATCAATCATACAACCAATATCCCTCCAAACCACATCATAACAGCCCCAACAAATCCACATTAACCATTTATACTTATTCCCCACATGAACTAAAAGCTTTACTTAGGTTCTTTAACTAATTACCAAATTTTACAACTCCAACAATGCAACAAAACCAACTAATCTCTACAAACTCAACCAAACTTCAACCAATCAAGCATCATGCTTCACATATGCTATATCAAACACATTCAATCCTAATTACTCAAAACTAAAGCTAGGGTTTATAGTTTATACCTTCCTTGGAGAGTGGAGAATCAAGAGAATGGCTTGGAATCATCCTTAAAGTCCTTATCCAAGCTTAATCTAAACAAAACTTCAAGAACACAAATTTTATTTCTTGAAAAACACTATTCACCATCTTCTTTCATGATTTATAGAAAATGATTGGCTTGGAATTAGAAGCTTAAACTTATAGGAAGTATGTAACTATCCATGGGGAAGCTTAGATAATTACCTTGCTAAATAGTAAGTGGTGGAGCTTGGATCTTCATTTTTTAAGAAATGGGCCGAGAGCATGAAGAAGAAGAAGAGAGATTTTTGTGTTTTTCCTTGTTTTGCTTTTGGTTGGTTGATTTTTGTTGTTTGATTTAGTCAATTACCTTGTTGCCCTTGAATTTGTGTGGTTCTCATTCAACCACACCTCCTTCCTTCCCATGTCATGCCTACATCACTTTGTGATGTCATCACCCCTCCTTTGTCCTCTTTCTATTGGTTGGATGACATCATCCCCACTAATCCCTTTGATTAGCTTTTAATTGTTTGCCTAATGACCGCTGATCTGTTATACGGTTCGCTTAACTTTCGTTTTTGTTTATCGTTTGAGGGATCATACCCGGGATCTTATTACTTGGGTTCCCTTAACCTTTCTCAATACATTATATTCCTTTTTATGATCCTCTCTTATAATCCTTTAATTTAAATCCTTTTTATCCTGTCACCTTTTTCTCAATTCTTTCCGTATCTAGTGTATTTCCGAGAAAAATCAAAGTGTTCGGATTTGGATTCTGACGATCTTTACATACACTTATATCCCATATAAAGTACTAATAAAATCTCAGAATATCCATATCAGAACCCCTACATAGTGTGGCATGAAAAGTTTTCTCATTCAGCAAAAACACTATTCATAAGGGTTTCAAAAATTTCCCAAAAATTGGGGTTATTACACTGTTCTTCTATATGGACTACCATCACGATCTGGAGCGATTGGAGGAGGAAAGGCTGGAAGCTCTCCGCCAACAAGAGCGAATCATCAGACTCGCCATTCTGTTTGTCGAGAGTAGGAAGAAGAAGATGACTTAATCTCTTCTTCTTCCTATTTTTCTTCATCATCAGCTTTGTCAGGCTTCTTAGCTAGGACTAAGGCTGCTGATGTTAGGTTTAGAAGCTTAGGGAAAATCTTGTATAAGTATTGATGTAATTTCCATTTCATAAATGTATTGTCTTGATATATTAATGAAAATTGTTTTTACTTCAAGATTTTGTCTCTGAGTTATTTTATCTTGTGTTAATAAATCCTGATTGATATTCTGATGACCATATAACTTTTGTTTTATATTAAGTTCTGATTCATTTTCAGCACTTACATATCTAATTTATCTTGGTCATTTTCATGTGATGTATTTTCAGAATTTCAATGATGCAGAGAAAAATAATTCAATCAGTGCTAACGGTTTAAATTTTGAATTAAAACTGTTTCTCTTGATAAATGGAACGGTTTTTCCTTGAAACTAGGCAACTGGGTAAGTAATGATTCCTGTTTTCTCGAGCCCAGTAACTGTCCGTTATTACTGCATGTCTGACAGGTGTCCAACGGTAACATTTTTGTTCAGAGTATAAGTACAACAGAGAGAAGATTTCTTTAATCTTTTATTTTCTTTATACTTTATCTCTCTCCTTACTTTTACTCTCCTTCTACTTCTTTCTCACGTTGGTTTTTCATACATACATTATCTCAAATACCTAACAGGCATACTTGAATCTCAATATTTTTTCACATGGCACCAAAGGATTTAATCATTGATGGAGCTAAGTTTATTCCAAACAACTATGCTACAATTCTTGATCATGCTGAAGCTCCATCTGAATTGCATTTTGTGCAAGATCTTCTTGCACACAGTGAGATTGGGTACGCATTAACACAGCCTGAAGTCTTTTCGAGTCAACAAGTTCTGACGTTTTGGCGGACTGGGCACTTTGATGATGGTGGTAAACATGGCACTCCCAGTATTATTTTTGAAGTGGGTGATTCATCTTATGTAGTCACTCCTGGTACAATACGCAAAGCTCTACATCTCCCAGAAAATTGTACTTTTTCAACTCCAGAGGAATCATCACTTCAGGAGTTAATGGCTGATTTGGGATATGAAAAGAGTTTGGCAAAGCTTGGGCAGTTAAAAAGGGCTAATATCAGAAGAGAATGGAGTTTCTTCTTTGACTGCATCACCAAAGCTTTTGGGAACAAATGTTTGAATTTTGATGTTATCCCAATTCTAAGTCAGCACATAGGGTATGCTATTATTTATCAAACTCATTTTGATTTTACAACTGGAATAATTGGTTTTATTGGGGATAGGATGATAGAGAATAGAAATATTGTCTATTTTGCTAGATTCTGTCAACTTCTATATACTTTTTGTACTGATGAACCTCAATTAGTCAGTTCCTCAACCCCACCTTTTAGAGTTGCAAAACGATACTTTAATGACCTGGTAAATGCTGATACTAAGAAAAAAGTGCTTAGACCATTACAGATTCCTAAGTCTGTAAAACAGATCCTGGTAAGTGCTGATCCTGATACTTATAGATCTGTTTACTCTGATGTCCAACCAACTCCAAACACCCAAAATCCATCAACCTCAGTACCTACCTCTCATTCTACTCAACCTACCCTCAGAACATATCTCAAATCCTATCTCTCCACTTCACAGACTGCTCAACCTTTATCTTCAGCACCTACTGTGAAGCCTTCATCTTCCAAGCCAAAGTGGACAAAGAATGTTCCTCAAACACCTCAAAAGAGAAGGAGGATTGCCTTGAGAGATGACTCTGATTCTGAGGAACCGGTTCCTGCTAGAGAACCTGTTGTAACTGAAGCTGAGAAAGAGGTTTCTCAGAAGGATTCTGAAATTGGGGGTTCTAGGCTTCTCAAGAGGCTTAGACGAATGAGAGTTCCTGAAACTCCCAAGGAATCCAAATCAACAAGGAAGTACAAGAAACAGAGGGCACAAAGGCCAGTTTCAGATGATGAAGAGGAAGCAGCTAAGGAAGGGGATCAGGAATCTCTGATCTCACAAGACAAGGAATTTGCTCCAGTCACTTCTTCTCCATTAACTCCATCTCAGGAAGCTGTATCTGACGAGGCTAACTCACCATTTGTGTCTCTTGTTGATCCAGGCACAAGTGCTGATATTGAGGTTCAACACTTGGTTGTGTCTGAAGTATTTCTTTTAGAAGCTCCAACAGCAAATAATCCTTTCACAACACCTGTTACTGATGCTGTTCAAACTCCAGAGTTATCAACAACACCTTCTTTGCATCAAGATGCTGATGATCAGACTTTAGGTGAGCATCAGGATTTGGCTGTTGATCAGAACTTAGTATCAGATCAGCAATTAGAGGATGCTGAAGCCTCCATTTCTACTCACACTGTTGTCTTATCAGAAGATACTGATTCTTTAAGTTCTGATGCTGCAAATGCTGGAGATACTGGTGAAGCTGCTCCAACTGTAGATGCTGATGAAGCAGGTCCTTCAGGACATACTCCTCAACCGACTCTTCCTAAGTCTGAACTGGTAAAGGAGTTTGTTATCAGGGATGCACCAGTACCTTGGAGTGAAACTCCTGCAGGTCAGGAGTGGACTAAGGAATGGAACTCAGTTTCATGTGTTCCAAATGCATTACATCTTGCTGAGCACTTGACTAAAGCTGATGAAATGTTAAATTCTGATGATTTTAAAACCCAGCTTAGAGTCACTGCATTGAGTACTAAACATCTACAAGGTCTTCATTTAACTACTCATGCAGAGCTACACAAGATTCAGGAGAACTTTATCAAACAAGAACAAGTTTGGAAAATTGATAAGAAAAAGTTCTTTCAACCTACCATTGACATGATTGCTTATATTGAGAAAACTCAAGATAAAAAACAAGCTCAGATTGATGACATTCTGACAAATCAAGCTTCTCAGCAATCTCAACTTACTGAAATCCAATCCTCAGTAGAATTACTTATCTCTCTTTTACTACCTGCTGATGCCAAAAAGGGGGAGAAGGTAATTAAGTCCAAATGCAAAACTAACAAGACACTGCAAGGAAAGGATGATGGAAATGATGATCAAGGATACTCTGGAATGGGTAGCGGTCATAGTCAAGGTAGAAGGTTTACATCAAGACAAGCTAGTCACAGGACAAGTTCTGATACTGGGAAAAGAATAAGTTCTGCTGCTGGTAAAAGGATAAGTTCTGATGAACTTCTAGATCTTGATGAAGAAATGTCAAGACAGTTATTTCTTCAAGAAAATCCAGGAATGGACTTGGAAAGTTTAAAGGAAGAAGAAGCCAGACTTAAATCAGAGAAAGTCACATCTAAATCTGAAGCTTCTGGTAAAAAGTCACTTCCAAAACTTAAAGGCATTGTGATCAAAGAAAGGACACATACTGAAGCAACATTGGCTAGATCACAACCACAGATAGATCCAAGATCCAAGGGTAAAGAAAAGGTTGGTGAACCTATCAAGGTTTATGTACCTCCTGAGGAAGAAGAAATTGCTGATGAAAAAGATGATCTTGCTCTAACTTCAAGAAAAGTTCTTAAAACAACCTCTGACATGGCTCAAGTTGTTCAGAGTCAAGAAATTGTAAGTTCTGATATTCAGAAGAAGCAAGTAACCTCTGACAGAGCTCAAGTTAACTTAATATCAGAAAATAGATCAAAGACACTCCTACCAGGATTCACTAAAGCAAAACAGACTCAATCTTTGAAGACTACTGCAAGTGGTTTTGAAGCAAGAGTAGTTACTGGAAAGGAAGCTAGAGATAAAACTGGATTGGGAAGTGCTGATGAAAGAAGAGTACACAACACTACCAATGATCCAACTTCCTTGAGTGAACCAGGTATTGGAGCAACTCCTGAGAGATTGAATCAACTGGAATCTGTACAGATGGTTTACCATACCTACTTGAAAGAATATATCATGTTGTATTTCATGACAGATGGTAGGGTTTATCATATAAGACAAAATGCCATTCCATTGAAGTATTTTGAAGAATTGGAGCATGTACTTTTCTTACTTCAAGTGGATGACAGAATAACAGGGACTACTGTAAACTACTTAAAAGAACAGATTCAGAGACAGAAAAGGCTTTATTCTGTTAAGTCTGACAGCATATATGTTCCAAAGTACAGAGATCACAATGGTGATATTGTTGATATGAAGCCTAATACTGCACATATCAGAACGTATCTTGGTATTAAGGGACTTGAATTCAATCTAGAGTCTGACAAAGCTTATGTTATAAGACTAGATCAGGAGTTGAGAAAAGCAAAAATCAATGATCTCATAGCTGCAATCTTTCAAACTGGTGAAGATACTGCAGAGCTTAAAGATGTTAAAAGGAGAATGATTGATGAACTAAGATATGCTGAGAAATGTTTGTTGAAGAACTATCTCAGAACAACTCCTGACATCAGAGAGATCAGAAAATGAAGAAGCCAAGTCGAAGATCTATAACTGCTTAAATTTTGATATTTATACAGACTGAAGTTGTTATCAGAAGTTGAAATTGGTAAAAACTTTAAGGACTGTAAGTTGTAGTTATCTAGTCTAATTCTCATGCATTTGTACTTAATGTTTTTGACATCATCAAATATCAGTTAAACTTGTATATTATGTTAATTTACAAGTTAGGGGAGATTGTTAGATATATTTGATAATGTCATGGCTAATATGTTTTATGTTTAGCTTTCAGATCTTACTGAACAGGATAAATCAGTACTTAACTGTTGATCAGTACTTATACTGGAAGTCAGGACTTAAGAATATCAGTACGTATGTTATAAGGAGATAATCATCAGAAGATAGATATCAGAGCTTAAGTGCTGAAGGATAATCAGATAAGGACAGTAGCTGATTAAAGGAAAGAAGATTGAGATAAACATAAGAAGAGATATGCATGAAGAAGGAATTCCGTGAAGAATGGAATACTTGGAAGAAAAGATATCTGATTGATATATTTTAGGAAGCAGAATTATATTCCATATCAATTAGAAATTATCTTGTAACTGTGTAGTATATAAACATAGACATAGGGTTTACACTATAAGTGTTATCATTATTAGAGAAGATTATTCATTGTAACCCTAGCAGCTCTCGTGATATTTGTTCATCACTGAGAGGTAACAGTTCCATACTGTAACAGAGTTTATTGTTTCAATAAAGCTTGTTTTCTGTTACTTAAGTTCTTAAAGTTCGATTTGAGTGTACTATACACTGTATTCACCCCCTCTACAGTGTGTGTGTGACCTAACAGATAATGTCTCCAAATTTTCAAAGCGAAAACTATGGCTGCTAGCTCCAAATCATGAGTAGGATATTTCTGTTCATGTGGTTTCAGTTGCGTTGACGCATACGCAATCACCTTATCGTGTTGCATCAGAACACATCCGAGTCCTTTATGAGAAGCATCGCTATAAATTACGAAATTTCCTTGATCGTCGGGAAGTGACAAAATAGGTGCCGTGATTAATCTTTGCTTCAATTCCTGAAAACTTTCTTCGCATTTATCATTCCATATAAACTTTTCATTCTTCCGTGTAAGCTTTGTCAATGGTGTTGCAATCCTTGAGAAATTTTGAACGAATCGACGATAATATCCCTCTAATCCCAAGAAACTTCTTACCTTTGTCGGGTGTTCTCGGTCTTTCCCAATTTGTAATTGCTTCAATCTTTGTTGGGTCTACTTTGATCCCTTCATTACTAACTATATGTCCTAAGAACTGAACTTCCTGTAGCCATAATTCACACTTCGAGAATTTAGCATATAACTTATTTTTCCTTAAAATCTCCAAAGTTGTTCTCAAATGTTCTGCATGATCCTCTTCTATCTTTGAATAAATCAAAATATCGTCTATAAACACAATAACAAACTTGCCCAAATATTCCTTAAAAATTCTGTTCATCAGATCCATAAACCCTGCCTGGGCATTGGTCAATCCAAAAGACATCACTAAAAATTCATAATGTCCATACCTTATTCTAAAAGCTGTCTTTGGTATATCTTCTGGCTTAATCTTTAGTTGATGATATCCCGATCTTAAGTCAATCTTGGAGAAGTACCTGGCTCCTTTCAATTGGTCAAACAAATCATCAATTCTGGTAATGGATACTTATTCTTGATTGTAAGCTTGTTGAGCTTCCGATAGTCGATGCACAATCTCATGCTTCCATCCTTCTTCTTGACAAACAATACCGGTGCACCCCACGGGGATACACTGGGTATGATTACTCCTTTCTCTAACAACTCTTGCAATTGCTTCGCTAGTTCTTTCATCTCAATGGGCGCCATTCTATACGGGGCCTTGGATACTGGTTCTGTTCCAGGTGCTAAGTCGATTGCAAACTCAATTTCTCTATCTGGAGGAAGTCCTGGTACCTCATCGGGAAACACGTCTGGAAATTCATTAACTACTGGAATATCTTCAAGTTTCGCTGGCTCCTGACTTCTATCAATCACATATGCAACGAAATGCTCCCATCCTTGTCGTAGTAACTTCTTGGCTTGAATCATTGCTAAGAACTTCTTTGCTTGCTTCTGGCCCTTAAACGTTACTATCCTTTCGTCTGGCGTCTTCACCATTACCTTCTTATTTCAACAATCTATCTGGGCATCGTGCTTAGATAACCAATCCATTCCTAAGATAATGTTAAATTCTCCTAACTTAAATGGTATCAAATCTACACAAACCTTACTACCAGAAATCTCAATCTCACAATTCCCATAAACTTGATTAACAGATACACGTTCTTGATTTGCTAATTCCACAGTCATTATTTCATTTAAATACTCAATTGAACAATTTAACTTACTAACAAAATCTTGTGAAACAAATGATCGAGTTGCTCCCGAATCTATTAACACTTTGGCACATAAAGAATTCATATTAAGCATACCTTCCATGACATCAGTATCCTGGATAGCGTCCTTCACAGACATATCAAAAACTCTAGCCCTTGGAGTCTCATTCACTGCTGGGGTAGATCCCATAATCCTCAATACATTTCTAACTAGGGTTGGTGTCTTGCAATCCCTGGCTATGTGTCCTGGCTTTCCATATTTAAAGCACGTAAATCCAATGGTTGGAACCTTCACTACTTGATTCTGGATAGGCTGATCCTTGTTTGCTGGCTCTCTCACTGGCTGATTTTGGCACTCCCTTGAATAGTGCCCTTTCTGATTGCACTTGAAACAAACTACATTCAACTTATTACACACTCCTCCATATTTCTTCCCACATACCTGACAATCTGGAAAAGCTAACCTTAACTGATTCAGGTGACTCATTTTGGCTGGACGGTTGCCCTGGCCTCTATCGCCTGCATTTTGTCTCTTGAAATTAAAATTTCTCCCTGGCTGAAACTTGCCCGTCTTAAAATTTGGAAACTTCCCTGGTTGTGACTGACCTTCATTCCCTTCAGACTTTCTCTTCTTACTTTCCTTCTCTTTCTGTGACATCTCACTCTCTGTCTCTGCAATCATGGCTTTCTGTACCACTCCTGCATAGGTATCCAACTCAAAAATGGCTACCTTTCCTCCGATCCATGGCTTCAAACCTTGCTGGAATCTTTTAGCCTTCTTCCTGTCAGTATCCACATATGACGGCACATACCTTGACAACTCCTCAAACTTACTCTTATAATCTGCCACCGACATATTTCCTTGCTTTAATTCTAAAAACTTTAGCTCCATCTGATCCTGAACAAACTGGGGAAAATATTTTTCTAAAAACAATTCCTTAAACCTTTCCCAAGTAATAACATATGTTCCTTCCAATGTCTTCACAGTTTCCTACCAATAGCTGGCTTCATTCTTCAAGTAATAACTCGCAAACTCAACCTTCTGTTCTTCCTTCACTTTCACTAAGGTAAATGACTTTTCTATTTCCTTTAACCAAACATTTTCTTCAATCGGTTCTAAGGAACCCTTGAATTCTGGTGGGTTTACCGCCTGAAAAGTTTTGAAAGTTACCTGGGGATTGGTATGCCTTTGTTGTTGTTGTGCCAGGTGAACTGTTTGTTGGGCCAAGATTTGGAGAATCTGGGCTATTGCTGGGTCTATAGATCCTGGGTTTGCATTCTGGTTTGTATCATATTGGTTATTATTTTTGTTGTTGTTGGTTTCTTCATTCTGGGTGTTGGTGCGGGTATTTCTTTTGGGAGGCATTTTTCTCTAAAGAATCAAACAACTTATTTAGCTTTTAAAACAAAGTTTTTTCATAAAAGAAAAGTTTTGTAAAATCGAAATATCTCTTTTTGAAAATAGTTGTAGCAGTTGAACTAAGTAAATTGCATGCTTCTTTACAGAATATAAACAGTTATGGGTTACAGGGTACATGGTATCACAGGGGTATAACTGGTGCAATAAATAAGGTAAAGTAAAACAGGTGCAGTAAAGTAAATGACAATGCTGGAAAAGAAAAGGTACTGATATATATAGATCAAAAGTTTTAGGTAGTACACGCGTGAAGACGCTTCAGAAGTAAAAGCAAAAGGGTACAACAACCTACTCACTAGTCAGCAAATCTAGTCTATAAATACAACTCAAAAGTCTACTGATACATACTATATACTACCGTATATACTACACAGCCATAACAATTCTGACCGGCATCTCCATCTCTGGATCTCTGACTCATGGAAAGTCTGGACCTCCAATCTCCTCAAGCTCCTCTAGAACCCACTTAGCCCACTCTACTAGAAAATCAGGGGTGATGTCCTCATGTGTAGCCTCAACAATCCTCATAGCAGCTGCTCTACGAAATACCTGAAGCCTCTCTCTGAGTCGCCTCTCACCACTCCCAACCTCTCTGGTACGTATGATATATAATAACTCCGGAATCTGACCCTGTAGGAATCACTGCTCCATAAGGCAAGCCTCAAACTGATGATATGGCACAGGATATGAAGAGAACTGGAAAGGTACTCTTGTAACTGAATGACCAGTAAAGCCTGAATCAGCAGGTGGGGATCCTCTGATAGGTGGCCTCATGCTTGGGGGTGGAATAACCTGTAGTGGCATGGGCTGCAACACAGGTGGGGGTAGAATAGCCAACACTGGTGGAACAACAGGACGTGGATCTGAAGATGGTACTCCAACTGAGGGCTCTGAGTGGTCAGCTGATACGAGAATGAAAGAGTCGGCCATCGCTGCTATCTGAAATCATATCGCAATATAAGAATCTCGAACCACGACGTAAATCATACTAATACCTATTATACCGTAGCACAAAACCTCTCGACGTTCTATCTTTTTTTTCTATTCCTTTCTTCTAATCCTAACCCTCTACCCATTCCCGTCAACCTAGGCTTGTGTCAGTGACTTATAACCTGTAGCTCTGATACCAAAACTGTGTCGCCCTCCAAACCCGGGTCAGAAGTTTGGGGTCCACACACACACCTTATTTATAGCCTGTTTATAACAATAATAAAGATAATAATAATATGTAGTGACCCTACTTACCAACTACCACGGACCGCAACAGGTTAAAGTATGCAGACAAGCCAAACACACACTTATATTATAAACCGTCCAAATCCCAACTATTCAAACTCAGAACTGAGTATTAAGCATTATTACAAACTTTTACAAACTTAAATTATCTCCAAAGATGTCTACTAGCTTAACCCGATCAACTTGAACCCCTAGCTCTCGCGCTGGACTGGGGATCCTCGCTACCAACTGGTTCCTTCTTAACTGGAAATGAACATAAACAACATCATACAAGTGAGCTAACTAGCTCAGCAGGTCTCAATGACAAGACTGAGAATAATGATCATCAAGTAAAAAGGGTTATGATATCAAGTGAACAATGAATTATAATTTAGAATTGGATATTATATTTTCATTTTAAAAACCAAGGTTAGGCTGCTGATCAGTCACGCACTAACCCCGAGCAAAGTACACAACACTGCTCTAACTACTGGATCCAAGGCATATATTGGCCTAACTTGACCATTAATATGGTCTGACCATGAATCTGGTCCACAATTTTATAAAAACAATCCAATTCTATAATAACATAATAAACAATGTAAAGCAATAAACAGAATCACAAACAACATTGGATGTTTGATAATGAAATGGTTTCAATCTTCACAAAGGATCACTATGGCAATTTCAAAGCATGGCTGTAGGTAATGAAAGAATTGGATAACAAAGGAATCAACATTTCAAGATTTGAAGGATTTGGTCTTTCAAAGCATAAGGTACAATGGTTTGACTATGTAAGTAATTCGATTCAGTGTTTGGTATTTAGTTTGTATGTATTTTTGGAGTAGTATCGTATATTTGTGGTTCGTATCTGGGTGTACAACAATCAATGGTTTAGAAAAATTAGGGTTACGGCTCAAAATCAATAACTGGAATCAGGGTTTAGGGTTCAGTGCTCCAAAGCACTTGCAATATAAAACAGGACTATCAATCAACTACAATATATCTCGAGAAAGTTCAGAACACTTGCCTGGTACTAGCTTGCTATACTGCACTAACTTCCAATCACAACCGTCTACTCCTCGACTATCTGTTTCCCTTTCCTACGCCTTGCCTCTTCTGCTAACATATCATAAGCATCTATCAATACTCAACTTATACGATTCTATTCAAAACATACTTCTATCTACCCTTCGTTTCACCCATATCCGATTAACGGGTTGAAAGTTACGCTATAAACAAGTAAACACCGAACATATAGACCGACAGTCAATCAACAAGTCACATATAGAACATAACACATCAAACAATCAATGATATATCATTTATAAAGAAGTCTCGGGTCATAAACAGGCTTTCGGGTATTTAAAATGATTTTTAAAACATTATTTCGGAATTAAAACGGGTCGTTTGATCAATTTCAGAGTAATAAACAGGGTTCGGTTGGCCAAATCTGGCTTCAAAACAATTTTATAATAATTATCGAGCCTTGAAAATAATTTAAAATAATATTTTAAAGCTCGAAACTATTTTTCGGAATTTTTTAAATAATTTTTAAATAATTAAATCTAATTAAATAATTATTTAAAATCAATTAATAATTAATTAAATCAATTAATTTTCGAATTAATTGACCAATTAATCAATTAATTATTAATTAAATTAATTAACTAATTAATTCAGATTTATTTTTGAATTAAAAATAATTTTTGGAATTGAAATAATAATTTTTGGAATTTTCAGAAATTAAAAACGGATTTTTATAATTAAAATAAATAGAAAATATGATTTTTAAATAATTTTAAAACAGGAATCCAAAATATGCAAATTCTGGAAACCTGGGGGACTAAACTTCATCACCTACAAAAATACAGGGGCTAAACTGCAATTTTGCAGTTTACCCTGCAGGAAAACGACGGGTTCGCCGGAGAACTCGTCTCCGGCACCGTCGCACCTTCACACCTTCACAACCTCCAGATCACATCTATACTTCACAAGGAACAAAACCATGCCATCAATTCATTCTAATCATCCCGGAGTTGGCCAGAAAATGTTCAAGAAACTCGCCGGTTTCCGGCGAGTTCGACGAAAACTTTAAAATATAACTCCCTTGGCTACAGACCTCGTCGATTTGCAAAACTTGTACGAATAGATTGCAAATTTCACAAGGAACACAACCCGCTATACCACAACATCTATATATCCCGAAATAAGAAACCCCCAAATTCAATTAAAAACATTCACACGGGTTATAAACCCTAATTTTAAAATTCGAAGATTAAAATCAATTTTGAACATGTTATTGAACTCCAAATCAGTCATATGACATATGAAAATCATCATGAAAACAAGCTCTACAACATGCAAGCATCAAATCATCCAAACAATCATCCGAACAAAAATTCATATTTTTAATCAAAATAATTCGAAAATAAATAAATATCCAGGAAATAAACCTTTGATTCTGCAGTGATATGGAACACAGATTTTGATAGTACACCTCAAGACCTTCGTTTTGAGTACTCGAGCTTTCTAAACAGATTCCGGTAACACCTCCGATTGTTGGTTTGATTTTCAGAAAGGTTTATGAATATATAAATTTTCTCTTGAAAATTATGTAATTACTGTCTGCAAATGATTTCTGGTACAAAATAAAATACGGTAAAGGCTATTTATAATTACGGAAAATTAGTATCCCGTTGGATCATTCCAGATACAAAATGGTACGTTTATTTAAAAAAACTGATCCAAACGGTACCGGTTTTCGGGATAATTATCCAAACCAGTACAATTTGTAATGCGGTCTTGGTCTCAGCGCCTGGTTACACGTATTACGAGGTGATAATTATTTTTGTTTAATAAAAAGATCCCGTTTATCGAAAATACGAGTTTTATTGATTTACCGAAACGAATAATGTATCGAAAATGTTATGCCGGGACCCGCACAGGACAAACCGTACGCCGGATCGAGAAAGTCAAAACATGGAAAATGCTCGGAATATTGCAATTAGGTTAGGAATGAGTTCTCGGAAGGGTTTCGGGTTATAAAAACGCAAAAATGGATGACATCGGTTGGTTCCCGATTGTATAAAATAGTTTTTAAATACTCGGAAAAAGATTTTATAAAATCCATATATTTCCTATAAAATCATAAATCAACATAAAAATAATTAGGAAGATATGACAATTATTTATATTTGATTTTGGACATATAAAAATTAAAATACTCAATTAATATTATTTTTAAACATCCAAACACATATAACACTTAACAAATAATTCACAAAATAGATACTGAACATACATAATAATTATCTATTAGCAAAAATAATTACACGATATATCCTGGATATTACAGGGATTGTAAAACACCAGCCCCGATCAGTAATGCGCTGAGAATTATTGGATCTACTCCAATAGTGAATGAGCCTCAAAGAGCTAGAGTTTATGACATGTCTGTGAAGGATTCTATTCAGTGGTCAATGAGTTTTGTAATAACCCCAATTTTTGGAATTTTTGAAACCCTTATGAATAGTGTTTTGCTGATTATACTGAATAAGAAAACTTTCCATGCCACACTATGTAGGAGTTCTTCTATTGTTATTCTGAGATCTTATTACTACTTTATATGGGATATAAGTATATGTAAAGATCGTCAGAATCCAAATTCGAACACTTTGATTTTTCCGAAAATCCACCGGATACCGAAAGAATTGAGTATAAGGGAACAGGATAAAAAGGATTTAAATTCAAGGATTATAAGAGAGGATTATAAAAGGAATATAATGTATTGAGAAAGGTTAAGGAAACCTAAGTAATAAGATCCCGGGTATGATCCCTCAAACGATAAACGAAAACGAAAGTTAAGCGAACCGCATAACAGATCAGCAGTCATTAGCCAAGTAATTAGAAGCTAATCAAAGAGGTTAGTGAGGATGATGTCATCAAACCAATAAGAAGAGGACAAGTGTGGGAGGATGACATAACAAGGTGACTTAAGCATGACAAAAAGGAAGTGTGTTGTTGGTTGATTCTTGGCCATGCAAAAGTTACCATTGTTAAAAGGTAATTAAGCAAAACAAAACAAAACAACCAAGCAAAACAAATCACAAATCACAAAACACAAAGTTGACTTCATTATTCAAGAAGAAGCTCTCGGCCTCTTTTCATTTTTAAAGGAAAGAAAAATCCAAAACCAAGATCCAAGCTTTGTTAAATCATGAGGCAATTATCCAAGGTTCCTTATGCATAAATATAGCTATCCTATAAGTTTAAGCTTCAAATTCATTCACAATCTCTTCCTAAAAATCATGGAAGAAGAGGGTGAATAGTGTTTTTCAAGAACTTAAATTTTTGTTCTTGAGTTTTTGTTTAGATTAAGCTTGGATAAGGACTTTTAAGGGTGATTCCAAGCTAATTACTTGATTCTCCACTCTCCAAGGAAGGTATAACCCCTTCAAACCCTAACTATACTTTGAGTATTAGGTTTAGTTTTGTTTTTATGGTTCATGAGAAGCATAATTCTTGTAGACTTAGAGTGTGGTTGGTTTTGTAATGAGTTGGAGTTGTAATTCTTGGATTATTGATTAATGAACTTAAGTATAGTTTTAATTCATGTTTGAGAATAATATAAATTGGAGAACTTGAGGTGTTGGGGCTGTGTTAGTATGATATGGATGGATTTTGGTTGTATGAATGAATTGTGGTTGATTGGTGGTTAGTTTGGAGTAGAATAGAAATTGGTAATCGCGTAAACATAGCCGTCGTAATGTCCGATTTACTTTAGACTGTTTTTGTTCTAACATCAGGACCCGAGAACTTACTGTTAGGTTTTGACCATTTCCATGATTAGATAGTTCATATTACGAGCTTCGTTTTGATATGTGGTTCGTTTGAATACGATATACGGTTTAGGAGAAACGGCTGTTTTAAGTAACGGCGTTTCGCGAACGCACCATTACCCCTCGCCTTACTTTGAAACATAGGTTAAAGACCTTAAAGGACTAATTGGAGTATGAAACATTTATGTGAAGTGTATTATGAAGTTGGTAAGACACTCGTGAAAGAATCGCCTTAAAACCCTTAATGGTTAATTTATTAAAAATGGTGGAGCCGAGGGTACTCGAGCGACTTAAGTGAATCATTAAGCGCAAAAGCGAACGTTAGGGTCTAATTGGTTAAAATATAGATTCTTAAGCGACTTTGGTTTAATTCCAACTTATATGTGGTTTATAGGTTACCAGACTCATCCCAGGACTTTTACCATCCCCAGTCGCTCAGGCAAGTTTTCTACCCGTTATACTGTTGTTGTGATGTATATATGTATATGTATTATCTTGTGATAGATGCATGTTGGTTAATTAGCAAATTTTGCGATATATTGAAGCATGCTGATATGGTATATATATGCATGTCTATTTCGTAATCTGGTTATCTATCTATTGATTTCAATTGCTTATAAGTTGCATAATACCTATGCTAGAAATAAGCAGTAGTTGCGTATACCCTTAGTATAGGAGACCCAAAGGTGAACATTTTTCTAAACCGGGAGTTGATGTTCCCGAGTATAATATATATATTTATATATATATTGATATAGTTTTCAAAACTAATAATTGAATAAGGTTTATTCGATAACTTTATTTTATTTAATGAATATTATTTTGAATATTCATTCGAGGACTTATGACTCCGCTTACTTTATTTAATGAATATTATTTTTGAATATTCATTCAAGGACTTATGACTCCGCTTATTTTATTAAATAATATTCTTTAATTTAGTAAAGAATAATGTTTCGATAGTCAAACTTATTTTCGATTATTCAAATAAAGATCATACTTTCGTATAAGTATATCTTTGGTTATTAATATTCATTTCAAGTATGAGTTTTAAAACTTTTACTTCAATTATTTCTATAAGGATTATCCTTATGGGAATATTATTTAAATAATAATATTCAGATATTTTCTAATATATCGGGACTGATTTATTTCATTAAATCAGCATTACTCCAAACATTCTTAAAAATGTTTTCGAGTCTTCAAAATGATTTTAAAAGTTAGAGCGGATCCCAAAACTCGTTTTTAAATTTAAGATCTTCCTTTCGAAGGAGACTTGAATATTCGCTCAAAAATCTTGGGGATCCGGCTCTGTGGTGTATTTTATATTCGCAACATGGTTGCTGTTTTGAGACAACAATTTGATTACTTGCCCAACGTTCGGGAAGTAAGTCCATCTGATTGAGTCGGCATAAGCGACAGGCCGGGGTACGGTCTATGAAGGTGTAAGAGGCTGGGTAACAGTCCATCCATGCGTGAGTGGCCGGGTAACGGTCTAGCGCGAGGTCCTAATGCGGCCAGGGTGATGACCGGCGAGGAATTCATCCATCTACAGTATAAAAGGTTACTTATTGGTATCTTTGCCTGATCAGCAAGATATCAGGTTTATGCCAAAATTCTTTTCTTTCCAAATTCATTGGATATTGCAACTCTGTTCATACTTTACATGACAGAGGTTTTCAGGAAATGTATGAGAGATATATATGGATATATATATCGTGATTTAGTGAAGTATCTCGTAACTTCATTTCTTTTGAATGATATTATAAAGATTGAATCTATTCAAATCTTGTCTTGTAGTCTCATCTATGTGATGAACTTTTGAAGCTAATTATAACTTGAACGGTGGTAGTTCAAGTAGTATTCGGAAAAGATATAAGTACATTGGAGTATCTTTTAACTTCATCTTTTAAACTTATATCTAGTAAATGATTATCTTATGCATGTCAAAGATTTTCAGAAAAACGTTGAGACAAGGTTAGATATATGAGATCACCTTGCAATGATATTTTTATACAGTTATAAACTGGAACTCTGTGTTTATTATGCATGGAAGAGGACTTCCAAGATTTTGAAAAGTATATGTACATATATACTGAATATTTTGCGACTTGTTCGCGTTAAGAGATCAAACTTGGTTCATTTCTTCTTGACCAAGACTTTCATGAGTACTATCAGAATGCTCATATATTGTTAATTATTATACATATTATTTTGGTGGGCATGTTGCTCACCCTTGCTTTCTTCTTTCATCACACAACATCAGATAGACAAGATGAACAGGACCAAACTCCTAATTCGCGAGCGGATAGGAAATATTCCGCAGTTTCCTATAGGCGTTGATGTCGCTGTAGCTGAGGAAGGAACTACCAATAGGCTAGGCTTTCAACTCTTGATGTACCAACTTATGTATCTTTATGAATTGTAATAATGGCAAAGAAATGTAAATTTATTCAGAAACCCTTTTAAGGTGTAATGGCATATAATTGTGGAATAAAATGACTCATGTTATTTTTTTGGATATTCATCTCTGAGACTATAACTTGTGGTGTGTGTGTTTATTGTGGGGTCACAGTACAGAGTAGTTGATTATTTATTAAGATTGGGTGTTATTAAGGGAAATGGAACTCGTGACAACCCGGATCCCCGACCCCGGATTTGGGGGTGTTACAGAAATGGTATCAGAGCTAAGCGTTATAAACGTCAGAGATGATGTGACGTTAAGATAATAAGTTCACTAAGATAATAAGAACTCTTACCAAGTTCATAGTCGGGCTACCTAACGTAGTACTGACAGTTAAAACCCTTAATGTAACGCCCTCCAGACCCGGGGTATAAGTCTGGGGGTTACGAGCTAATCACCAAATCTGTACAAGCTTATTAATGAATAATAAAGAAATGAAATTAAACCCCTTTCTCACTAACCAGGACCTTTTTAGGTTGAAGTATGAAAACAAGAACCACTAACTACTTTTATTACAAACCAACATTTAAAATCTCACAAACTCTCTTTATTACAAACCATTGTCTAATTTATTTTTAAACTAAGTTTAGCTTTTATTCAAACACACACATACTATCTATCAACACTCCACCTGCTCGGTTAACTCAAAGCTTTCTTCCTGAATTGGGATCAACACCTTGGGTATGAGAGGATCCCGAGGCTTGACCCGCTTCTTTACCACTCGTGTCTTGATGGGTTTCATATTCCTTCTTAACTGAAAACAGTAAAGTGAATAACAACAAAAAGGGGTGAGCCAAAATTGCTCAACAAGTCCACAAAATATAAATAGTGCTAAAGCATTATAATTGAATCCGTAACCCAGGTATATCTGCAAAGATATAACCTCATAAGAATCGAAAGAAGACCATTACTGGCGAATGTAAACAAACTAAACTGGACTCAAGTTTGCAACTATACCCTGCTGATCAGCCAGGATACAATGCAGATCTATATCTCACTATATAGATCCCGTCGGGCACCCAGGCACTACGGCCCGTTTCAAGGATCCGGTTATGTCCCGGTCCTTAGGATTAAGTAGACTTAATCCCAAAAGTAGTGTTATCCAGTCCCTGGAATAGCAACCGGAATAATCGGTATGCTTTGGTATATTCTAATCACCAGAATATATCAATAATTGTGAGTAACAATTGGAATATGAATAATAAATTCAAATGAAAAGAATAATTCAAGAATCGAACTGAGATATGAATAAAGAAATTAAAGGAATACAAGCGTAATAAGAATTTGAAATGAATATTACTATTCTGAAATTAGAATAGGGGAGAAACTTGCCTTCTGCCCGACTTACTACAATTAAATCACTTCCGTCTATCCCCTACTTGACTTGCCTTGCTGGCTTAGCTTCTGTTAGCAAAATAGACTGATTAAGTCATCTTGTACTTCAATTTGCATCTTGAATTGACTTCATTTCGTTCCTATTATCTACCCATTTGCGTATAACTGACTCTTATATTACATATAAGCAAGTAAGACTCGATTAACCACATAATACACATAAGCACATAAGCACATAATCATTTTTATAGTTAAAATAATTTTTAAAATCAAAAGCGACTCGCTGATTACTCCGTTGATCACCTTCTGCTTCATTTCCCATTTTTCCGGGATTTTTCGGACTCGTCTCGGCGCGTATTTCGACTGATAATCAAGCGATCAATAAAGTCAACTAATTTTGAGAAGAAATTAGGTCTTCATATTATTTTTAATAAAAAAAATTCATTTTTCTGAGTAAAATGGCTTTCGTTTCACTCGAATCGGATTAACGGTTGAATTATTATCAATTAAACACTGATAATTCAATTTATTATTCAATATAAACAATTATTACAACTTTTTAAATCCTAAAATAATTTTTAAATAATTATTTAAGAAAAAAAAACAAAGTCAAAAATATTTTTTTTATAATTTTTGGAGTTAAAACGAAGAAGTTATGATTTATTGAAAATTATGTGATTAATTATCAAAATAATTAATCACTTTTTAAATATTTAATAAATACATAACAAATAAATAATTATTTATTAAGTTAAAATAATTAATCCTTAATTATTAGGATTAATCACAATTTATTACAAATATCTACAACCTATCGTTATTTATTCAATTAGATCGATTATTTATAAAAAAATAATCGATATCATTAACTGGTACGTTAATTACTGAATAAATGAGTAATTATTCGAATCATAATCGAACTCAACAATCAATTACTCGTGTAAATACGAGTCACTCATCTTTCTTGTATAATTATTGAATTATTACGATTATTATTACAATTTCTATGATTCAATCGATATTTAATTATACGATACAAATATTTATTACGATATTCTTCGAATAATTATCGCTCAAATAATAATTTTAATTATCGAATCACTACTCGTATAGATACGAGTTACACGTAATACTAACTAATTATCGGATTATTAATCGTATTATTTAATCCTTATTTATTAATTATTTACCTAATTACTAGTTAATTATCTAATTATTAGTTAATTAGATAATTAATAAATAATTAGATAAATAATTAAATAATTAATTAAATAATTAAATCCGAATTTATAATTTAATAAAATAATTCAGAAATTAATAATATTATTTTTTCAGAATTTAAAACTAATTTTTATATAATTATTAGAATTATTAAAAACTGATTTTAATATACTAAAATATAAATAATTAATTAGTTAATCAGAAACACAAAAACAAAATCAGGGTTTGGGTTTTTAGGATTGAACCCGGGTCGTTTCCGGGTTGGAAACCAGGTCGTCCCCAACCCAATCGGGTCGGGTCCGGGTCGCTCAAGAACACCGGCGGCCAAACCCAAAATCCGGCGCCGACGTCTTTTCTGGTGAGCCTCGTTTCCCCCTCCAAACAGCACGGTTTCGATCGGGAATTGCAGGGTTTCTCTTCCCCGTGACTGCAGAAAGACGAGCCTGCCCCCAGTTGCCTTCCACCGTCCCTGCTTCGCCTTCTCCGGCCAACGCCGCCTCCATCGCCGGCGAGCTCATCGGAAAAACGATTCTTGCTAAATCGTAAACTAAAATTCACAAAACCGGTGCCAAATCAAAGCTACAGAGTTCTAGAATTGAACCAAACAGTTAATAGCAATCAAAACATCTTCAATTTATCAAAAAAACGAAATCAAAAATTACTAAAAATCATGAACTCGGGAAGCACCTTCCAGGGGTTATTCGAACCAATTAATCATGCCAAATCATTCCCAACATCAATATAAAGCTATACAAATCCTCAAAACATACAAACGATTCTTGAATCAAAAATCCCTAAATTAAACATAAACCCTAGAAAATCGAATTAAAATAACATCAACAAAACACGGAATTAATGGTATGAATAGAAAGTAGAGATTGAGAGGATCATTTTGGTTACTCACATGAAGGATTTGGAGATCAGAATCACTGTCAAATCTTTGCTTGAAATCAAGAACTCAAGAACCCTAATTTCTGAATTTGGGAATTAATTTGCAGAATTATGAATTAATTAATAATAATTAGGGTATTTATAGTATGAAAAATAATACTCCTAAAAAAATTAAGGGGCTAATTATATATTTAATAAAAATATTTGGCCCTAATTTTCATAATTTTTGGGTATTAAAATTTAATTTATAAATATTTTATATATACAATATATATGTCAAAAATTCCCAAAAATTGTGAATAATTCAAAAATACAAAGAAATGGTATAAATAAAAGTCCTAGAATTTTATAAAAATAAAAATGTGATTTTTGTGGGGTTTTTAACACTCAATGGGGCCCGGAAAAGTCATTTTTCGTAAAACAGGAAAATTTATAAAATATCTAGATGTTCAGAATATTGCGATTGTAAAAGCCGTTTGATGAAAAATAAGGCCCCTTATTTTATTTGAAATACTGGCTTTAAAATCATTATTTGGGTTGCAAAACATTTGAAATGAAACCTTTGAATACGATATAAAACATCTGAAAAATACCTTAAAAATACAGAAATGATACAGAATACACGTAGCACGTAACAATTAGGGTTTAACAGATAATCACGCATAACTGACATATTTATTCACATATTTTATTACAAATATGATATAATACAACGTAAATTTCCCGGTCGTTACACTTATTGGAACCCTTATAAATATCGTGATAGAAGCGTAGTTCGTTATCGTATATGGTAGCGGGACTCTGAACCCTGAGGATGAGGAGCAACAGCGTGATGATGTTTTATTACTAATTGGAGATCGGATTGTGGATCCGATAGAGCGTCCTAACGCAGGACCAGATGATGTTCATATTGAGGATGTAGCGGTTGAGGATGTTGTCCTAGAAGGGATTGTGGCTGAGGAGGATTCCGTGGAGGATCCTGACAAGAATGAATAAAGGACCATTGAGTAATTGATGACCATGGTTAGGGAAACTACCAGAGGTAGGATTGGCCGGTCACTACCGGAGGTTCGTTCAAGTTTGTAAAGATAGTAGCCCATTTAACGCGGCTTACTCATAAGACTAAGAAGTTTGAATGGACAGAGAAATATGAGAAAAGCTTTTAACAACTAAAGCAAAGGTTGGTGGCGGCCCCTATGTTGGCATTGCCAGATGAAAAAGGAGATTTTGTGAATTGTAGTGACGCTTCGCATAAGGAATTAGGGTGCTTCTTATACAGCACAGCAAGGTAATCGCGTACGCGTCAAGATAATTAATGGAATATAAAGTTCGATATCCCCACCCATGAGCTTGGGCTCGTGGCAATAGTTTTGCCCTAAAGATTGGATGCACTACTTGTATGGTGAGAAGTGCGAGATTTACACAAGCCGTAAGTGCTCTAGTGCATTTTCACGCAGAAAGAGCTCAACATGCGCCAGAGGAGGTGGTTAGAGCTAATCAAGGATTACGATTATGAGATTCTTTATCATCCAGGGAAAGCCAAAATGGTGGCTAATGCTCTTAGTATAAAGGAGAGACTCAAGATGAAAATGTTTTTGGGAGAGTTGATAAGAGATTTTGAGAAAATGGAAATAGAAGTGAAGGTAACCGGAGCCGGTACCGAAACGCTGTTTGAGATTGCAATATAGCCCGAATTATCGAAAAAGATCATATTGTGCCAAGAAAAAGTGATGAATGAAGGCAGAGAGTCAATGACAATAGAAGAGATTAATACCAAGAAAGATGATAAGGGAATAACGAGGTATTCCTACAGAATTTGGGTTCCAAACGTTTAAGAGCGTAAGGACTGGATCTTAGACGAAATCCATAGCTCGAGGAATAAGATTTAGGGCAAACCCCGAATGTGATAGTCAGGGAGGTTGCCATTAAGAAAGAAGGAGCCCATAACATAATGAAGTGGAAAACAAGGATTTTAACGTATAAGATAACCCCAAGTATGGGAGAAGGATGAAACATTTCATACTAAGGAAACAGAAAGTCGAGTAAGGGAAGGTGACCTGAGATGGTACTCCTATACGGCAATTCATGGACCTGTCTAAAGAGAACTTAGACTATTATCCCCAACCACCACCCTGAGGAGACAGTGCAGTGGGAAATTCTTTCAGGACCTTTAAGTCACTAAGCTCTCTGAGTTCCAAGGAACAAGCGAACCCAGTAGAGGCGAGAGCCTGGCTAAAGGAAATATAGGAATCATTTGAGATTCTAAATGATGGACGAATCACAAAAGACTGTTTTTGTCACTTACCCTCCTAAGAGAGAGGCCACCCGCTGGTAAAAGGCCAAGGAAGGCACGGAGCAAGAGATTATAATGAACTGATTTAAGTTCAGTCAATTGTTTTCAGGAAAGTACTTCCCAAGGTTATGGAGATAGTGTAAAAGCTTTGGAGCCAGAACAAAGACAGACGGATATGATGAATTATGAATCTAAGTTGTAAAAGTTGTCAAGATTCGTTCTGAGGACACGAATCCAGAATGACGGGATGTTTGAAATCAATGCTTATGTTGTGTTGGTTCATGAAATAATGATAAGAGAAAGGAAAATAAAAAGAAACTGAAGTGGGAAGGAATATAAAGGCAATAGAGTTTGAGGAATGATAAGGCAGTTGGGTATGAGGAAACCCTAAAGACTCGTAGCAAAAGAAATAGAAAAGTATATAATCGTCAGGATGAGGGTGATTCACCATGAGTTAAAGTTGATGATTGAAAGAATAAGAGATACATATGTTTTATCCCCTGTAAGTTGGGAGGATTCGAGGAAACTTTGAGATAGTTTGAAGGATAAATAATGAGACGCAGATAGACTGAGGAGACAAGGAAGTAAGAAATTAGGAAAATTGGATGAAGGAAGTGACCTTCAAGAATGTGAAGTGTAAGACCTGGCTTGATACCCAGAAAGGGAGACACCAGGTATGAAAGATATCCCAACATTGAGATGACTGTTGAGATAAACAACAAAAGTAAATAAGGAATTATTAAGAAGAAGTTCACGTTGAACACGACCAATATCTTCCAGAACATCCTTGTTATCGTTACCCAATTTAGGCAAGAAAAGTGGATAACCGTTGTTATCTTTTGGAGGCCATATTGATTGACCTCATTTTGAATACAAATGTTATTGTGAAATTCAGCATATACTATCGAGGTGGGAATGATTGAATAAGACACCCTTATCAGGGATATATGACTTGATTTATCCATGGAAGGATGCATGTACCTTTTTAAAGGTGGAATTAAGGATAGAACATCGGTAACTTAAAATGAATCCTAGGGGAATGCATAAAGGTTGGCATTTCACCCTTAATAGGGATAGTATGAGTTTTGACAGTATGAATTGGAAAGGATTAAGGTAATAACAACCTTTAAGAATCAGTGGAGAAATTTTTCTGAAGTATATAGGCAATGATTCTGGTATTAATAAATGGTATCTTGATATGCCCTGTATCTAGGGAATACAGGAGGAACGATTCAAGGATAACCTTAGAGGTTTTACAAGGAGAAAGGTAATATTCAAAATTCTCAAGAATAGAAATGTTGATAAAGGAGATATGACGTAATTATAATGATGCCAAGTGGGGCATGTGTTAAACCACGAGAAAGTATGGATCAAACCAGTAAAGGTCGAAATTGTTCAGGGAAATTAGGACCTAAGATAAAAGATGTTCTAAGTATGATTGAGAGTCAGTCGTGACAGTGATTAACCTCTAAAGACTAAGACAATAACTTATGGAAAAATGGTGATATTTTTTTTACTCATCAGATTTTAAGGAAAACATCTTCACATAAGCAGTGATTGAAATGAGGTAGAAAATTTATTTGGAGGTGGTTAAAATGACATTGACTGTAGGGAAATTTTACTATCAGGAAAGGCCAAAGAGGTGGCCGACACTTTAAAGGTAAGAGGATAATTATAGGCGCTTGTGCCAAAGGAATACAGTGATGATGGTTAAAGCTGTGAAGGTTGTATTATGGTTTGGAAGATTGACATTCCTTCTGATGACTGTGCAATACCCAACCGTAATAGTAGTTGGTAAAGGTTTAATTCGTGTAATCGCCATGAGCGGGCTATCTATCTCAGAAGGTACTGTCTTGAGATAAGCCAGGACCATGTTTCAAAAAGGACTAGACGAACCTTTGAGTTAAGTCTTCTATTTAAGGCATATGATTAAGAATGGTATTAACCTGCTATCGTTGCTTTGATTGAAACTCTTCTGCAATTTTATCTGCTTCATGTCATGAAAGTACGTCAGAATTTGGAGTGTTCTTATGAATTATGAATGGTGATTATGTTAACTCCTTAGAAGAATTCTATACGACATGTATGGACTCCGTATGGTTAGATATTAAGATTTCATGGAAAGTGAATGACAACAGTAGGTCAGTGGTGGACCATAGTAATGCAGCAATGATTCTGCGAGTAATGAGCTGATTACAACCGTGAGAGTTGTATTGGAATGGATGTTGAGATTGAGTACCACTAATCGGGTCGTGTTACCGTATAAGTTATCTTTGATAGAAAAACTAAGTCGATTATCTACCTATTGAATACTTATTCCTTCTTATCAATAGAGAGTCGTATTACTATACAAGGAAGGTTGCAGTGCAAGCATAGAATTCTAGTAACGATGATGTCTAGAATGAAATCCCAGATTCGATTTTCGATGTCGAGGGAGTTTCAAAGGTGATTGTGTATAAGCTCGAGCAAGAGCATGGGTCCATAGAGCGATGGACGGAATGGTAGATATTCAGGGACGTGTAATGCGATGCTATAGTACTTGATGTTGATATATATACATATATGTTTTGTTCTCCTATGACAAACCTCTATAGTTCAGATGTAGATTCCAAGCCAGATATTTTGTGGCAGTATATTTTATATATATACAATTCTCTTCAATTCATTCTTTTCTCTCCTTTTCATTTTGTATAAGCTGAGAAGAACAACCCTTCCAGAAGGGGAGGTATTGCCGAATGACTATCTATCTGTGTGATAGAAGCCTAGTAGGATACCACATGTTGTTTAATTGCTTGTCAAGTACTAAAGGCTGGCCACCTTCTGTACTAACTATGCGATATAACAAGTGTTCATGATTATAGTGATCTCTCAATAAATTCTTTTACTTCTATACGATGGATCAAGCTTTCAAAGATATAAGCAGCTAGAAAGGAGTAGTATCAGTGTGGTGGTATTCCGAATCTAACACATTCGTGATACTAAGGTTGACGTGGTTATTAAAAGGTTATAGAATGCTAATGAGCAAAAGTATAACCAGTATAGTATTATGTACGGAAGATAGTAATGACTACGAACTGGAAAAGAATGGGTATTGAGAAGCAAAAGCTATAATGCTAGAAGCTATGATGAGAGTCTGTTCAATAGACTTGAAAGAATTTGAAATGGTCACTTAACACGGATTGAGTTTTCTTACAACATTAGATCATATGTCAGTATTGAGATATCGCCTTATGAGATCCTTGAGGGAAGGCAATGTTGATCTCCCTTATGATAGGATGATGTTACAGAGCGCAAGATGCTCAGACCAGTAGTGGTCCAAAGGACCAAGGATATAATAGATCTAAGCAGAGGGCGGCTGGTAGTAGCCCAAGATGGACATAAAAAGTATGTTAATTTGACACGAAAGGACAAGGAATAGAAAGTAGGGAACCTAGTGTTGTTATAGGTATTCCCTTGGAAAGGATGTATGAGGTTCGGAAAGAAAGGAAAGTTAAGCCCACGAATTATTAGACCCTTTGAGGTATTAAGACGTATTGGGAAGTTAGCATATGAGCTAGCCCTACCCCCGAACATGTAGCAAGTTCATAACGTGTTCCACGTATCAATATTAAGGAAGTATAATTTGGATGCCAGACAAATAGGGGCATATGAGCGCATAGACATGCAACCCGACATAACCTAAATGGAGCAACCAGGAAGGGTTATAGATTAAAAAGGAACAAGTGCTTAGGAGAAGGGTTATCAAACTAGGCAGAGTTTGGTGGTAGGACCACAATGTGGGAAAATTTACTCGAGAGTTAGAAAGTGCAATGCTAAGAAAGTATCCCTACTCATTTTCTATCTGATTCCAGGACGGAATCCTTTTAAGGAGGGGAGACTGTAATAACCCCAATTTTTGGAATTTTTGAAACCCTTATGAATAGTGTTTTGCTGATTATGCTGAATAAGAAAACTTTCCATGCCACACTATGTAGGGGTTCTTCTATTGTTATTCTGAGATCTTATTAGTACTTTATATGGGATATAAGTGTATGTAAAGATCGTCAGAATCCAAATTCGAACACTTTGATTTTTCCCGAAAATCCACCAGATACCGAAAGAATTGAGTATAGGGGAACAAGATAAAAAGGATTTAAATTCAAGGATTATAAGAGAGGATCATAAAAGGAATATAATGTATTGAGAAAGGTTAAGGAAACCTAAGTAATAAGATCCCGGGTATGATCCCTCAAACGATAAACGAAAACGAAAGTTAAGCGAACCGCATAACAGATCAGTGGTCATTAGCCAAGTAATTAGAAGCTAATCAAAGAGGTTAGTGAGGATGATGTCATCAAACCAATAAGAAGAGGACAAGTGTGGGAGGATGACATAACAAGGTGACATAAGCATGACAAAAAGGAAGTGTGTTGTTGGTTGATTCTTGGCCATGCAAAAGTTACCATGGTTAAAAGGTAATTAAGCAAAACAAAACAAAACAAAACAACCAAGCAAAACAAATCAAAAATCACAAAACACAAAGTTGACTTCATTATTCAAGAAGAAGCTATCGGCCTCTTTTCATTTTCAAAGGAAAGAAAAATCCAAAACCAAGATCCAAGCTTTGTTAAATCATGAGGTAATTATCCAAGGTTCCTTATGCATAAATATAGCTATCCTATAAGTTTGAGCTTCAAATTCATTCACAATCTCTTCCTAAAAATCATGGAAGAAGAGGGTGAATAGTGTTTTTCAAGAACTTAAATTTTTGTTATTGAGTTTTTGTTTAGATTAAGCTTGGATAAGGACTTTTAAGGGTGATTCCAAGCTAATTACTTGATTCTCCACTCTCCAAGGAAGGTATAACCCCTCTAAACCCTAACTTTACTTTGAGTATTAGGTTTAGTTTTGTTGTTATGGTTCATGAGAAGCATGATTCTTGTAGACTTAGAGTGTGGTTGGTTTTGTAATGAATTGGAGTTGTAATTCTTGGATTATTGATTAATGAACTTAAGTATAGTTTTAATTCATGTTTGAGAATAATATAAATTGGAGAACTTGAGGTGTTGGGGCTGTTGTAGTATGATATGGATGGATTTTGGTTGTATGAATGAATTGTGGTTGATTGGTGGTTGGTTTGGAGTAGAATAAAAATTGGTAATCGCGTAAACATAGCCGTCGTAATGTCCAATTTACTTTAGACTGTTTTTGTTCTTAACATCAGGACCAGAGAACTCACTGTTAGGTTTTGACCATTGCCATGATTAGATAGTTCATGTTACGAGCTTCGTTTTGATATGTGGTTCGTTTGAATCCGATATACGGTTTAGGAGAAACGACCGTTTTAAGTAACGGCATTTCGCGAACGAACCATTACCCCTCGCCTTACTTTAAAACATAGGTTAAAGACCTTAAAGGACTAATTGGAGTATGAAACATTTATGTGAAGTGTATTATGCAGTTGGTAAGGCACTCGCGAAAGAATCGCCTTAAAACCCTTAATGGTTAATTTATTAAAAATGGTGGAGCCGAGGGTACTCGAGCGACTTAAGTGAATCGTTAAGCGCAAAAGCGAACGTTAGGGTCTAATTGGTTAAAGTATAGATTCTTAAGCGACTTTGATTTAATTCCAACTTATATGTGGTTTATAGGTTACCAGACTCATCCCAGGACTTTTACCACCCCCAGTCGCTCAGGCAAGTTTTCTACTCGTTATACTGTTGTTGTGATGTATATATGTATATGCATTATCTTGTGATAGATGCATGTTGGTTAATTAGCAAATTTTGCGATATATAGAAGCATGCTGATATGGTATATATATGCATGTCTGTTTCGTAATCTGGTTATCTATCTGTTGATTTCAATTGCTTATAAGTTGCATAATATCTATGCTAGAAATAAGCAGTAGTTGCGTATACCCTTAGTATAGGGGACCCAAAGGTGAACATTTTTCTAAACCGGGAGTCGATGTTCCCGAGTATAATATATATATATATATATATATATATATATTTTTATATATATATATTGATATAGTTTTCAAAACTAATAATCGAATAAGGTTTATTCGATAACTTTATTTTATTTAATGAATATTATTTTGAATATTCATTCGAGGACTTATGACTCCGCTTACTTTATTTAATGAATATTATTTTTGAATATTCATTCAAGGACTTATGACTCCGCTTATTTTATTAAATAATATTCTTTATTTTATTAAACAATAATGTTTCGATAATCAAACTTATTTTCGATTATTCAAATAAAGATCATACTTTCGTATAAGTATATCTTTGGTTATTAATATTCATTTCAAGTATGAGTTTTAAAACTTTTACTTCAATTATTTTTATAAGGATTATCCTTATGGGAATATTATTTAAATAATAATATTCAGATATTTTCTAATATATCGGGACTGATTTATTTCATTAAATCAGCATTACTCCAAACATTCTTAAAAATGTTTTCGAGTCTTCAAAATGATTTTAAAAGTTATAGCGGATCCCAAAACTCGTTTTCAAATTTAAGATCTTCCTTTCGAAGGAGACTTGAATATTCGCTCAAAAATCTTGGGGATCCGGTTCTGTGGTTTATTTTATATTCGCAACGTGGTTGCTGTTTTGAGACAATAATTTGATTACTTGCCCAATGTTCGGGAAGTAAGTCCATCTGATTGAGTCGGCATAAGCGACAGGCCGGGGTACGGTCTATGAAGGTGTAAGAGGCTGGGTAACAGTCCATCCACGCGTGAGTGGCCGGGTAACGGTCTAGCGCGAGATCCTAATGCGGCCAGGGTGATGACCGGTGAGGAATTCATCCATCTACAGTAGAAAAGGTTACTTATTGGTATCTTTGCCTGATCAGCAAGATATCAGGTTTATGTCAAAATTCTTTTCTTTCCAAATTCATTGGATATTGCAACTCTGTTCATACTTTACATGACAGAGGTTTTCAGGAAATCTATGAGAGATATATATGGATATATATATCGTGACTTAATGAAGTATCTCATAACTTCATTTCTTTTGAATGATATTATAAAGATTGAATCTATTCAAATCTTGTCTTGTAGTATCATCTATGTGATGAACTTTTGAAACTAATTATAACTTGAACGGTGGTAGTTCAAGTAGTATTCAGAAAATATATAAGTACATTGGAGTATCTTTTAACTTCATCTTTTAAACTTATATCTAGTAAATGATTATCTTATGCATGTCAAAGATTTTCAGAAAAATATTGAGACAAGGTTAGATATATGAGATCACCTTGCAACGATATTTTTATACAGTTATAAACTGGAACTCTGTGTTTATTATGCATGGAAGAGGACTTCCAAGATTTTGAAAAGTATATGTACATATATACTGAATATTTTGCGACTTGGTCGCGTTAAGAGATCAAACTTGGTTCATTTCTTCTTGACCAAAACTTTCATGAGTACTATGAGAATGCTCATATATTGTTAATTATTATACATATTATTTTGGTGGGCTTGTTGCTCACCCTTGCTTTCTTCTTTCATTACACAACATCAGATAGGCAAGATGAACAGGACCAAACTCCCAATTCGCGAGCGGATAGGAAATGTTCTGCAGTTTCCTATAGGCGTTGATATCGCTGTAGCTGAGGAAGGAACTACCAATAGGCTAGGCTTTCAACTCTTGATGTACCAACTTATGTATCTTTATGAATTGTAATAATGGCAAAGAAATGTAAATTTATTCAGAAACCCTTTTAAGGTGTAATGGCATATAATTGTGGAATAAAATGACTCGTGTTATTTTTTTGGATATTCATCTCTGAGACTATAACTTGTGGTGTGTGTGTTTATTGTGGGGTCACAGTACAGAGTAGTTGATTGTTTATTAAGATTGGGTGTTATTAAGGGAAATGGAACTCGTGACAACCCGGATCCCCGACCCCGGATTTGGGGGTGTTAGAAGTTTCCAGACGTCTTCCCAGACGAGTTACCAGGACTTCCTCCAGATAGAGAAATTGAGTTTACAATCGACTTAGCACCTGGAACGGAACCGGTATCTAAGGTCCTGTACAGAATGGTGCCAGTTGAAATGAAGGAGTTAGCAAGGCAATTGCAAGAGTTGTTAGAAAAAGGAGTGATTAGGCCCAGTGTGTCTCCATGGGGTGCACCGGTACTATTTGTAAAAAAGAAGGATGGAAGCATGAGATTATGCATCGACTATCGGGAACTCAACAAGCTTACTATGAAGAAAAAGTATCCATTACCTCGAATCGATGATTTATTTAATCAGCTGAAAGGAGCCAAGTATTTTTCTAAGATTGATCTGAAATCCGGATATCACCAACTGAAGATCAAACCTGAAGATGTATCGAAGATAGATTTTAGAACAAGGTACGGTCATTATGGACTTGATGAATAAAATTTACAAAGAATATTTGGACAAGTTTGTCATTGTGTTCATAGATGATATTTTGATCTACTCAAAGTCAACGGAAGACCATGCAGAGCACTTAAGGATAACCTTGGGAATTTTGAGAAAAAAAAAAGTTGTATGCTAAGTTTTCAAAGTGTGAGTTTTGGTTACAAGAAGTTCAATTCTTAGGACACATAGTCTGTAATGAAGGGATCAAAGTGGACCCAACGAAGATTGAAGCTATTATGAATTGGGAAAGGCCAAAAACACCAACAAAAGTGAGAAGTTTCTTGGGATTTACAGAATATTATCGAAGGTTTGTTCAAGATTTCTTGAAGATTGTGACACCTTTGACGAAGCTTACCAGGAAAAATGAGAAGTTTATATGGAACGAGAAGTGTGAAGAAAGTTTTCGAGAATTGAAGAAGAGATTATCACGACACCTGTTTTATCACTTCCAGATGATCAAGGAAAGTTTATAATCTATATTGACGATTCTCATAAGGGATCAGGTTGTGTTTTGATGCAGCACGATAAATTTATTGCATATGCATCTAGACAACTGAAACCTTATGAGTAGAAGTATCCTACTCATAACTTGGAACTAGCAGCAATAGTATTCGCTCTGAAAATTTGGAGACATTATCTATATGGAGAAAGATGTGAGATTTATACGAAACATAAGAGTTTGAAGTACATATTCACACAGAAGGAACTTAAGATGAGATAGCGAAGGTGGTTGGAGTTGATTAAAGACTATGATTGCATGATTAACTATCACCCAGGAAAAGCAAATATAGTGGGCAGGTGTGTTAAGCAGAAATGAGAGATTTAATGTGCTGACAGTAATAGAGTGTGGCGCCCCCCAAACCCGGGTCAGAAGTTTGGGGTCCACACACACACCTTAATTATAACACGCTTATAACAATAATAAAGATAATAATAATATATGCAGTGACCCTACTTACCAACCACCACGGACCGCAACAGGTTAAAGTATGCACACAAGCCAAACACACTAATATATTATAAACCGTTCAAATCCTAACTATTTCAAACTCAAACTGAGTATTAAACATTATTACAAACTTTTACAAACTTAAATTATCCCAAAAGAAGCCTACTAGCTCAGCTTTCTCAACCTGAACCCCTAGCTCTCGTGCTGGACTAGGGATCCTTGCTACCAACTGGTTCCTTTTTAACTGGAAAGAATATAAACAACATCGCACAAATGAGCTAACTAGCTCAGCAAGTCACAATGACAAAACTGAGAATAATGATCATCAGGTGAATATGATTATGATATCAAGTGAACAATGGATTATGATTTAGAATTGGATATTATACTTTTAATTTAAAAACCAAGGTTAGGCTGCTGATCAGTCACGCACTAACCCCGAGCAAGGCACACAACATTGCTCTAACTACTGGATCCAAGGCACACATTGGCCTAACTTGACCATTATATTGTCTGACCACGAATCTGGTCCACAATTTTATAAAAACAATCCGATTCTAACATAATAACAGAATATGCAATAATAAACAATAACCGAAATCATTAACAACAATAAATGTTTAACAATGAAAGGGTTTCAATCCTTGTAAGGATCAATAAGGCAATTTAAAAGCTTGGATGCTGGGTAATGAAAGAATTGGATAACAAAGGAATCAACATTTCAGGGTTTCAAAGATTTAGGCTTTCAAAGCATAGGATACAAGGATTGAATGTACAAGTAATTCAGTTCAGTGTTTGGGATTTTGTTTACATGTATTTGTGGAGTAATATCGTATACTTGAGATTTGTGTTTAGGTATACAACAATCAATGGTCTAGAAAGAATAAGGTTTATGGCTCAAGAACAATAACTGGAATCAGAGTTTAGGTTTCAGTGCTTCAAAGCACTTGCAATATCAATCTGACTATCAAATACTACAATATCTCGAGAAAGTTCAGAACACTTGCCTGATATTAGCTTACTACACTGCACTCATTTCCAATCACAAGCGTCTTACTCCTCAACTATCTGTTTCCCTTTCCTACGTCTTGCCTCTTCTGCTCACATATCATAAGCATCTATCAATAATTTACTCATGGAATTCTATTCAACACATACTTCTTTCTACCCTTCGTTTTACCCAAATCCGATTAACGAATTGAAAGTTATGCAATAATCAAGTAAACATCGAATATATAGACCGATAGTCAATTAACAAGTCACATATAGCACATAATACATCACGTAATCAATGATATATTATTTATAAAGAAGTCTCGGGTCATAAATAGGCTTTCTGGTATTTAAAATAATTTTTAAAACATTTTTCGGAATTAAAACGGGTCGTTGGATCAATTTCGGGTTAATAAACAGGGTTCGGTTGGCCAATTCTGGTTCCGAAATAATTTTAGAATAATTATCGAGCCTTGGAAATAATTTAGAATAATATTTTAAAGCTCGAAACTATTTTTCAGAATTTTTAAATTTTTTTTAAATAATTAAATCTAATTAAATAATTAATTAAAATCAATTAATAATTAATTAAATTAATTAATCAATTAATTTTTGAATTAATTGACCAATTAATCAATTAGAAATTAACTGAAATTAATTAACTAATTAATTTAGATTTATTTGTGAATTAAAAATAATTTTCAGAATTAAAATAATAATTTTTAGAATTTTCAGAAATTAAAAACGAATTTTTATAATAAAAATAAATAGGAAATATGATTTTTAAAAAATTTTAAAACAGAAATCCAATTTTTGCAAAGTCTGGAAACTACAGGGACCAAACTGCATCGTTTTCAAAACTATAGGTACTAAACTGTAATTTTCCAGGGGGTCGCCGGAAAACAGTCGGGGATGGCCGGAGAACACGTTCCAGGGATGCCCAGGCCACCATCACCTCCAGATCACATCTACACAACACCAGGAACACAACCATGCAATCAATTCATCCTAACAATCCCTGAGTTGGCCGGAATTTGGCCGTGAAATTTTCCAGTTTCCGGCGAATATCGGAAAACTTCAAAACACAACTCCCTTCTCTACAGACCTCGTTGGTTCATGAAACTTATACGACTAGATTGCAAATTTCACAGAGAACACAACCCACTATAACACAACATCAATCTATCACAGAATAAGAAACCCCCAAATTTCAATTAAGAACATTCATACGGGTTATAAACCCTAATTTTAAAATTCGAAAATCAAACTCAAATTTGAACATGTTATTGAACTCCAAATCAGACGTATGACATATGAAAATCATCAGGAAAACAAGCTCTACAACATGCAATCATCAAATCATACAAACAATCATCCGAACAAAAATTCATATTTTTAATAAAATAAATTCGAAAATAAATAAATTTTTAGAAAAATAACCTTGATTTCTGCAGGTGTATGGATTACAGAATCTGGTAGAGCTCATCAAGACCTTCAGATTGGTTACTCGAGCTTTCCAAACCGAATTCAATAACACCTCCAAATGCTTGTTTGATTTTTAGAACAGTTTTAGGAAATTAGGGTTTTTCTCTGAAAATTATATAATTATCTGTCTGCAAATGATTTTGATACGAAATAAAATACGGTAAAAGACTATTTATAATTACGGAAAATTAGTATCCCGTTGGATCATTCCGGATATAAAACGGTACGTTTATTTGTAAAAACTAATCCAAACGGTATCGGTTTTCGGGATAATTATCCAAATCAGTACAATTTGTACTGAGGTCTTGGTCTCAGCGCCTGGTTACACGTATTACGAAGTGATAATTATGATAGTTTAATAAAAAGCTCCCGTTTATCGAAAAAACGGGTTTTATTGATTTACCGAAACGAATATTGTATCGAAAATGTTGCGCCGGGACCCGCGCAGGACAAACTGTATGCCGAATCGAAAAAGTCGAAACATGGAATATGCTCGGAATATTACAATTAGGTTAGGAAGGAGTTCTCGAAAGAGTTTCGGGTTCCAAAAACGTAACAACGGTTGACGTCGGTTGGTTCCCATTTTTATAAAATAGATTTTAATTACCCGGGAAAAGATTTTAGAAATTTCATATGATTCTTATAAATCCATAAACCAACATAAAAATAATTAGGAAGATTTTACAATTATCTATATTTTATTTTGGACATATAAAAATTAAAATACTCAATTAATATTATTTTTGAATATTCAAGTACAGATAACACTTAACAATTAGCTCACAGAATAGATACTGAACACATATAATAATTATATAATAGCAAAATAATTACACGATATATCCCGGGTATTACATCCTTCTCCCCTTAAAAGGATTCTGTCCTCAGAATCTCTAAGAAAACAAATGAGGGTACTTTTCTCTCATATCACTTTCTAACTCCCAGGTTGACTCTTCAACCTTTGGCTTTCTCCACAATACTCTTACTAACCTTACCACTTTATTTCTCAATACTTTCTCTCTTTCCTCTAAAATCTCTATCGGACTCTCTATATATGATAAATCTGCTTGAAGTTCTATTGGCTCATATTCTATTACATGCCTGGAGTCTGGATTATATTTCTTAAGCATTGATGTGTGAAAAACATTGTGAATGTGCTCCATGTGCGGAGGTAACGCCAACTCGTAAGCTACTTTACCAATACGCTTTAGGATTTCAAAAGGTCCGACATATCTTGGGTTTAGCTTCCCTTTCTTCCCAAACCTCGTTAGTCCTTTCCACGGTGATACTTTCAATAATACCAAGCTTTCTTCTTCAAATTCCATGTCTTTTCTTGACTGGTCTGCATATTTCCTCTAACGATCTTGTGCGGCTATTAATCTTTTCTGGATAATTTCAACAACTTCCTTTGTCTGCTGCACCAATTCGGGTCCGAGTATTTTGCGTTCTCCTACTTCGTCCCAATATACTGGAGATCTACATTTGCGTCCATAAAGGGCTTCATAAGGTGGCATCCCAATGCTGGCGTGATAACTGTTGTTATAGGCAAACTCTACCAGGGGTAAATGCTCGTCCCAACTTCCTTTGAAATCAATAGCACAAACACGTAGCATGTCCTCGATTGTCTGGATCGTTCTTTCACTTTGGCCATCCGTTTGGGGGTGATAGGCCGTACTCATATTCAATCTTGTTCCCAAACATTCTTGAAAACTCTTCCAAAATCTTGAATTAAATCTTGGATCTCGATCAGATACAATAGACACTGGAACTCCATGACGAACTACGATCTCTTTCAAGTACATATGAACTAACTTGTCGAGCGAAAATCATTCATTTATAGGCAGAAAACGAGCTGACTTGGTAAGTCTATCTACTATAACCCAAATGGCATCATGATTAGCCCTTGTCCTTGGTAATCCAACTATGAAATCCATGGTAATATGTTCCCACTTCCACTCTGGAATCTCCAATGGCTGTAGCAATCCGCTTGGTCTCTGATACTCTGCTTTAACTCTCTGACATGTATAGCATTTACTAACCCATTCCGTAATTTCCCTCTTCATATCTGGCCACCAATAATTCTTCTTTAAATCTCTGTACATTTTGGTACTCCCTGGATGGATGGAATATCTTGAACTATGTGCCTCTTGTAAAATTTCATTTTTCAGCTCCATTACTGGTGGAATCCAAATTCTTGAAGAAAACCTAAGAATACCTTGATCATCTTGTTGCGTGCATAATTCCTCACCTACCAAACTATTTATATCTTGTTCCATTACCTCTTTCTGGCATTTCTTTATTTTCTCCAATAACTCCGGTTGGAAAATCATACCGTACACTTTTGCTTCCTCAGGCTTGCAAATTCTAATCTCCAATTCCAATTTTTGAAATTCTTTTTATATATCTTCAGGTACGGATAACACATTTAACCTTTCCTTCCGACTTAACGCATCTGCTACAACGTTCGCCTTACCGGGATGATAATTAATCGAGCAATCATAATCCTTGATCAATTCTAACCATCTCCTTTGTCTCATATTAAGTTCCTTCTGGGTAAATATATATTTCAAACTTTTGTGATCCGTGAAAATCTCACACTTTTCTCCATACAAATAATGTCTCCAAATCTTCAAAGCGAAAACTATAGCTGCTAACTCCAAATCAGGAGTAGGGTACTTCTGTTCGTGTGGTTTCAATTTCCTTGACGCATACGCAATCACCTTATCGTGCTGCATAAGAACACATCCTAATCCTTTGTAAGAAGCATCGCTATAAATTACGAAATTCCCTTGATCGTCTGGAAGTGACAAAATAGGTGCTGTGATTAATCTCCGCTTCAACTCCTGAAAACTTTCTTCACACTTGTCATTCCATATAAACTTTTCATTCTTTCGTGTAAGCTTTGTCAATGGTGTTGTAATTTTTGAGAAATTCTGAACGAATCGTCGATAATATCCTGCCAATCCCAAGAAACTTCTTACCTCAGTGGGTGTTCTCGGTCTTTCCCAATTCATAATTACCTCGATCTTTGCCAGGTCCACTTTGATCCCTTCATTACTGACTATGTATCCTAAGAACTGAACTTCCTGTAGCCAAAACTCACACTTCAACAATTTAGCATATAACTTCTTTTTCCTTAAAATCTCCAAAGCTGTCCTTAAATGTTCCGCATGATCCTCCTCTGTCTTTGAATAGATCAAAATATCGTCTATAAATACTATAACGAACTTGTCCAAATATTTCTTGAAAATTCTGTTCATCAGGTCCATAAACGTTGCCGGGGCATTGGTCAATCCAAAAGACATCACTAGAAATTAATAATGCCCATTCCTTGTTCTGAAAGCTGTCTTTGGTATATCTTCTGGTTTGATCTTCAGTTGATGATATCCAGATCTTAAATCGATTTTGGAGAAATACTTGGCTCCCTTCAATTGGTCAAACAAATCATCAATTCTGAGTAATGGATACTTATTCTTGATTGTCAACTTGTTGAGCTCCCTATAGTCGATGCACAGTCTCATGCTTCCATCTTTTTTCTTAACAAATAATACCGAGGCTCCCCACGGGGATACGCTGGGTCTGATTACTCCTTTCTCTAACAATTCCTGCAATTGCTTTGCTAGCTCTTTCATCTCAACAGGTGCCATTCTGTACGAGGCCTTGGATACTGGTTCGGTTCCAGGTGCTAAGTCGATTGCAAATTCAATTTCTCTATCTGGAGGAAGTCCTGGTAACTCGTCGGGAAACACGTCTGGAAATTCCTTCACAACTGGAATATCTTCAAGTTTTGCTGGCTCCTGACTTCTGTAGATCACATATGCTACGAAATGCTCACATCCTTGTCGTAGTAACTTCTTGGCTTGAATTATCGTTAAAAACTTCTTTACCTGCTTCTGTCTCTTGAACGTTACTATTCTTTCGTCTGGCGTTTTCACCATTACTTTCTTATTTCGACAATCTATCTGAGCATCATGCTTAGATAACCAATCCATCCCTAATATACGGTAAATTCTCCTAACTTAAACGGTATCAAATCTACACAAAACTTACTACCAGAAATCTCAATCTCACAATTCCCACAAACTTGGTTAACAGTTACACGTTCTTGATTTGCTAATTCCACAGTCATTATTTCATTTAAATACCCAACTGGACAATTTAACTTACTAACAAAATCTTGTGAAACAAACGATCGAGTTGCTCCCGAATCTATTAACACTTTAGCATATAAAGAATTCACATTAAGCGTACCTGCCATGGCATCCGTATCCTGGATCGCATCCTTCACCGACATGTCAAAAACTCTAGCCCTCGGAGTCTCATTCACTGTTGGGGTAGATCCCATAATCCTTAATGCATTACTGACTGGGGCTGGTGTCTTGCAATCCCTGGCCATATGTCCTGGCTTCCCACATTTAAAGCATGTAAATCCAATGGCTGGAACCTTCACTGCTGGATTCCGGATAGGCTGATCTTTATTTGCTGGCTCTTTTGCTGGCTAATTTCGGCACTCCCTCGAGTAGTGCCCTTTCTGGTTGCATTTAAAACATACCACATTCAACTTGTTACAAACTCCTCCATGCTTCTTTCCACATACTTGACAATCCGGAAAAGTTAATCTCAATTGATTCGGCTGATTCACATTAGCTGGACGATTGCCCTGGCCTCCGTCTCCTGCATTTTGTCTCCTGAAATTAAAATTTCTCCCTGGCTAAAACTTGCCCTTCTTAAAATTTGGAAACTTCCCTGTTTGTGACTGATTCTCACTTCCCTCAACTTTCCTTTTCTTGCTTTCCTTTTCTTTCTGTAACATCTCACTCTCTGTCTCTGCGATCATAGCTTTCTGTACAACCCCGGCATATGTATCTAATTCAAAAATAGCTACCTTCCCTCTGATCCATGGCATCAAGCCTTGCTGGAATCTCTTAGCTTTCTTTCTATCAGTATCAATATACGACGGCACATACCTTGACAATTCCTCAAACTTCCCCTCATAATCTGTTACCGACATGTTCCCTTGCTTTAATTCTAAAAACTTCAGCTCCATTTGATCCTGAACAAACTGAGGAAAATACTTTTCTAAAAACAATTCCTTAAATCTTTCCCAAGTAATAACATCTGTGCTTTCCAATGTCTTCACCATCTCCCACCAATAGGTGGCCTCATTCTTCAGATAGTAACTTGCAAATTCAACCTTCTGCTCCTCTTTCACTTTTACCAAGGCAAATGCCTTCTCTATTTCCTTTAACCACACATTTACTTCAATTGGCTCTAAGGAACCCTTGAATTCTAGTGGGTTTACTGCCTGAAAAGTTTTGAAAGTTACCTGGGGATTGGTCTGTCTCTGCTGTTGTTGTGCCAGGTGAACTGTTTGTTGGGCCAAGATTTGAAGAATCTGGGCTATTGCTGGGTCCATGGGTCCTGGGTTCACATTCTGGTTTGTATCATCTTAATTGTTATTGTTGTTGTTGTTGGTTTCTTCATTTTGGGTGTTGGTGCGGGTATTTCTTCTGGGAGGCATTTTCTGTAAAGAATCAATCAATTTATTTAGCTTTTGAATCAAATCTTTGTATAAAAGAAAAGTTTTGTAAAACAGGAATATCTTTTTTTTAAAACAGTTGTAACTAAGTAAATTGCATGCTTCTTTACAGAATATAAACAGTTATGGAAAACAGGGTACATGGTATCACAGGGTATACTGGTGCAATAAATAAGGTAAAGTAAAACAGGTGCAATAAAGTAAATGACAGTGTTGGAAAGGAAAAAAGGTACTGATATATAGATCAAAAGTTTTAGGTAGTACAAGCGTAAAGACGCTTTGAAAGTAAAATCAAAAAGGGTACAACAACCTACTCACTAGTCAGCATCGCTAGTCTATAAATACAACTCAAAAGTCTACTGATACACACTACACGCTACTGTACATACTACATAATCATAACAACACTGCTCAGCATCTCCATCTCAGAATCTCTAACTCAGCTCCAAGGAAACTCTGGTCCTGCCAGCCTCTCAAAGTCCTCCATCACCTCAGTAGCCCAGCCCAACAGTGCATCAGGGCCTCTGCCAGGTAGTGTAGCTCCATGTAACCTAGCCTCAAGAACCCTCCGTATCACATGAATCTCCTCTCGAAGCTCCCTCACACCATGATCAACATCTGTAGTCCTGATGATATGCTGTAACTCTCTAATCTGAGCCAACAAGGAATCACGCTCCAATAGAAGAGCCTCATACCGGTAATAAGGAACTGGGGGCAATGTAGACTGGAATGGGGCACTCACTACTGAATGCCCAGTGGAATTTGAATCAGCTGGTGGGGGTCCTCTGACAGGTGGCCTCATGCCTGGAGGTGGAATAGCCTGCAATGGTACGGGCTGCAACACCGGTGGAGGTCGAATAGCCAATGCTGGTGGAATAACAGGACGTGGATCCGATGCTGGTGCTCCAGCTGAAGGCTCTGAGTGATCAGCTGATACGGGAATAAAAGAGTCGGCCATCTCTGCTATCTGAAATCATATCATAATATAAGAATCTCGTACCATGACGCAAACTATACTAATACCGGTTATACCATAACACTCAACCTCTCGACGTTCTATCATCCTATACCTTACTTCTAATCCTATCCCTCTACCCATTCCCGTCAACCTAGGCTTGTGTCAGTGACTTATAACCTGTAGCTCTGATACCAAACCTGTGGCGTCCTCCAAACCCGGGTCAGAAGTTTAGGGTCCACACACACACCTTAATTATAACCTGCTTATAACAATAATAAAGATAATAATAATATATGCAGTGACCCTACTTACCAACCACCACGGACCGCAACAGGTTAAAGTATGCACACAAGCCAAACACACTAATATATTACAAACCGTTCAAATCCCAACTATTTCAAACTCAAACTAAGTATTAAACATTATTACAAACTTTTACAAACTTAAATTATCCCAAAAGAAGCCTACTAGCTCAGCTTTCTCAACCTGAACCCCTAGCTCTCGCGCTGGACTGGGGATCCTTGCTACCAACTGGTTCCTTTTTAACTGGAAAGAATATAAACAACATCGCAGAAATGAGCTAATTAGCTCAGCAAGTCACAATGACAAAACTGAGAATAATGATCATCAGGTGAATATGATTATGATATCAAGTGAAAATGGATTATGATTTAGAATTGGATATTATACTTTTAATTTAAAAACCAAGGTTAGGCTGCTGATCAGTCACGTACTAACCCCGAGCAAGGCACACAGCATTGCTCTAACTACTGGATCCAAGGCACACATTGACCTAACTTGACCATTATATGGTCTGACCACGAATCTGGTCCACAATTTTATAAAAGCAATCCAATTCTAACATAATAACAGAATATGCAATAATAAACAATAATCAAAATCATTAACAACAATAAATGTTTAACAATGAAAGGGTTTCAATCCTTGTAAGGATCAATAAGGCAATTTAAAAGCTTGGATGCTGGGTAATGAAAGAATTGGATAACAAAGGAATCAACATTTCAGGGTTTCAAAGATTTAGGCTTTCAAAGCATAGGATACAAGGATTGAATGTACAAGTAATTCATTTCAGTGTTTGGGATTTTGTTTACATGTATTTCTGGAGTAATATCGTATACTTGAGATTTGTGTTTAGGTATACAACAATCAATGGTCTAGAAAGAATAAGGTTTATGGCTCAAGAACAATAACTGGAATCAGAGTTTAGGTTTCAGTACTTCAAAGCACTTGCAATATCAACCTGATTATCAAATACTACAATATCTCGAGAAAGATCAGAACACTTGCCTGATATTAGCTTACTACACTGCACTCGGTTCCAATCACAAGCGTCTTACTCCTCAACTATTTGTTTCCCTTTCCTACGTCTTGCCTCTTCTGCTCACATATCATAAGCATCTATCAATAATTTACTCATGAAATTCTATTCAAATATACTTCTATCTACCCTTCGTTTTACCCAAATCCGATTAACGGATTGAAAGTTATGCAATAATCAAGTAAACACCGAATATATAGACCGATAGTCAATTAACAAGTCACATATAGCACATAATACATCACGTAATCAATGATATATTATTTATAAAGAAGTCTCGGGTCATAAATAGGCTTTCTGGTATTTAAAATGATTTTTAAAACATTTTTCGGAATTAAAACGGGTCGTTGGATCAATTTCGGGTTAATAAACAGGGTTCGGTTGGCCAATTCTTGCTCCGAAATAATTTTAGAATAATTATCGAGCCTTGGAAATAATTTAGAATAATATTTTAAACCTCGAAACTATTTTTCAGAATTTTTAAATCATTTTTAAATAATTAAATCTAATTAAATAATTAATTAAAATCAATTAATAATTAATTAAATTAATTAATCAATTAATTTTTGAATTAATTGACCAATTAATCAATTAGAAATTAACTGAAATTAATTAACTAATTAATTTAGATTTATTTGTGAATTAAAAATAATTTTCAGAATTAAAATAATAATTTTTAGAATTTTCAGAAATTAAAAATGAATTTTTATAATAAAAATAAATAGGAAATATGATTTTTAAACATTTTCAATTTTTGCAAAGTCTGGAAACTACAGGGATCAAACTGCATCGTTTTCAAAACTATAGGTACTAAACTGTAATTTTCCAGGGGGTCGCCGGAAAACAGTCGGGGATGGCCGGAGAACACGTTCCAGGGATGCTCAGGCCACCATCACCTCCAGATCACATCTACACAACACCAGGAACGCAACCATGCAATCAATTCATCCTAACAATCCCTGAGTTGGCCGGAATTTGGCCGTGAAATTTTCCAGTTTCCGGCGAACATCGGAAAACTTCAAAACACAACTCCCTTCTCTACAGACCTCGTTGGTTCATGAAACTTATACGACTAGATTGCAAATTTCACAGAGAACACAACCCACTATAACACAACATCAATCTATCACAGAATAAGAAACCCCCAAATTTCAATTAAGAACATTCATACGGGTTATAAACCCTAATTTTAAAATTCGAAAATCAAACTCAAATTTGAACATGTTATTGAACTCCAAATCAGACGTATGACATATGAAAATCATCAGGAAAACAAGCTCTACAACATGCAATCATCAAATCCTACAAACAATCATCCGAACAAAAAATCATATTTTTAATAAAATAAATTTGAAAATAAATAAATTTTTAGAAAAATAACCTTGATTTCTGCAGGTGTATGGATTACAGAATCTGGTAGAGCTCTTCAAGACCTTCAGATTGGTTACTCGAGCTTTCCAAACCGAATTCAATAACACCTCCAAATGCTTGTTTGATTCTTAGAACAGTTTTAGGAAATTAGGGTTTTTCTCTAAAAATTATATAATTATCTGTCTGCAAATGATTTTATACGAAATAAAATACGATAAAAGGCTATTTATAATTACAGAAAATTAGTATCCCGTTGGATCATTCCGGATATAAAACGGTATGTTTATTTATAAAAACTGATCCAAACGGTATCGGTTTTCGGGATAATTATCCAAATCAGTACAATTTGTACTGAGGTCTTGGTCTCAGCGCCTGGTTACACGTATTACGAAGTGATAATTGTGATAGTTTAATAAAAAGCTTCCGTTTATCGAAAATACGGGTTTTATTGATTTACCGAAATGAATATTGTATCGAAAATGTTGCGCCAGGACCCGCGTAGGACAAACCGTACGCCGGATCGAAAAAGTCGAAACATGGAATATGCTCAGAATATTATAATTAGGTTAGGAAGGAGTTCTCGAAAGAGTTTCGGGTTCCAAAAACGTAACAACGGTTGACGTCGGTTGGTTCCCGTTTTTATAAAATAGATTTTAATTACCAGGAAAAAGATTTTAGAAATTTCATATGATTCTTATAAATCCATAAACCAACATAAAAATAATTAAGAAGATATGACAATTATCTATATTTTATTTTGGATATATAAAAATTAAAATACTCAATTAATATTATTTTTGAATATTCAAGTACAGATAACACTTAACAATTAGCTCACAGAATAGATACTGAACACACATAATAATTATATAATAGCAAAATAATTACACGATATATCCCGGGTATTACATAGAGGACTTATACAAGGAGTTTCAGAAGTTAGAATTGGAGGTCAGAATCTGCAAGCCTAATGAGGCAAAGATGTATAGTATGACATTTCAGCCAGAGTTGTTAGAAAAGATAAAGAAGTGTCCAGAAGAATTAATGGATCAGGATATCAATCGTTTGGTAGGAAAAAAGCTATGCACTCAAAAAGATGATCAAGGTATTCTCAGATTTTCTTCCAGAATTTTGATTCCACCAGTAACAGAGTTAAAAAATGAAATTTTATAGGCAGTACCAAGATGATCAAGGTATTCTCATAATTCAAAGTATTCAATTCATCCAGGGAGTACCAAGATGTACAGAGATATAAAAAAAAATTATTGGTGGCTAGACATGAAAAGAGAAATGTAATATCCGGGATATATCGTGTAATTATTTTTGATATTATTATGTGTGCCCAGTATCTATTCTGTGAGTTAATTGTTAAGTGTTATCTGTACTTGAATATTCAAAAATAATATTAATTGAGTATTTTAATTTTTATATGTCCAAAATAAAATATAGATAATTTTTATATCTTCCTAATTATTTTTATGTTGATTTATGGATTTATAAGAATCATATGAAATTTCTAAAATCTTTTTCTGGGTAATTAAAATCTATTTTATAAAAACGGGAACCAACCGACGTCAACCGTTGTTACGTTTTTGGAACCCGAAACTCTTCCGAGAACTCCTTCCTAACCTAATTATAATATTCCGAGCATTTTCCATGTTTCGACTTTTTCGATCCGGCTTACGGTTTGTCCTGCGCGGGTCCCGACGCAACATTTTCGATACAATATTCGTTTCGGTAAATCAATAAAACCCGTATTTTCGATAAACGGGAGCTTTTTATTAAACTATCCCAATTATCACTTCGTAATACGTGTAACCAGGCGCTGAGACCAAGACTGCAGTACAAATTGTACTGATTTGGATAATTATACCGAAAACCGATACCGTTTGGATCCGTTTTTATAAATAAACGTACTGTTTTATATCCGGAATGATCCAACGGGATACTAATTTTCCATAATTATAAATAGCCTTTTACCGTATTTTATTTCGTATCAAAATCATTTGCAGATAGTTAATTATATAATTTTCAGAGAAAAACCCTAATTACATAAACTATTCTAAGAATCAAACAGCAAAACGAAGGCGTTACCGATCTCTGTTTTTAAAGCTTGAGTAACCAAAACGAAGGATTTGAGGTGTTCTATCAGATTCTGAGCTTTGTTTCACTGCAGAAATCAAGGTTATTTTTCTAAAAATTTAATTATTTTCGAATTTATTTTATTAAAAATATGAATTTTTGTTCGGATGATTGTTTGTATGATTTGATGATTGCATGTTGTAGAGCTTGTTTTCCTGATGATTGTCATATGTCATACGTCTGATTTGGAGTTCAATAACATGTTCAAATTTGAGTTTAATTTTCGAATTTCAAAATTAGGGTTTATAACCCGTATGAATGTTTTCAATTGAAATTTGGGGGTTTTTGATTCAGGGGTTATTAGCTGTAGATTTATAGTGGGTTGTGTTCCTTATAAAATTTGCAATCGATTGATATATAGCTCGTTAATAGAGGATGCTTGAATCGAAGGGAGTTGTGTTTTAAAGATTTGCGATGTTCGCCGGAAACCGGCGATGTTCTTGGCCAATTTCCGGCCAAAACAGGGATGATTAGAATGTTTTGAATGCATGAACAAGTTCCTGGTGTTGTGTAGTGTTGATCTGGAGGTGTTGGTGGGGTGAGGACGCCGGGAACGTGTTTTCCGGCCACCCCCGACTTTTTCCGGCGACTCGACTGCAAAATTGCAGTTTGGTCCCTGCAGTTTGAAAACGATACAGTTAGGTCCCTGAAGTTTCCAGACTTTGCAAATTTAGGATTCCTGTTTATAAAATGTTTAAAAATCATATTTCCTATTTATTTTTATTATAAAAATTCATTTTTAATTTCTAAAAATTCTGAAAATTATTATTTTAATTCCGAAAATTATTTTTTATTCACAAATAAATCTGAATTAATTAGTTAATTAATTTCAGTTAATTTTTAATTGATTAATTAGTCAATTAATTCAAAAATTAATTGATTAATTGATTTAATTAATTATTAATTGATTTTAATTAGTTATTTAATTAGATTTAATTATTTGAAAATGATTTAAAAATTCCGAAAAATAGTTTCGAGCTTTAAAATATTATTCTAAATTATTTCCAAGGCTCGATAATTATTCTAAAATTATTTCGGAGCCAGAATGGGCCAACCGAACCCTGTTTATTAACCCGAAATTGATCCAACGACCCGTTTTAATTCCGAAAAATGTTTTAAAAATCATTTTAAATACCAGAAAACCTATTTATGACCCTAGACTTCTTTATAAATAATATATCATTGATTACGTGATGTATTATGTGCTATATGTGACTTATTAATTGACTATCGGTGTATATATTCGGTGTTTACTTGATTATTGCATAATTTTCAATCCGTTAATCGGATTTGGGTAAAACGAAGGGTAGATAGAAGTATCTGTTGAATAGAATCCTGTGAGTTGATGATTGATAGATGCTTATGATATGTGAGCAGAAGAGGCAAGGCGTAGGAAAGGGAAACAGGTAGTTGAGGAGTAAGACGATTGTGATTGAAAGCAAGTGCAGGATAATAAGCTAATATCAGGCAAGTGTTCTGAACTTTCTCGAGATATTGTAATTCTTGATAGTCTTGTTGACATTGCAAGTGCTTTGAAGCACGGAAACCTAAATCTTGATTTCAGTTATTGTTCTTGAGCTATGAACCATATTCTTTCTAATCCATTGATTATTGTATACCCAAACAAGAACCACAAATCTATGATATTACTCCACAAATACATACAAACTAAATACCAGACACTGAAATGAACTATTATATTCTCAACCCATGGTATCCTATGCTTTGAAAGCCTAAATCTTTGAAACCCTGAGATATTGATTCCTTTGTTATTCAATTCTTTCATTACCCAGCATCCAAGCTTTTAAACTGCCTTATTGATCCTTACAAGGATTGAAACCCTTTCATTGTTAAACATTTATTGTTGTTAATGATTTCGGTTATTGCTTATTATTGCATATTTTGTTATTATGTTAGAATTGGATTGTTTTTATAAAATTGTGGACCAGATTCGTGGTCAGGCCATATAATGGTCAAGTTAGGCCAATGTGTGCCTTGGATCCAGTAGTTAGAGCAATGTTGTGTGCCTTGCTCGGGGTTAGTGCGTGACTGATCAGTAGCCTAACCTTGGTTTTAAATTAAATGTATAATATCCAATTCTAAATCATAATCCATTGTTCACTTGATATCATAACCATATTCACCTGATGATCATTATTCTCAGTTTTGTCATTATGACTTGCTAAGCTAGTTAGCTCATTTGTGCGATGTTGTTTATATTCTTTCCAGTTAAAAAGGAACCAGTTAGTAAAGAGGATCCCCAGTCCAGCACGAGAGCTAGGGGTTCAGGTTGAGAAAGCTGAGCTAGTAGGCTTCTTTTGGAATAATTTAAGTTTGTAAAAAGTTGTAATAATGTTTAATACTCAGTTTGAGTTTGAAATAGTTTGGATTTGAACGGTTTGTAATATATTAGTGTGTTTGGCTTGTGTGCATACTTTAACCTGTTGCGGTCCGTGGTGGTTGGTAAGTAGGGTCATTGCATATATTATTATTATCTTTATTATTGTTATAAGCAGGTTATAATTAAGGTGTGTGTGTGGACCCAAAACTTCTGACCCGGGTTTGGAGGGCACCACAGGTTTGGTATCAGAGCTACAGGTTATAAGTCACTGACACAAGCCTAGGTTAACGGGAATGGGTAGAGGGTTAGGATTAGAAGTAAGGCATAGGATGATAGAACGTTGAGAGGTTGAGTGTTTCGGTATAACCGATATTAGTATAGTTTGCGTCGTGGTACGAGATTCTTATATTACGATATGATTTCAGATAGCAGAGATGGCCGACTCTTTTATTCCCGTATCAGCTGATCACTCAGAGCCTTCAATTGGAATGCCATTTTTGGATCCACGTCCTGTGATTCCACCAGCATTGGTTATTCTACCTCCACCGGTGTTGCAGCCCGTACCATTGCAGGCTATTCCATCTCCAGGCATGAGGCCACCTGTCAGAGGACCCCCACCAGCTGATTCAGATTCCACTGGGCATTCAGTAGCGAGTGCCCCATTCCAGTCTACATTACCCCCAATTCCTTATTACCGGTATGAGGCTTTTCTATTGGAGTGTGATTCCTTGTTGGCTCAGATTAGAGAGTTACAGCATATCATCAGGACTACAGATGTTAATCGTGGTGTGAAGGAACTTCGAGAGGAGATTCATGTGACACGGAGGGTTCTTGAGGCTAGGTTACATGGAGCAGCGATTCCTACAGGGTCAGATCCAGGAGTTATTGCATATCATGCGTACCAGAGAGATGGGGAGTGGTGAGAGGCGCCTTAGGGAGAGGCTCCAGGCGTTTCGTAGAGCAGCTGCTGTGAGGATTGCTGAGGCTACACATGAGGACATCACCCCTGATTTCCTAGTAGAGTGGGCTAAGTGGGTTCTAGAAGAGCTTGAGGAGATAGGAGGTTCAGATTTGCCATGAGCCAGAGATTCAGAGATAGAAATACTGAGTAGTGTTGTATGGTTATATAGTATGTACAATAGTGTGTAGTGTGTATCAGTAGACTTTTGAGTTGTATTTATAGACTAGCTATGCTGACTAGTGAGTAGGTTGTTGTACCCTTTTTTATTTTACTTCCGAAGCGTCTTTACGCTTGTACTACCCTAAAACTTTTGATCTATATATATCAGTACCTTTTTCCTTTCCAGCACTGTCATTTATTTTATTGCACCAGTTATACCCTGTGATACCATGTGCCCTGTTTTCCATAACTGTTTATATTCTGTAAAGAAGCATGCAATTTACTTAGTTACAACTGTTTTCAAAAAGAGATATTCCTGTTTTACAAACCTTTTATTTTATGCAAATATTTGATTCAAAAGCTAAATAAATTGATTGATTCTTTACAGAAAATGCCTCCTAAAAGAAATACCCGCACCAACACCCAGAATGAAGAAACCAACAACAATAATAACCAAGATGATACAACCCAGAATGTGAACCCAGGACCCATGGACCCAGCAATAGCCCAGATTCTTCAAATCTTGGCCCAACAAACAGTTCACCTGGCACAACAACAACAAAGACAGACCAATCCCCAGGTAACTTTCAAAACTTTTCAGGCAGTAAACCCACCAGAATTCAAGGGTTCCTTAGAGCCAATTGAAGCAAATGTGTGGTTAAAGGAAATAGAGAAGGCTTTTACCTTGGTAAAAGTGAAAGAGGAGCAGAAGGTTGAATTTGCAAGTTACTATCTGAAGAATGAGGCCACCTATTGGTGGGAAATGGTGAAGACATTAGAAGGCACAGATGTTATTAGTTGGGAAAGGTTCAAGGAATTGTTTTTAGAAAAGTATTTTCCTCAGTTTGTTCAGGATCAAATGGAGCTGAAGTTTTTAGAGTTAAAGCAAGGGAATATGTCGGTAACAGATTATGAGGGTAAATTTGAGGAATTGTCAAGGTATGTGCCGTCGTATGTTGATACTGATAGGAAGAAAGCTAAAAGATTCCAGCAAGGTTTGAAACCATGGATCAGAGGGAAGGTAGCCATTTTTGAATTGGATACCTATGCAGGAGTGGTACAGAAGGCTATGATCGCAGAGACGGAGAGTGAGATGTTCCAGAAGGAAAAGGAAAGCAAGAAAAGGAAAGTTGAAGGAAGTGAGGGTCAGTCACAAACAGGGAAGTTTTCAAATTTTAAGAAGGGCAAGTTTCAGCCAGGGAGAAATTTTAATTTCAGGAGACAAAATGTAGGAGACGGAGGCCAGGGCAATCGTTCAGCTAATGTGAATCAGCCGAATCAGTTAAGATTAACTTTTCCAGATTATCAAGTATGTGGAAAGAAGCATGAAGGAGTTCGTAACAAGTTGAATGTGGTATGTTTTAAATGCAACCAGAAAGGGCACTACTCGAGGGAGTGCCGAAATCAGCCAGCAAGAGAGCCAGTAAATAAGGATCAACCTATCCGGAATCCAGTAGTGAAAGTTCCAGTCATTGGATTTACATGCTTTAAATGTGGGAAGCCAGGACATATGGCCAGGGATTGCAAGACACCAACCCCAGTCAGTAATGCATTGAGAATTATGGGATCTACCCCAGCAATAAATGAGACTCCAAGGGCTAGAGTTTTCGACATGTCAGTGAAGGATGCTATCCAGGATATGGATGTCGTGGCAGGTACGCTTAATGTGAATTCTTTATGTGCCAAAGTGTTAATAGATTCGGGAGCAACTCGATTGTTTGTTTCACAAGATTTTGTTAGTAAATTAAATTGTCCAGTTGAGTGCTTAAATGAAATAATGACTGTGGAGTTAGCAAATCAAGAACGTATAACTGTTAACCAAGTTTGTAGGAATTGTGAGATTGAGATTTCTGGTAGTAAGTTTTATGTAGATTTGATACCGTTTAAGTTAGGAGAATTTGATGTGATATTAGGGATGGATTGGTTATCTAAGCATGATGCTCAGATAGATGGTCGAAATAAGAAAGTAATGGTGAAAACGCCAGACGAAAGAAAAGTAACGTTCAAGGGACAGAAGCAGGTAAAGAAGTTCTTAACAATGATTCAAGCCAAGAAGTTACTACGGCAAGGATGCGAGCATTTCGTAGCATACGTGATCGACAGAAGTCAGGAGCCAGCAAAACTTGAAGATATTCCAGTTGTAAATGAATTTCCAGACGTATTTCCCGACGAGTTACCAGGACTTCCTCCAAATAGAGAAATTGAATTTGCAATCGATTTAGCACCTGGAACCGAACCAGTATCCAAGGCCCCGTATAGAATGGCGCCCGTTGAGATGAAAGAATTAGCAAAGCAATTGCAAGAGCTGTTAGAGAAATGAGTAATTAGACCCAGCGTATCCCCGTGGGGTGCACCGGTATTATTTGTCAAGAAGAAAGATGGAAGCATGAGACTGTGCATCGACTATAGGGAGCTCAACAAGCTGACCATCAAGAACAAGTATCCGTTACCCAGAATCGATGATCTGTTTGACCAATTGAAGGGAGCCAAGTACTTCTCCAAAATTGATTTAAGATCGGGATATCATCAACTAAAGATCAAGCCAGAAGATATACCAAAGACAGATTTCAGAACAAGGTATGGACATTACGAGTTTTTAGTGATGTCTTTTGGATTGACCAACGCCCCAGCAGCGTTTATGGACCTGATGAACAGAATTTTCAAGGAATATTTGGACAAGTTCGTTATAGTATTTATAGACGATATTTTGATCTATTCAAGGACGGAGGAGGATCATGCGGAACATTTAAGGACAACTTTGGAGATTTTAAGGAAAAAGAAGTTATATGCTAAATTGTCGAAGTGTGAGTTTTGGCTACAAGAAGTTCAGTTCTTAGGAAACATAGTCAGTAACGAAGGGATCAAAGTGGACCCGGCAAAGATCGAAGCAATTACGAATTGGGAGAGACCGAGAACACCCACTGAGGTAAGAAGTTTCTTATGATTGGCAGGATATTATCGACGATTCATTCAGAATTTCTCAAGGATTGCCACACCATTAACAAAGCTTACATGAAAGAATGAAAAGTTTATATGGAACGACAAGTGCGAAGAAAGTTTCCAGGAGTTGAAGCGGAGATTAATCACGACACCTGTTTTGTCACTTCCAGACGATCAAGGGAATTTTGTAATTTATAGCGATGCTTCCTACAAAGGATTAGGATGTGTTCTTATGCAGCACGACAAGGTGATTGCGTATGCGTCAAGGCAATTGAAACCACACGAACAGAAGTACCCTACTCATGATTTGGAGTTAGCAGCTATAGTTTTCGCTTTGAAGATTTGGAGACATTATTTGTATGGAGAAAAGTGTGAGATTTTCACGGATCACAAAAGTTTGAAATATATATTTACCCAAAAGGAACTTAATATGAGGCAAAGGAGATGGTTAGAATTGATCAAGGATTATGATTGCTCGATTAATTATCATCCCAGTAAGGCGAACGTGGTGGCAGACGCGTTAAGTCAGAAGGAAAAATTAAATGAGTTATCAGTACCTGAAGATATATAGAAGGAATTTCAGAAATTGGAATTGGAAATTAGAGTTTGCGAACCTGAGGAAGCGAAAGTGTACAGTATGACTTTCCAGCCGGAGTTGTTGAAGAAAATAAAGAAATGTCAGAAAGATGTAATGGATCAAGATATAAATCGTTGGGTAGGTGAAGAATTATGCACGCAGAAGGATGATCAAGGCATTTTGAGATTTTCATCTAGAATCTGGATTCCACCAGTGACGGAGTTAAAGAATGAAATTTTACAAGAAGCACATAGTTCAAGATATTCCATCCATCCAGGGAGTACTAAAATGTACAGAGATTTAAAGAAGAATTATTGGTGGCCAGATATGAAGAGGGAAATTGTGGAATGGATTAGCAAATGCTATACATGTCAGAAAGTTAAAGCAGAGCATCAGAGACCAAGCGGATTGCTACAACCATTAGAGATTCCAGAATGGAAGTGGGAACATATTACCATGGATTTCATAGTTGGATTACCAAGGACAAGGGCTAATCATGATGCCATTTGGGTTATAGTGGATAGACTTACCAAGTCAGCTCATTTTCTGCCTATAAATGAAAGATTTTCGCTCGACAAGTTGGTCCATATGTACCTAAAAGAAATTGTAGTTCGTCATGGAGTTCCAGTGTCTATTGTATCTGATCGAGATCCAAGGTTTAATTCAAGATTCTGGAAGAGTTTTCAAGAATGTTTGGGAACAAGACTGAATATGAGTACAGCTTATCACGCCCAAACGGATGGCCAAAGTGAAAGAACGATCCAGACAATCGAGGATATGTTACATGTTTGTGCTATTGATTTCAAAGGAAGTTGGGACGAACATTTACCCCTGGTAGAGTTTGCTTACAACAACAGTTATCATGCCAGCATTGGAATGACACCCTATGAAGCCCTTTATGGACGCAAATATAGATCTCCAATATATTGGGATGAAGTAGGAGAACGCAAAATACTCGGACCTGAATTGGTGCAACAGACAAAGGAAGTTGTTGAAATTATCCAGAAAAGATTAATAGCCGCACAAGATCGTCAAAGGAAATATGCAGACCAGTCAAGAAAAGATATGGAATTTGAAGAAGGAAGCTTAGTATTATTGAAAGTATCACCGTGGAAAGGACTAACGAGGGTTGGGAAGAAAGGGAAGCTAAACCCAAGATATGTCGGACCTTTTGAGATCCTAAAGCGTGTTGGCAAAGTAGCTTACGAATTGGCGTTACCTCCGCACATGGAGCACATTCACAATGTTTTTCATGTATCGATGCTCAAGAAATATAATCCAGACTCCAGGCATGTAATAGAATATGAGCCAATAGAGCTTCAGGCAGATTTATCATATGTAGAGAGTCCGATAGAGATTCTAGAGGCAAGAGAGAAAGTATTGAGAAATAAAGTGGTAAAGTTAGTAAGAGTATTGTGGAGAAACCCAAAGGTTAAAGAGTCAACCTGGGAGTTAGAAAGTGATATGAGAGAAAAGTACCCTCATTTGTTTTCTTAGGAGATTCTGAGGACAGAATCCTTTTAAGGGGGGAAGGATGTAATATCCGGGATATATCGTGTAATTATTTTTGATATTATTATGTGTGCCCAGTATCTATTCTGTGAGTTAATTGTTAAGTGTTATCTGTACTTGAATATTCAAAAATAATATTAATTGAGTAATTTAATTTTTATATGTCCAAAATAAAATATAGATAATTGTTATATCTTCCTAATTATTTTTATGTTGATTTATGGATTAATAAGAATCATATGAAATTTCTAAAATCTTTTTCTGGGTAATTAAAATCTATTTTATAAAAACGGGAACCAACCGACGTCAACCGTTGTTACGCTTTTGGAACCCGAAACTCTTCCGAGAACTCCTTCCTAACCTAATTGTAATATTCCGAGCATTTTCCATGTTTCGACTTTTTCGATCCGGCTTACGATTTGTCCTGCGCGGGTCCCGGCGCAACATTTTCGATACAATATTTGTTTCGGTAAATCAATAAAACCCGTATTTTCGATAAACGGGAGCTTTTTATTAAACTATCCCAATTATCACTTCGTAATACGTGTAACCAGGCGCTGAGACCAAGACAGCAGTACAAATTGTACTGATTTGGATAATTATCCCGAAAACCGATACCGTTTGGATCAGTTTTTACAAATAAACGTACTGTTTTATATCCGGAATGATCCAACGGGATACTAATTTTCCATAATTATAAATAGCCTTTTACCGTATTTTTTTTCGTATCAAAATCATTTGCAGATAGTTAATTATATAATTTTTAGAGAAAAACCCTAATTACATAAACTGTTCTAAGAATCAAACAGCAAAACGAAGACGTTACCGATCTCTGTTTTTAAAGCTTGAGTAACCAAAATGAAGGATTTGAGGTGTTCTATCAGATTCTGAGCTTTGTTTCACTGCAGAAATCAAGGTTATTTTTCTAAAAATTTAATTATTTTCGGATTTATTTTATTAAAAATATGAATTTTTGTTCGGATGATTGTTTGTATGATTTGATGATTGCATATTGTAGAGCTTGTTTTCCTGATGATTTTCATATGTTATACGTCTGATTTGGAGTTCAATAATATGTTCAAATTTGAGTTTAATTTTCGAATTTCAAAATTAAGGTTTATAACCCGTATGAATGTTTTCAATTGAAATTTGGGGGTTTTTGATTCAGGGGTTATTAGCTGTTGATTTATAGTGGGTTGTGTTCCTTATAAAATTTGCAATCGATTGATATATAGCTCGTTAATAGAGGATGCTTGAATCGAAGGGAGTTGTGTTTTAAAGATTTGCGATGTTCGCCGGAAACCAGCGATGTTCTTGGCCAATTTCCGGCCAGAACAGGGATGATTAGAATGTTTTGAATGCATGAACAAGTTCCTGGTGTTGTGTAGTGTTGATCTGGAGGTGTTAGTGGGGTGAGGACGCCGGGAACGTGTTCTCCGGCCACCCCCGACTTTTTCCGGCGACTCGACTGCAAAATTGCAGTTTGGTCCCTGGAGTTTTGAAAACGATACAGTTAGGTCCCTGAAGTTTCCAGACTTTGCAAATTTAGGATTCCTGTTTATAAAATGTTTAAAAATCATATTTCCTATTTATTTTTATTATAAAAATTCATTTTTAATTTCTGAAAATTATTATTTTAATTCCGAAAATTATTTTTTTATTCATAAATAAATCTGAATTAATTAGTTAATTAATTTCAGTTAATTTTTAATTGATTAATTAGTCAATTAATTCGAAAATTAATTGATTAATTGATTTAATTAATTATTAATTGATTTTAATTAGTTATTTAATTAGATTTAATGATTTAAAAATGATTTAAAAATTCCGAAAAATAGTTTCGAGCTTTAAAATATTATTCTAAATTATTTCCAAGGCTCGATAATTATTCTAAAATTATTTCAGAGCCAGAATGGGCCAACTGAACCCTGTTTATTAACCCGAAATTGATCCAACGACCCGTTTTAATTCCGAAAAATGTTTTAAAAATCATTTTAAATATCAGAAAGCCTATTTATGACCCTAGACTTCTTTATAAATAATATATCATTGATTACGTGATGTATTATGTGCTATATGTGACTTATTAATTGACTATCGGTGTATATATTCGGTGTTTACTTGATTATTGCATAACTTTCAATCCGTTAATCGGATTTGGGTAAAATGAAGGGTAGATAGAAGTATGTGTTGAATAGAATCCTGTGAGTTGATGATTGATAGATGCTTATGATATGTGAGCAGAAGAGGCAAGGCGTAGGAAAGGGAAACAGGTAGTTGAGGAGTAAGACGATTGTGATTGAAAGCAAGTGCAGGATAGTAAGCTAATATCAGGCAAGTGTTCTGGACTTTCTCGAGATATTGTAATTCTTGATAGTCTTGTTGACATTGCAAGTGCTTTGAAGCACGGAAACCTAAATCTTGATTTCAGTTATTGTTCTTGAGCTATGAACCATATTCTTTCTAATCCATTGATTATTGTATACCCAAACAAGAACCACAAATCTACGATATTACTCCACAAATACATACAAACTAAATACCAGACACTGAAATGAACTATTATATTCTCAACCCATGGTATCCTATGCTTTGAAAGCCTAAATCTTTGAAACCCTGAGATATTGATTCCTTTGTTATTCAATTCTTTCATTACCCAGCATCCAAGCTTTTAAACTGCCTTATTTATCCTTACAAGGATTGAAACCCTTTCATTGTTAAACATTTATTGTTGTTAATGATTTCGGTTATTGCTTATTATTGCATATTCTGTTATTATGTTAGAATTGGATTGTTTTTATAAAATTGTGGACTAGATTCGTGGTCAGACCATATAATGGTCAAGTTAGGCCAATATGTGCCTTGGATCCAGTAGTTAGAGCAATGCTGTGTGCCTTGCTCGGGGTTAGTGCGTGACAGATCAGCAGCCTAACCTTGGTTTTAAATTAAAAGTATAATATCCAATTCTAAATCATAATCCATTGTTCACTTGATATCATAACCATATTCACCTGATGATCATTATTCTCAGTTTTGTCATTATGACTTGCTGAGCTAGTTAGCTCATTTGTGCGATGTTGTTTATATTCTTTCCAGTTAAAAAGGAACCAGTTGGTAAAGAGGATCCCCCAGTCCAGCGCGAGAGCTAGGGGTTCAGGTTGAGAAAGCTGAGCTAGTAGGCTTCTTTTGGAATAATTTAAGTTTGTAAAAAGTTGTAATAATGTTTAATACTCAGTTTGAGTTTGAAATAGTTGGGATTTGAACGGTTTGTAATATATTAGTGTGTTTGGCTTGTGTGCATACTTTAACCTGTTACGGTCCGTGGTGGTTGGTAAGTAGGTTCATTGCATATATTATTATTATCTTTATTATTGTTATAAGCAGGTTATAATTAAGGTGTGTGTGTGGACCCCAAACTTCTGACCCGGGTTTGGAGGGCGCCACAAGAAATCTCGGAATGGGTTAGAAAATCTTAATATGTGTCAAAAAGTTAAGGCGGAGTATCAGAGACCAAGTAAGTTATTGCAACCATTAGAGATTCCATAATGGAAGTAGGAGCACATTGTTATGGATTTCATAGTCAGTTTACCAAGGACAAAAGCGAACCACGACGCCATTTGGGTTATAGTGGACAAACTAACTAAGTCAGCTCATTTTCTGCCTATTAATGAAAGATTTTCACTGGACAAGTTGGTTCACATGTATCTGAAGGAAATACTAGTTCGTCATGGAGTCCCTATATCTATTGTATGTGATCGAGATCCACGATTCAATTCAATATTTTGGAGAAGTTTTCAGGAATATTTAGGGATCAAGTTAAATATGAGTACAGCTTATCATCCACAGACTGACGGCCAAAGTGAAAGAACGATTTATACAATTGAAGACATGTTACGTGTTTGTGCCATTTATTTTAAAGGAAATTGGGACGAGCATTTTCCCTTAGTAGAATTCACTTACAACAACATTTATCACGCCAATATCGGAATGCCTCCCTACGAAGCTCTTTACGGACTTAAATGTCGATCACCAGTACATTCAGATGAAGTTGGAGAACGTAAGATACTTAGACCAGAGTTGGTACAACAGACAATAAAAATTGTCAAAGCTATTTAGAAAAGGTTAATTGCAGCACCGGATCATCAAAGGAAATATGCAGATCAAGATAGAAAGGACATGGAGTTTGGAGAAGAAGATTTAGTATTGTTAAAAGTGTCACCGTGGAAAGGATTGTTTAGATTTGGAAAGAAAGGGAAGATGAGTCCTAGATACGTTGGACCTTTTGAAATTTTGAAGCATGTCGACAAGCTAGGTTAAGAATTGATGTTACCCCCGCATATTGAGCATATTCATAATGTTTTTCTCGTGTCAATTCTTAAGAAGTATAATCCAAATTCTAGGCATGTAATTGAGTATGAGCCGATAGAACTTCAAGCAGATTTGTTGTATGTGGAGAATCCAATAGAAATTTTAGAAAAGAGAGAGAAAGTGTTAAGGAACAAAGTTGTAAAGTTAGTAAGAGTATTGTGGAGAAACCTAAGGGTTGAAGAATAAACCTGGGAGTTAGAAAATGATATGCGAGAAAAGTACCCTCATTTGTTTACTCAGGAGATTCTGAGGACAGAATCCTTTTAAGGGGGAAGGATGTAATATCCGGGATATATAATGTAATTATTTTTGTCAATAAATAAATATTATATGATTATTAAGTTAATTTTGGTGAATTATCTGTTAATTGGTATCTTTGTTTGGATGTTTATGTGGTAAAATTTGGATATTTTAATTTTTATATGTCCAAAATAAAGTATACATAATTTTGATATTTTTTTATTAATTTATATGTTGTTATATGATTTTATAAAGGATTTATGGATTTAATAAATTATATTTCCGAGTAATTATAAACTATTTTGTATAATCAGGAATCGTCCAACTTTAACCGTTTTTACGTTTTTATAACTTGGAAGTCTCGGGAAAATTCCTTTCTAACATAATACGATTATTCTGAGCATTTTCCATGTTTTGACTTTTTCGATCCGGAGTACGGTTTTAAACATGCGGGTCCCAGCACAAATTTTATGATACAATATTTGTTTCGGTAAATCAATAAAACCCGTATTTTTGAGAAACGAGATGTTTTAATTAAACAATTATATTATTTTCTCATAATTCATATAACCAAAGCGCTGAGATCAAGACTGTATTTACAAAAAGCCTAGTTTTGATAATTATCCCAAAACCAGTACCGAATAGGATCTGTTTTACCAATACTTTGAGATTAAGTATTCTATTTTTATATCCGATCTGATCCAACGGGGTACCAATATTCCGTAAATATATATAGCCCTTACCGTATTTTATTTTGTACAGATAATCATTATCAAACAGTAAAATTATATAGTTTATAGAGAAAAATCCTAGAATTCGTCGTGTTCTTCAAGATCAAACCTAAAAACGAAGGCATTATCGAAATCAAAATCAAGCATGTGAGTAATCAAAACAAAGCTTGTGAAGAGTACTTTCAGAATATGTGGCTTGTTTTACCATAGAATCAATAGGTATTTTTCTATATTTTTAATTAAATTTTGAAAAATACTTTCGAGTTTTAAAATATTATTATAAATTATGTTCAAGGCTCGATAATTATTATTAAATGATTTTAAAGTCAGATTCAGAGAATCGAACCTTGTTACTTATTTATAAAATGATTTGTTTACCCGTTTTAATCCCGAAAAATGTTAAACAATTCGTATTAAATACCCGAAAAATCATTTAAACCCCGAATCTTCTTTAAAACGTTATTTTTATCGAATATTTTACGTGTTATATGCTATATGTGATCTGATTAATGTATAATATGCTTATTTATTTATTGTGTGACTGTTTTTATCGTAAATTTCAATCCGTAAGTCGGATTTGGGTAAAACAAAGGGTAGATAGAAGCTTGTAACAAATAGAATAAAGTGAGAATGAGTATTGATAGATACTTGTGATGTTTAGCAGAGGAAGTGAGACATAGAAAAGGAAAGCAAATAGTTGGTGAGTAAAAGTCAATAGACAAGCGCAAGTGAAGTGAAAGCGAATAGAGATAATGCAAGTAATTCTCGAACCATCTTGATAGCTATTTGAAATAGTTATGTTTTATATTGCAAGTGCTTTGAAGTACTTAACCCTAAACCCTGATTCTACTTGTTGATCTTTGAGCCGGAAGCCTTATTACTTGTAAACCATTGATTGTTGAATCCCCAGAATGAATCATATATATATATATGATACTACTCCATAAATACATACATACCATATACAGAACACTGTTAGGTCATACACACTGTAGAAGGGGGTTGAATACAGTGTTTATCACAATCAAATCGAATTAAAGAACACAAATAACAGAAAATAGACTTTATTCAATATAATAAACTTTGTTACAATATGGAACTGTCCTCTCTCAGTGATGAACAAATTATCACGAGAGCTGCTAGGGTTACTATGAATATTATTCTCAATAATGATAACACTTATAGTGTATACCCTATGTCTGTGTTTATATACTACACAGTTACAAGATAATTGCTAATTGATATGGAATATAATTCTGCTTCCTAAAATATATCAATCAGATATCTTGTCTTCCAAGTATTCTATTCTTCATAGAATTCCTTCTTCATGCATATCTCTTCTTGCGTTTTTCTTGATCTTCTTTCCTTTCAATCAACCGCCTTCCTTATCTGAAAGTCCCCTTAAGTCCTGATATTATCTTTTGATAAATATCTCCTGATAACTTAAGTTCTGACCTCAGTATAAGTACTGATTTCCAGTTAAGTACTGATTTGTCCTGTTTAAGTAAGATCTGAAAACTAAACACAAATCATATTAGACATGACATTATCAAATATATCTAACAATCTCCCCCAATTTGTAAATTAGCATAATATACAAGTTTAATAGATATTTGATGAGGTCAAATACATTAAGTACAAATGCATGAGAATTTGACTAGATAACTACAACTTACAGTCCTTAAAGCTTTACCGACTTTAACTTCTGATAACAGCTTCAGTCTGTATACACATCAGAATTTGAGCAGTTGTAGATCTTGACTTGGCTTCAATTACTGATCTCTTTGATGTCAGGAGTTGTTCTGAGATATTTTTTTTAACACACATCTCTCAGCATATTTAAGTTCATCAATCATCCTCCTTTTAACATTCTTCAATTCAACTGTATCTTCACCAATTTGAAAGATAGCATCCCTGAGATCATTTATTCTAGCTTTCCTTATGTCCTAATCCAGTCTGATCAAATATGCCTTGTCAGACTCAAGATTGAATTCCACAGCCTTATAACCCAGAAAGGTAGTTATAATCTTAGCAGATTTAGGCTTCATCTCAACAATATCACCCTTGTGATCTCTGTACTTCGGACAGTATGTGTTGTCAGACCTTACAGAATAAAGCTTCTTCTGCCTCTGAATTTGAGTTTTCAAATAATTTGCAGTACTTTCTGTTAATCTGTTCTTCACTTGACGTAAGAATAAAACATGTTCTAGTTCCTCAAAATACTTCAGTGGTATAACATTCTCCCTTATGTGGTAAACCCTTTCATCTGTCATGAAATATAACAAGATGTGTTCTTTCAAGAAGGTATGGTAAAACATCTGTACAGATTCAAGCTAATTCAATCTTTCAGGAGTTGCTCCAACACCTGGTTCACTTAAGGAAGTTGGATCATTGGTTGTGTTCTGCACTCTTCTTTCATCAGCACTACCCAATCCAGATTTATCTCTTGCTTCCTTTCCTGTAACAACTCTTGCTTCAAAACCACTTGTTGCAGTCTTCAAAGGTTGAGTCTGTTTACCTTTAGTGAATCCTGGTAGGAGTAACTTTGAGGATTTAACATGAGCAATGTCAGAGGTTTCCTTTAACTTATCTTCTGATATCAAGCTAACTTGAGCTATGTCAGAGGTTGCTTGCTTCAGTGTCATATCTGAACTTACTCTATCTTGACTCTGAACAACTTGAGCCATGTCAGAGGTTGTTTGAGAAATCTTCTTTGAAACCAGAGTAAGATTAACATCTTCAACATATATTTCTTCATCCATAGGAGGCACATAAACCTTTACAGGTTTAACAACTTTTTCTTTGCCCTTGGACCTTGGATCTATTTGCATTTGTGATTTGGCCTTGATTGCCTCAGGATTTACCCTTTCTTTTATCACAATGCCTTTAGCATTAGGAATTTTCTTTTCAACAACAGAAGCTTCAGATTTGGAGTTGAGTTTTTCTAACTGAAGTCTAGCTTCTTCTTCCTTTAGACTCTCAAAGTCCATTTCTGGATTTTCTTTCAGAAATAACTGTCTTGAAATTTCCTCATCAAGTTCCAGATATTCATCAGAACTTATCCTTTTACCAGTATCAGAAGTTATTCTTCTTCCAGTATCAGAACTTGTTCTCCCCCTTGACTTATAGTTCCAGTTCTACTTGATGAAAGACCTTTACCTTGACCATGACCTCCACCCATTCCAGAGTTTCCCGGATCATATTTCCCATCATCCTTTCCCTTCAGTGTCTTAAAAGGTTTGCATTTGGACTTAATTACTTTCTCCCCCTTTTTGGCATCAACAGGTAATAGAAGAGAGACAAACAATTCCACTGATGATTGGATCTCATTGAGTTGATTTTGATGAGAAGCTTGATTTTTCAAAATTTCATCAATCTGAGACTGTTGCTTCTCTTGGGTTTTCTCAATGTAGGCAATTCTGTCAAAGGTAGGTTGGAAAAACATTTTCTTTTCAAGTTTTAGATTCATATCTTGCTGGATCAAGTTTGCTTGAATTTTATTCACCTTGTCATGAGTTATTGAGTGTTGACCTTGAAGGTGCCTTGTACTCAATGCAGTAACTCTCAGCTGTGTCTTGAAATCATCAGTTATCAGCATTTCATCAGCTTTTGCAAGATGCTCAGCAAGAATCTTTTCAGAAGGAACAAAACTAATTGTGTTCCACTCCTTAGTCCACTCCTGTCCTCTAGGAGTTTCACTCCAAGGTACTGGTGCTTCCCCTGTAACAAACTTCTTGACTATCTCAGCTTTATAAACAGTTTGTTGAGGTGTATGTCTTGATGGACCAGCTGCATCATCATCTACATTTCTAGCAGCAGCTTCACCAGTAACTTCATCATTAGCAGCATCAAAACTTATAGAATCAGCATCAGCAGCATCCTCTGATAAAAGAATAGTATGAAAGGCTATAGAGGCTTCAACATCATCCTCTAAGTGTTGATCTCCAACTATATTCTGATCAACAGCCATATTCTGATGCTCACCTAAAATCTGATCTTCAGTATCTAGATGCAGAGAAGGTGTTGTAGGCAATTCTGGATTAAAATCAGCATCAAGAAGTGGTGTTGATGGTGGAGTGATTTGAGGACGTGGAGCTTCTAAGTACAGAACCTCAGGCACAATCAGGTTGTGAATATCAGTCTCAGCACTTGTGCCTGGGTCTTCAGTAGGTACTGTATGAATTACAGGAGACACAGGAGGTGTAGATACTCTGTCTTGAGTAGTTTCCTGAATTGGTGGCAATGGTGATGTAGAGGCAGTAGCTTCAGCAATTGGCTCCTTTGAGATCAGAGATTCCTGATCTCCTTCCTTAGCTGCTGCTTCCTCATCCTCTGAAATTGGCTTAGCCCTGTCCCTGTGAGCTCTCTGTTTCTTATATCTCTTTGAAGGTGGAGATACCTTGGGAGTTTCATCTGAATACATCCTTCTAAGCCTTTTGAGAAGCTTAGAACCCCCAATTCCAGTATCCTTCTGAGAAGAGACCTTCTCAGTTTCTTCAACAACAGGTTCTGATACTGGAACCTGTTCCTCACTGTCTGACTCATCTCTTAAAACAATCCTCCTTCTCTTCTGTTGTGTCTGAGGTACAGTCTTTGTCCTCTTGGGCTTTGAAGATGAAGGCCTCATAGGATGTGCTGATGATGAAGGTTGAGATGTCTGTGAAGGTTTGAAATATGTTCTGATTGAGGGTTGAGTAGGTTGAGGTTGAGAAGTTTGAGGTGTAAGTGTGGTATGTTTAGATGGTTGTTGTGGTGGTTGGGATGTGCTGGTGGGTTGAACATCAGGGTAAACAGATCTGTATGTGTGAGGATCAGCATTTACCAGGATCTGTTTTACAGACTGAGGTATCTGTAAGGGTCTAACCACTTTCTTCTTAAGGTCAGCATTTAACAAGTCATTAAAAGTCCTTTTTGGAAGCTTAAAGGGTGGAATTAAATTAGTGGTAGGTTGGTAGGGGTGAGCGCGGTGCGGGCGGTGCGGTTTTTTCCTCAAACCGCAAACCAAACCGCACATGCGGTTTGCTCAAATTTCCAAACCGCAACTGCACCGCGTACTCTCAAAAACCGCATAAACCACACCACGAAAATGCGGTGCGGTGTGGTGCGGTTCACTGCGGTTTATACTTTACAAGTTCAAAAAAATTAAATAAATATAAAACTTAAATTTAATCAAATTTCCGAAAATAGTTTTAGTCGATCAGAATGCAACATCTTAGTTCACTAGTATAAATACTTGGATTTTGGTTTTCCTAGTGAAGAAATACAAACAAAAGATTGTGTAGTCTCTTTTTTATTTGTCAGAAGATCGTGTGGTCTATTTGAATTCCTTAATGAATTTAACATATAATTCTAACTCAATAAGGATGCTATGGCCATCTGGTGAAATTCAGTTTAACTAAGAACATAAAATGGTTGTTTATGTTACCCGATACGAATATAAGTCTGTATATATATATATATATATATATATATATTTATAATATATTAAATATTGTTGTACGGTGCGGATTGAACCGCATTTTAGAAATTTAAAACCACAACCCGCACCGCACCACGCAGTTTATTAAAAATTCAAACCGCAACCGCACCACGAAAATTAAAAACTGCGTTTTGCGGTGTGGTTTGGTGCGGTGCGGGAAGTTTTTGCAGTTTGTGCGGTTTTCTGCTCACCCCTATAGGTTGGGGTTCATCAGCACAACAGAAATTATATATAAGCTGACAGAATCTAGCAAAGTATACTATATTCCTATCCTCTGTCATCCTATCCCCTATGAAACCTAGCACATCACTTGCAAAATCAAAGTGAGTTTGATGAATAAGAGCATACCCTATTTGCTGACTCATAATTGGAATGGCATCAAAGTTTGAGCACTTATTGGCGAATGCCTTAGTGATACAATCAAAGAAAAAGCTCCACTCCTTCCTGATATTTGCCCTTTTCAACTTTCCAAGCTTGTCCAAACTCTTCTCATAACCCAAATTGGCCATGAGTTGTTGTAGAACAGGGTCCTCCACTGTTGAAAAATACAGCCTTCTGGTAATTGGAGAGCTTTACGAACTGCTCCAGGAGTAACCACGTGCTCAACATCATTCACTTCAAAAATGATGCTTGGAGTACCAGTAGCACCACCATCATCAAAAATCCCAGTCCGCCAAAATGTCAGAACTTGTTGGCTTGAAATATGTTGAGGTTGGGTCAAAGCATACCCAATCTCACTATGTGCTAGAAAATCTTGCACAAAGTGCAAATCAGATGGAGCTTCGGCCTTGTTCAAGATTGCAGCATAGTTGTTAGGTACAAACTTGGCTCCATCTACAATCAAATCCTTGGGTGCCATGAGAAATAAGTGAGAAATTAGGTTGCCTGTAAGGTGTTTGATAAAATGTCTGTATGATAAATCGTCAGTAGATGTGAGAGAGAATAAGAGTAGAGAGAGAGAGAGAGATAGAGTATGAAAGTGAATAAAAGATTTTACAATCTTTTCTCTCTTTTACTTATACACGGTAAAAAAATAGCCGTTGAGACACCTGTCAGACATGCAACGATAAAAGATAATTAATGGACACGGGTATTCAGTAATCATTACTTATCACATGCAGTTTTTCAAGGAGAAAAACCGTTCCACTTATCAAGTAATCCCATTAATCAAGGACGTTCAGTTTTATTTTAAATTTTAAAAAAACTGTTCCCACTAAATAAATGATTATTACTGCTTTACCAATATTCTGTAAAAATATGACCAATGAGAGAATGACCAAAAATAAACCAAGTAAACAAATACTGCCACGTCAGAATCAGAACTTGATTTGTATCAGAGCTAAAAAGGTCATCAGAATATGGTTAGTATCAGGATTTAAAAATTCATCAGAATATGAAACGACTCAGAGACAAAATCTTGCAATAAAGGAAAATTTCATTAATAGATCAAATTAATACATTTCATGAAACTTAAATTACATGCATAAAATTACAAGATTGCCCTAGTCTAAAATGCCTAACATCAACAGCTTTAGTCCTAAAGCTAAAAAGCCTAACGACTAACTCCTTCTGATGTTGACGAAGAGCACTGCAAGACGGATGATCCGTTCTTGCTGCATAGATAACGGAGATATAGATCTCTTTGGACAGTCAACATGTCATTTTAAATGATCTCTGGAAATTGAATCCAGAGATAATGAGGAATGTTGTTGATAGGATATGCAGTCGGAATTCCATTTTGAAAAATATGCACAGTTTCGGTGCCATAGTTGTAAAACCAACCAAATTCAGCCATTTTTGAATATAAGAATAAAAAGAGAGTGAGTTTGTGAGAAAGTAAAGAATGTTTTGGCTGGAATGAATCATTGGTTTAAATAGCCAATGGAATACCAAGGGACGCGAGAACTGGGCAACAATTACAAGTAAAAATGATGACCCCTCGACTCCCTAGACTAATGAGCAATTATGACAGCCATTGGAAGCTTAAAACAGGAGTTAATGAGCACACAAAACAAATAAAAATTACTATTCATTTACGAGTACCACTAACCCAGATTATGTTGACTGTTTATATCTCACTCAAACATATTCTGATTTTAAATATGACTGTTTCAAATTTTTAACCACAAATAAGTCAAGTAAAGAATCATGATTTAATAGCAAAACTTAGACTTATCAGAACTTAACAGTCATCTGAATATGGCTCCTTAACTCGAAAAGTGAATGTCTATTCCTATAATTCTTCACACAAATACTGATTTTGTTTCTTCAGAAATTAATCATCAGAATTTCCATCTTAACTTGTCCTCAGAATTTATGCAACTGACACTTAACCTGTTCATCTAAAACAACATTTATCACCATAGTAATTTTCATCATTCATACGGAGTGTATGTGTGCAGTAAGCTAAATATCAGATAAAGATTAAAGTCTGATTCACTTCAGTACATCTTAGAAATAAGGCATAACTAAGAACTTTGCTCAAAATATGTTAGTGTTCTGAAGTCTACTTTTAGAATGAGTTCATGCATGAGTCCACCTCAACTGTTTTGTGCTCATTTTATGCATCTTTTGAAATTCCTTTTTACAGTGGCTTCTCAGTGTAAGTGAGTCACGACTGCTTATCAGAATTTATGCTATTATCAAAGTATTTCTCCAGTAATCATAGAGTGTGAAAAGTCACCAAGAAAATTTTATTTTGCTTTTCTAATGCATATTACTTAATACCAGCAATGCACTTGGGTCTTCCCTTCCACATTTTTACTCTAGATCTCAAAGGAGTACCTGATTTTTATTTCTTTTTCTTTTACTTTTTCTTTTGATAAGTGAGGTTTATCAGCACTTAGTACATCCATCAGATTTACTAACATCAGAACTTAATAAATAAGAAGCACTATTCTAGTTTTTGACTTAGTAATAAGATACACAAAGTAAAATTAACTAAGCTCAATATCAGAATTTGCTTGTGTTTAAAAGATTTCCACATAAACAATTACTTCAAACATGGGACTTAGTATATTAAAGACTACTAGGTCAGCATCTAGCATAGTTGTCCTCATTGGATTTAATAGTCACAGAAACATTTATATCACTATCAGAGTTTAGAAATTCACATCAGACAACAACCAGTACTTAAGCAATTTTCAATTTAAGCACATAATACACAAAGATAGTAATATCTGTAAACACTGATCATAAAGTCTGATGTATCAGAATATAAACTAAGCAGATTTAGAGAAAGAACCTGAAACCATTCCAAGTTCATTTACCAATCTTATAAAAGTAGCTTCACACAGTGGTTTTGTGAAGATATCTGCTAGTTGTTGATCTGTTGGAACAAAATGCAATTCCACTGTACCTTCATCCACATGTTCCCTAATGAAATGGTACCTAATGCTGATGTGCTTTGTCATTGAGTGTTGAACTGGATTACCTGTCATATCAATAGCACTTTGATTATCACAGTAAATATAGATTTTAAAGTATGTTAACCCATAATCTAGTAACTGATTCTTCATCCAAAGAATCTGTGCACAACAGCTTCCTGCAGCAATGTACTCTGCTTCTGCAGTTGATGTGGAAATTGACTTTTGTTTCTTACTAAACCAAGAAACTAATCTGCCTCCAAGAAATTGGCAGCTTCTACTTGTGCTTTTCCTGTCAATTTTGCATCCTACAAAATCTACATCTGAGTAACCTATTAGCTTAAGTCTAATTCTCTAGGATACCACAATCCCAGATCAGCTGTACCTTTAAGGTACTTGAAAATTCTTTTCACAACTGTTAAGTGAGGTTCTCTTGGATATGCTTGAAATCTTGCACAAAGACAGGTAGCATACATGATATCAGGTCTACTTGTAGTTAGATAGAGTAATGAGCCAATCATACCTTTGTAATCAGTAATATCTACTGATGTACCAGTATCCTTATCCAATTTTGTTGCAGTGGCCATGGGAGTGGATGCACTTGAACAATCTTGCATTCCAAATTTCTTCAGCAAATTTCTGGTGTACTTGGATTGACAAATAAAAGTGCCTTCTTCATTCTGCTTGACTTGAAGGCCCAGAAAATAGCTAAGTTCCCCCACCATACTCATTTGATATCTTGACTGCATCAGTTTGGCAAACTTCTTGCAAAGTCTGTCATTTGTAGAACCAAAAATGATATCATCAACATATATTTGTACCAAAAGTAAGTCCTTTCCATGGTTGAGGTAGAATAGTGTTTTGTCAATAGTTCCTCTGTTAAATCCACTTTCCAGAAGAAACTGAGCTAAAGTCTCATACCATGCTCTTGGAGCTTGCTTAAGGCCATAAAGTGCTTTATCAAGCCTATAGACATGATTTGGAAGTTTGGAGTCTACAAAGCCTGGAGGTTGTTCAACATATACTTCCTCTTCCAATTCTCCATTGAGAAAAGCACTTTTCACATCCATTTGAAAGACGCTAAACTTTTTGTGAGCAGCATAAGCCAAAAATATCCTTATGGCTTCCAATCTAGCAACTAGTGCAAATGTTTCATCATAATCAATTCCCTCCTGTTGAGAATATCCTTTTGCAACCAGCCTTGCTTTATTCCTTGTAATTATGCCATCACTATCAGTTTTGTTTCTGAACACCCACTTTGTACCAACAACAGATCTGTTCTTTGGTCTTGGCACTAGGGTCCAGACTTTGTTTCTTTCAAATTAATTTAACTCTTCCTGTATTGCTTGCACCCAATCAGCATCTTGAAGAGCTTCTTCCACTTTCTTTGGTTCAATCTGAGAAAGAAAGGAATTATAAAGACATTCATTTGATGTAGCTGTTCTAGTTCTGACACCTGCATCAGGATTTCCAATAATTAAGTCAGGTGTATGTGATTTAGTCCACTTCCTTGCAGATGGAAGGTTTTCTCTAGAACTGGATGCTCCCCCATGATCCATGCTGTCTTCATCAACATTTTCTGATGCTCCCCCTGAAATTATGCTCTCTGAGTTGGATCCTTCAAAATTTGAGTTTTCAGAATTATCAGAACTTGGCTCATCAGAACTTGATGAATCAGAACTTGAAGGGCCAGTTATAGGTTCTAATGCTTCTTGAGATGTGGTTGTATCTTTAGTATGCTTCCCCTGCACAGGTGCATCTTCCTTTGGCGTAGTCACCACAGTTTCAATAACATCAGAGTTTAATCCATCAGAGTTTGCAGTATCAGGATTTAGACTGTCAGGATTTTCAGTATCAGAATTTAAGTCTTCATTTTCAAATCTCAGCTGATCATGATCATTGAAATCTTCAAGTCCAGTAATCTTCTTATCATCAAAAGAGACATTGATAGATTCCATGACAACACTTGTTCTTAAATTGTAGACTCTGAAGGCTTTTGTGGAAAGTGGATATCCAACAAAAATTCCTTCATCAGCTTTTAGATCAAACTTGGATAGCTGTGTAGGATGAGTCTTAAGAACAAAACACTTGCTTCCAAATACATGAAAATACTTCAGATTTGGCTTCTTTTTCTTCACCATCTCATATGGTGTCTTTCCATGCTTGTTAATGAGTGTTGCATTCTGAGTGAAACAAGCAGTCTGCACAACTTCAGCCCAAAAATAGGTTGGTAGCTTTGCTTCATCAAGCATAGTTCGTGCAGCTTTAATAAGAGTTCTATTCTTTCTTTCCACAACTCCATTTTGTTGTGGAGTTCCAAGAGCAGAAAATTCTTGCTTTATTCTATGGTCTTTGCAGAACTCTTCCATGATCAAATTCTTGAACTCAGTGCCATTATCACTTCTTATAATCTTCATAGAATCTTTGACCAATTTATCCAGTTGTTTGACATGATCAATCAAAATAGATGCAGTTTCACTTTTTGTGTGCAAGAAATACACCCATGTGTATCTGGTGAACTCATCCACTATGACCATAGCGTATATATTCTTTGCAATAGACATGACATTCACTGGACCAAATAGATCAACATGTAGTAGGTGATAAGGCTCAAGAATTGATGATTCAGTCTTACTCTTGAATGAAAATTTTCTTTGTTTAGCCTTATGACATGAATCACAAAGGCCATCAGGAGCAAATACTGATTTTGGCAGTCCTCTCACAAGATATTTCTTGACTAGTTCATTTATATTGTTGAAATTTAAATGAGAGAGTTTCTTGTGCCAATTCCAGCTTTCTTAAATTGATGCTTTACTTAACAGACATATTGCAGAACCATCAGTACTTGTTGAAAGCTTGGCTTCATAAATGTTACCATGCCTGTATCCTTTCAGAACAACTTTGCCTATAGATTTGCTTACAACTTCACAGTGTTCTTCAAAGAAATCCACATGATAACCTCTGTCACAAATTTGACTAACACTGAGCAGATTGTGTTTAAGTCCTGAGACCAGAGCTACTTTTTCAATGATGACATTCCCCAGATTGATATTGCCATATCCCAAGGTTTTTCCAATGTTTCTATCTCCATAAGACACACTTGGGCCAGCTTTCTCCGCAAAGTCTGATAGCAGGGCTTTATTTCCAGTCATATGTCCTGAACATCCACTGTCCAGAACTAAGATGTTTTTCCTGTTGCCCTGCAATCACAAAGACCATTAATGATTAGTTTTAAGGACCCAGACTTGCTTGGATCCTTTGGCCTTATTAAGTTTGTTAACATTTGCAGCGGATTTAGCATCAGAGTTTATGTTAACATTTTTCTTATCAGCATTTACACTATCAAACTTTATATCAGAACTTACACTAGAAGGAACAATGCTAACTTTCTTTAAAAAAGGTTTTATTTGATAATAATCATAGTACAGACTATGATATTCCTTATAAGTATAAATGGAATGCCATAAACTACCACAATGAAAACAAGGATTTTATGTCTTATATCTAACAGACTGACTCTTAACTTCTAACTTTGAAGGTAAGGAGTTTATGTTCTTATTTTTCCTGCAAAAAGAAGCCATATTATTAGAATTTCCACAGTTATGACATGTTTTTCTATGAGCATTAGGAACAGACTTATAATCATTACTTTTATTCACACCTTCCTTTCCATTCCTATTTTTCCTAGGTGACTTTACCTTGTTTACATTCTTAACATCTTTCAGCTTATGCTTAAGCTGCTTTTTTGTCATTAAGCCTATATTTACTTCAGCTGACTTATTCTATTTTGGTTTGTCAAAAGTTAATTTCTCTTTAACTTCTGATTTATCAGTATCAGACTTTACTTCTACAAACTTAACAGGTTTCAACTTTGGCTTTTGTTTAACAACTATAGGCTCAATTTCTACAATTCCTTTATCATTATTATCATCTCCACAACCTAAGCCCTCTTTCCAGTTTCCACTACTTGACAAGTTCTGAGTTGTTCTTCCAGAGTTAGTCCAAGTTATGATAATCTCTCTTTCCTTTTCTAACTCAGTTTTTAGAGATTCATTCATTTTAAGTACTTCATCCCTAACATAGAAAGCATCATCTCTATCTTTCTGAGTTTGATGGAACATGACTAACTCTTTTTCTAAATAATCATTCTTCTTTTTACAAGCAAGATTTTCAGAAGTTAATCTTTCACATGTTAAAGTTTGATCTCTATAACTAATGAACATGGTTTTAAGATATCTTCTCAACTCATTAATATCATCAGTATGAAATGCATAACTAGTTTGAGGTACCTTTAACTCAACAGCATCAGAACTGCTATAAGCATTTGCCATCAAGGCATAGTTCTCCTCACTTTCAGAATCTAAAGTGTATGTCTAGCTTTTCTTCTTTGTGACAAGAGCCTTGCCTTTGTCACTCTTCACTTTCTTGCAATCAGGAGATATGTGGCCTTTCTCACCACAGTTGTAGCATTTGACATTTGTGCAATCTCCTCTGTCAGACTTCCCTCCTTTGCCTTCAGATTTTTTGAAACTCTTCTTATCAGAACTTGCACCTTTCCTGGAAAACTTCTTTTCCTTCCTGAATTTTCTGTATGCAATCCTTGTGATTCCTTTCACCATAAGAGCACACAGCTTCATCATCTCTTCATCAGCATCCATCCCAGGTAAGCTTTCAATTTCTTAGTCATCATCACTATCAGAACTTTATGACTCAGTATCAGACTTTATGATGAGAGCTTTTCCCTTGCCTTTCCTTGAGGTAGCTACTTTGGGGTATTTCTTCTCAGCATCCTTAGCAATTGATGCGATATCTTCAGTAGTGTAATCACTCTTCTCCTTTGGTACAGACTTTGCTTGCTTCACCTGCAACTACAACGGCGAGTTTGGTTGGCTTGTGTGGTCCTTCATTGATTCTGTCAAGATATTCTAGATCTGTAGCTTCCAGAAATATAAACATCCTCACCTTCCATATGGGATATTCAGATGGTTTCAGTATGGGAACTCTAATAGTCTCATATCGACTATGGATTTGAGTCTTTGGAGGTTCTTCAGTATTGGTAGACTTGGTTGGAGTTTCTGCTTCAGACATGATTGTTTTTGGATCTTAAACTGTATGTGTGTTAACAGATCTGCTCTGATACCACTTGTTAGATCACACACACTGTAGAAGGGGGTTGAATACAGTGTTTAGCACAATCAAATCGAATTAAAGAACATAAATAACAGAAAACAGACTTTATTCAATATAATAAACTCTGTTACAATATGAAACTGTCCTCTCTCAGTGATGAACAAATTATCACGAGAGCTGCTAGGGTTACTATGAATATTATTCTCAATAATGATAACACTTATAGTGTAAACCCTATGTCTGTGTTTATATACTACACAGTTACAAGATAATTGCTAATTGATATGGAATATAATTCTGCTTCCTAAAATATATCAATCAGATATCTTTTCTTCCAAGTATTCTATTCTTCATAGAATTCCTTCTTCATGCATATCTCTTCTTGCGTTTGTCTTGATCTTCTTTCCTTTCAATCAGCCGCCTTCCTTATCTGAAAGTCCCCTTAAGTCCTGATATTATCTTCTGATAAATATCACCTGATAACTTAAGTTCTCACCTTAGTATAAGTACTGATTTCCAGTTAAGTACTGATTTGTCCTGTTTAAGTAAGATCTGAAAACTAAACACAAATCATATTAGACATGATATTATCAAATATATCTAACAAACACTGAACTGGATTTGCTTAACCTACAAACCCTCATACCTCATACAACAGAAGACTAATACTTGTAACCATTAAACCCTTGTTCTTCTATCTGATTCTTATACAGGCTAAAAGCCAATATTTATACATACCTTGTTATACCTTTGTGGTGTTTACGAATCACCCTATGCTTTGAGACGAATGTTGTTTATGATTCTGTTTATTGATTTTCATTATTTATTTATGTTGTTATTATAGAATTGAATGATTTTATAAATGTGGACCAGATTCGTGGTCAGACAAGATTCGTGGTCGTATTAGGCCAATATGTGCCTTGGATCCAATATATAGAGCAAATCTGTGTTCCTTGCTCGAGGTTAGTGCGTGACTGATCAGCTGCCTAACCTTGGTTTTTAAAATAAAAGTGAATATCCTATTTTAATCATTCCTTAACAAGAAATATGATTTCTTAAATCATTTCATTTAATCATTGTTTAATCTTAGATTGTCACTGTGACTTGCTGAGCTAGTTAGCTCACTCTTGTGAATCTGTTTATGTTCTTTTCTAGTTAAAAAGGAAACTGTTGGTAGCGAGGATCCCTAGACAAGTGTGCGAGCTAGGATTTCAGGTTAAGACAGAATAAGCTAGATGAAGACTTTTGTTTTAGTTTTGAGTTTGAAAGTTTGTAAGAATGTTTTATTTTTATATGTATGTTAAACTAGTTGGGATTTGGTACGTTTGTAATATAAATAAGGTTGTGGCTTGTGTGCAGAATTTAACCTGTTGTGATCCGTGGTTATAGTAAGTAGGGTCATTGCATATATATTATTTTTAAAAACAGGTGTATATAGTGTTTGTGTGTGTGTGTTGTGAACCCCAAACTTCTTACCCGGGTTTGGAGGGCGTTGTAGTGACTAAGAAATTACGACTGTATTATAACATAATTATGTGTTTTATTATGTCATTAAGTGTGGTTAGTCGTAAAACCCTAACTGTTATGTATTATATGTCTTTCGTGTAGTCAGTGTATTTCCCGGGTATTTATCGGGTATCTTATTTTGTGTTAAATGCTTTCGTATCAAAAGTTATACGGCCCGAACTATATTTTAATAGCTGATATTTCATATAAAATAATTGGCCTTATCTTGAATATTATAGCTTGTACCATATCATTATTCTCAACATCCAGTTATTTTAAAAAAATTCTTGTTTCGCAAAAAATGACTTTTCCAGCCCCATTCAGGTGTTAAAAACCACACAAAAATTATATTTTTATTTTTATAAAATCATGGGACTTTCAATAACTCCATTTATTTGCATTTTTAATTATTCACAATTTTTGGGAAATTTTGGCATATAATTGGATATATTTAATATTAAAAATTTAAAAATTATTACTCAAAAATTATAAATTAAGGGCCAATTAATTTTATTAAGCCATAATTTTAATTAGTATTATTATTTTTACTACTATAAATATACTTATTATTATTCATTAATTATAATTAAATCATAAAATAATCAGAAAATCAGAATTTTCTTTGCAAATCGGGTCAGGGTTTCGGATTCAGGTCAAACAATCAACCAGTGATTTTGATCGATTTCAGGCATCAATCATAGTCGTGTAAGTACTCAAATCGAAGGTTTTGATCTGTTCTTTCAGTTTACAGCATCGATTTCATGTTTTGATTCGTGTATTTTTTATTTTGATTTTAGGGTTCATAACTGAAATTAGGGTTTTTAGTTCTAGGGGTTATTGAATGTTTTTGATGATTGATATAACTTCTCAGTGATGTGTATAGTCGATTTAAGGTATCAATTTCATCAAACGATTCTTGTATAAGTGAATTTGATAATTAGGGTTTATACCCAATTTTCGAATTATACATTTTTCATTTTGAAGAAGCTGAGGTTTATAGAGTGTTAGGGCTTTGATTATACGGTGAATAAGCTTTGATTTGAGCTATTAACCTTGTAATTTCATGTACAGTTGAGCCAAATCGAAGTTTGGTCGGAGTTGAGTCAATTTTGATCAGAAAATGAGAAACAGGGATTATTATGATCGATTATCGGTTGATAAATGTGTAATATGTTGATTAGGATTGAAACCCTGCAAAAATTAGTACAAACGGTACTGATTTTGGCCTAAATTGTGATCGTCGGAGTTACGGCCGGCCACCGGATTCTGGGAATTATCTGGCGGGTCAGGTTGTTCTTGGCGACCCGATTATGTTCTTCAAAACCCGGTTTTCAACCCGATTTTGATCCGTTTTATCTAATTCCCATTTTCCGAAATCTGTTTTTGTATTTTATTTTTATTTGTATTTTTGTAAATTCTAAAATTTAGTTTTATTTATTTAAATAAATTGATTAGTTAATTTAATTAATTGATTTATTTATTTTGTAAATAAATTTGAAATATTTTCCAAAATTCAAAATTTTTTATTTATTTTATTATTTACTTATTTTTTATTATTTATTAATTATTTAAAATTGATTAATTATTTTGATAATTAATCAGTTTGTTTTAAATAATTCATATTATATTCATTTTAATTCCAAAATTTTGAAAAAATTATTTTTAATTCTGATTTTCCCAAATAATTATTTAAAAATATATTTGAGGTTTAATTAATTTGAATAATTAATTAATTTGAATAATAAATTGATTTAATCTTATTTATTGATTATTAATTAAACCGTTTATCCGATTTAAACGAAACGAAAGCCCTTAGACTCAGAGAAATGATTTGATTCCAATAAAAATATTTTTAAATCTTAATTGCTTCCGAAATCGAGTCGGCTTTCGATATTTATTTCTTTATAGACCCTATTAAATATAAATACGAGTGCACTAAATCCCAAAAAATTAGGAAACGAGCCAGATATTATTCGGTAATGTGAATATTAATCCGGTTTTGATTCTAAAAATATTTTCAAGTCTAGAACGATGTGTGACTTATGTGTTATGTAATTTATGTGGTTAGTCGAGTCCTAATTTCTAATAATTATTATACGAGTCAGTTCTAGTCGTACGGGTAGACGATAAGGTTTACGTGGAATCGAATTGTGATGCGATTAAGATATGAGTCGACTAAATGAGTATCTTTCTTTGATAAATACAAAGCCAACAAGGCAGATCAAGCCAGTGTTAGGGAACTGTGATATATTTATGGTAGATCACGTAACAGGAAAGTTTTTCCCCTATTCTAAATCCAGAATAGTGAATTGCTTTCCTTTACTCAAATTCTCAACTCAATAAACATTGATAATTTATGTTCACAAACACTGATACATAATTACTATTCCTTTAATTATATTTTCACTTTGATTCCTGATTTCTCATAATACGTTGAGTACTCTATTCATATTCCAATAGATTTTACCTTTTATATATATATATATATATCTTGTTATATTTTGATATTGGGATACATCAAAGCATCCCGATTATTCCGGATGCTCATCTTTGGACTGGATAATAATGATAAGGACCAGGTATAAACTGGATCCTATAGGCCAGAAACTAACCGGATCCCTGTGTTGGGCCATAAAGCCTGGGTACCCGAATGGATCTATACAGGTAGGTATAGATCTGCACTATATCCTGACTGATCAGCAGAATATATATGTGAATGTTAATCTTGTGTCTAGTCTAGTTTATTGGTAATCGCCAATAGTGGCCTTCATTATTCTTTGCAGAAATACATAGTTACATATACAATCAAATTACCTGTTCGACTTGCTGAGTAATTATGTGTTAGGCCCTTAATCAACTGTAGAGAGAGTGAATACAGTTAATAAAATCAATTCGACAAAGCTTCAACAGAATCAACAGTTTTTATATTAACTGATAAAAACTCATTATAAACGTACTCTCTCAAAAGGATGAACAAATATCCTTGAGAGCTGCTAGGTTATGTGAAAGATAAAATAATATCGTAATACATATAGCATGAACCTAATTTGTGCTTTATATAGAGCACAACTACATAATGTATAAGGAATCCTATTCTATTAATAACAAGGAAACCTATACAATTACTTCGGAGATAAAGTCCTTTACCGCCTTGAGTTCCTATTTCCTTTTCCTTATCAAAGATCAATTGATGTGACAAACTGATTTCATCTCCCCCAACTTGTTCATTATGGTAATATAGACAAGTTCCAATTGATGATGTCAAAACTATCTAGATGCAGGAATCAAGTATGCATATTCAATCTTGCTCCAGTGAATATCAGACTTTACTCTTCATCCTGAACTACTTCTTTAACTTGAGCAATGTCAGAGGTTAATTCCAGTTCTTCAGCTCAGAATGCTTCAATAATCTTCCTTCTTTTGCTTCTTTATACGTGTCTTCAGTATTATGAGCTTGTACTACTCTATAGATTGGATCTATCAGTATTTGAGATTTAGTCTCCTTAGATACTATTTTCTTCTTCACGACAGCTTTGGCTTTTGACTTTGAAGTCATTGATTTCTCTCTTATCTTCTCTTTTCCTTTAAGCTTCATGTCAGCAGTAATTATAACTTGTGATATGAGATCTTTTGCCTGACTGATTTCCCTTATAACTACACCTCTGGTTGGTCTGTTAAAAGGATTATCTTCATAAAGTACTTTAGAAATAACAGCAATATCAGCATTTGTTGTCTTCATGAAATTCTTGAAGTCTTCCTCCATTTGCCTTAGTTGTTCAAGATCAACTCCGGGATTTTTTTTGTAAATATTCTTCTACTTACCTTAGAGTCAAATAACTGAATCTTTGGATCCTTGTAGAACAGAGTTGTCTTTCTTCCTTTAAATTTCAGAGTTTGAAGAAATTGACTTGCTTCAGCACCAACTTCTATCTCCAGAATACCTTGGTCTTCATTAGCAATAGTTATGACTTGTGAAGATTTTTGCATTTTTGTAGTCACGGCCAAATCTTCTACTTTTCTATTATTCCTCTTACTTTCTCCTTCTTGTCTAGATTGAAATCTAGTGATTACTTTTGATGAACCACTAACTCCAAGTAGCTCTTCAGCTTTTCTCCTTTCACTTTCCTTATATCCCCTTTATTACCTCCATCAGGATTTTCATCATCAGTACTTGTCAATGTCAGCTGTTTGTATTTAGATTAACAATTTTCTCCCCCTTTTGGCATCATCACCAAAAAGTAGAGAAAGAATCAGGTCCATTAAATTATGTACTTCTGTAAGTTGAGCAGACATTTGATCTTGTTTGGCTTCCAATCTAGCTTGACTGGCTTCAATTTTAGTTTGCCTGACAACTATTGGTGAAATTTGTTTCTGAATTTCCTGACGAGTAGTCAGCTTTGAAGCAATCAAAGATTCTTTAATCTGATTGATTTGAGTAGTAGTTGCTTCATGAGCTGTGTGTAAGGATCTGACAATTAAGTTTGATGCTTTCAGATGATTCAGCATATCAGGATTTGTAATCTTTTATTCTATTGTTTCCAGATGTGCAACAGCTTGTGTTCTGGAAATAGGATATGTATTGTCTTTCCAATGAGCATTACAGAGATTATGAGAATAATCCTACTTCTTCTTAGCATCTAACTCTTTCAGTTTCTGTTGTCTCACATGCATATGCCTATCTCTAGGGAATAAAAGATCATCCTCAGGATTTATAATAGCATTAGAAACATTATCTTCTTTACCATCATTAGATTCTTCAACAGCAACCGAATTTTGCACTAATTGATGAACTTCATCATCAGCTTCAGCATGTAGAACATAATTAGAAATTTGTACAGTATATGATACAGTAGCTTCAGAAGCTTACACACCTCTAAAAGTTAACTCCACATCTTCAAATATTGTAGATAAATGAATTGGAGTTTCGAGATTAACTTCTAGAATCTCAATTTCTGTAACATGCTGTGGTGATTCTGAAATGGATGAAAATTTATGAATGGACTTTTATGCTACTACATCTTCAATAACAACAGGGATTTTCTCATGTGAAGGAAAAGTAGAGTAAATGGACTATTTTTCAACAAAAATAGGGATTATACCATGTGATGGAATATAGAATGTATGGACTGCAAGAAAGTATCAGTACTTAGACTTGTAGAGAGATTAAATAGTCAGAGCTTCCTCACAAGGATTATTAAATCCTATCTCTCATCTACCTCTCCTTTTCCAGGAAAGATCATGCCTCTCTTAAATTCTGTTTTTCTCTCAATCTTTTCATACATCTCACAGAAAAAGGCTCAGAAAGATTATCATATAGAAATAAGAGGTGGCTAAAGAAGGGTGATCTATGGTCATACAACTAGAGGTAATCCTTAAATAAGATCTAGGAGTAATCATGCCAACAGAATTTATATCATGAAAAATATAATAAATGCTGAAAGAACTAGATCAGTATTTAGAATAAATATTGATAAAGTAATAACAATATTTATACCTTATGAATCTGAGGATGCAGATTTCGTGCGAACATTCAATTATGGTACTGACAAAATATCAGTAGACATGTGAAACGGATGAACTCTGTCTTCAACATTAATAATAAGAGTCATTGCATCAGGAGTAAGGATTGCATTGCAACTTTGATGCAATAGTTCTTGTGTTGCTGGAGAATCAAGAGTTTCTGGATGACTTTGACAGCCAGGTTCTTGTGTACTCTTCTCCATTTAATTGCAGTAATAGACTCATGAGCAGCTTCAATCAGAGGCTCTTGCTTTTCAATATATACTGCACTACTTTGAGGTGCAGGTTCTTGTGGGATTGGATCAGAAGATGTAGCTTATGAACCCCTTTGAGATACAGGTTCTTGTGTGCTTGATCCAGGAAAAAGTCATTTCACTTGCAGCCTCTTGACACTAGCCTCTACTTGCTCAAGAGAGACTACCCTCGCTCTCTTGTGATGTTGCGTGACTGGAGTTTCAGACAGTTCTATAAATGCCTCAACAGTAAACTGGATGTCAAAATTTAAATTTGATGCATTCTGTGTCTCCTCAATAATTTCTTGTTTAATCTAGAGCAAGTGCTGATTGTAATAGGCCTTGACCAATCTCCTTTTTGTAGGTCTGGGATTTGCACCAGTATCAGCAGCTGTGTCTTTTTCAGTTGATGGAACAAATGGTTTTGAAGAAGAATCAGACAAAAGGTTTAGAAATCTGGAAGATAGGGTAGCATTGTCCTCATCTGAATCTGATTCTAATCCATCAAGTACAAGTTTCGTCTTTACAATTTTTGAAGGTTTTGAAAAATGAGGAACTTTAGATGCTTCATCTTTTGACTTGGCTATAACAAGATTTGTAGCTCTTTCAGTCAATTCTTTCTTTCTTTTTACAAAAAGTGTCTTTTGGGAGACACCTGAGGTGGCTTCTGTTTGAGATTGTTTTGGTGGTTGAGTTTGTGTTTGAGTCGTTGTGCTGGGGTGAACTACAAGGGGGTTTCCAATGGTGATTTCCTGCAGCTTAGCAGTCTAAGTATTAAGCAGACCATAAGTTTCAGGAAGCCTTGCTAAAAGCAAGTTTCTTGCAACTAGTGGTAACCTCAAAGGAGATAAATTCAACCGCTTTTCATCTCGTGAAATTAAGTCAGAAAAAGCCCTTTTTGTCAACTTAAACACTGACACTATTTGATTAGAGGGGATAGGGATATTAGGAAAACAAGCATTGAAAATCAACTGATAGAATCTAGCATAATATATTATATTTCTATCAGCATTTATCCTATCACCAATACAAGACAGAACTACTCTAATGTGAACCATTAATTATAGAGTACCTTATTTGCTGTATCATAATGGGCAAGGCATCAAAATTCGAAGATTTGTTGTTGAAGGCCTTTGTGATGCAATCAAAGAAGAAATTTCATTCCTTCCTTAGCCCATTCCTTTTTAATTGACCAAGGTTCTTCAAATCCTTTTCATAGCCAATCTCAGTAAATAATCTCCTCATTTCAATATCACCTACCAGTCCTGAGTAGGAGGTATGAGAAGGCAACTGTAATGCATCCCTTACAGTTTGAGGAGTTACAACCCTTGTTGTATTATCAAATTCAAATACAAGGCTTGGAGATCCATTGGTTCCTCCATCATCAAATACTCCAGTCCTCCATATAGCAAGCACCTAGTCACCAAAGATTGTGGGTGGAGCTGTGAGAGCAAACCCAGTCTCTATGGATCTAAGAAAGTCCAGAAAAATATGAAAATCAAATTTCATGCTGTTGTTAGTCAGGATAGCTGAATAGTTGTTAGTCACAAACTTTGCACCACCGTAATCAAATGGTTTTGAAGCAGCAGGTGAAGTCATGGTTAATTTTTCAAGAAAGATTTATGAACAGTGTTTAGGGTTTCAGAGTTTATGATTTTGAGAAGGGTAAAGTAGTAGAGAGAAGATAACGAAGATAAGCAAAGTATTATCTAAAATCAAAAATTTATTTTATACCACACTTTTCTCCACTAATTTAGTCATATTAATTTTAATAGGATACATGGAAATATACAATTGACTTTAAAAGTAATAATGTAAACGTGTGTTCCCGAGAATAAAGTTATGCATTAAACTAACGCGTTCCAAAACCTTACTCATTTTAAAAACATCTGTAACCAAGAAAACTTCCATCTGAGGCAAACTTCAACCTTGTAATTACAATACTGACTAAAACAATATCTTCATAAAAATAGTCAATTAAAGTTTGACCATTATTAGCATGTAATCATAACTATCAGGACTTATCAACTAATAGCAGAACCTATTAGTCAAAACAAGTTTAACTAATAACAGAACATGTAAGCATAATCAGTAGTTCAACATGCAGTTTTCACATAAAATCATTTAGCATAAATTGCATGTTATCATGGCAACAACATTTAGCACAAGAATTAGTATCTAACAAGTACTGACAAATAATAAGATATCAAGCTTCAATAATATTAGCAGACTTAATTATCAGAGTTTGAGAATTGTCCTGAAATCATTCCCAATTCATTCACCAATGTTGTGAAAGTAGCTTCATAGAGAGGCTTGGTGAATATATTTGCTACTTGCTGATCTGTTAGAACAAAGAACAATTCCACTATACCAGCTTCCACATGTTCCCTTATGAAATGGTACCTGATACTGATGTGCTTAGTCATTAAATGCCGCACTGAGTTTCCTATCATTGTAATAGCACTTTGATTATCATATTATATAGGAATAGAATAATAGTCTAACCCATAATCTAGTAATTGATTCTTCATCCATAGAATCTGAGCACAACAGCTTCCTGTAGCAATGTATTTTACTTTTGCAGTTGATGTAGAAATTGACTTTTGTTTCTTACTATACCAAGAAACCAATCTGCCACCAAGGAATTGGCAGCTTCCAGAAGTTCTTTTCCTGTCTATTTTGCATCCTGTCACACCCCAACTTAAACAGCAAATTAAATATAACTATTACAATATTAAATAATAAATAAACATACCCAAATCCAAGATCTTATAGTTTAGGGTTTGGAACAGCCCAACACTACCATCTATTATAACTGATTTTAAATATCGAGTCCTCACACAAACTACTATCACTTATTCTACCTAAGCTCGAACATAGGCATCAGCATCACAGGTCTTACGGGCAGTCTGCTTGAATCTAACCATAGCTGCTAGCTGTAATATCAGGGTAAAGCAAGGAGTGAGCCAAATGCTCAACAAGTGCTAAACAATACGATACAAAACATAAATCGAGATATATATTAAAGAATGTCAATGGGAGGACAAGACCAATGATAATGAGAGATAAAACTTTGGGTGATGGCATCATTTTGTTGGTATAAAAAAAAATCATATCTTAATCAAAATTATTTTATGACGCTACGGATTACAACCGGTGATCAGCCGCGAAGTAATCCCGAACCTCGCTGGGTTCTAAAACATTAATGGGAATCCCTAGGCAACTTTTAAGCCTAATATAAGTGTGGAAAGGACTCACGTCTCAGTCCAGATCCACTATTCAAAGAAAACATTTATCCCCCTTTGGGACTGAAAACCCATATTTTATTTATTTCCAAAACTGATGCCGATTTATAACAAAATCTCTTTTACAGTAAACATTTTTTTATCAAGGGATTATAGATCAACTCGAAACACGGGAAATATGGTACTAAATCTCAGGGCCATGATTCACAAAACTATACTTTATTAAAGTAACGGAATGGTTTTCATATATCAAAGATTTGACAAGGGGATTTAGTGAGGCTATTGGATATTATAAAGGGTAATGCCAAATTGGGCTTAAAGCAATGGTTTCTCATCAAGGTTCAAGTGCTGGATCATCAAGAAGATAAGCTTCATGAATACTAAGGGTGTTAAGGTATGCAGAAATGATCTTTAACTCAGGATATATCAGAATTGTCAAGCTTTAGGATAAGAAAGAGGGGTATCAATCAATGAGGAATCACTTTGATAAGTATCTGGCTTTTAGGGTTCAACGTAATGTTCTATAGGGGTTCAAGTATCAGGATGAGATATCAATACTTAGGAATCATCAGCATGTAAATCAAGAGAATCAACCAAGAGTTATAACTACCCTTTCTTTTATCCTGGCATTCGAATTACTTTAATATACTATCATGATAAGACCACTTTGCAATACGTACTCGAGGGTTCATGACATTTTGATATAATTCAAAGATAAACATAAGATACGCTTGATTTAATATATCAAATGACACATGATAGTTGCAGCAATGTATGAACTATTAGCAGTAAATATGAAGGACAAGTTGAATCACTTGCTTTGAGAAAGGTTGGTCTGGTCTGACTGGTAGGAGCAACTGGAGCTTCACTCGACCTTTATGGCAAGTTTTCCCTCGTCTCGAGATCCTACATAAATAATAATAATAATCCTCATTATAATATATTCTCACCAACTTAACCTATTTACAACCCGAATTTAAACACGGATGACACTTAGGCCTATTTGCACTTAATTTATATTCACCTTTAATTTATAGTTGCACACACATAGCCACATAATCACATATCATATATTAATACCAAATAACACCATATACACCATAATGCAACACTAGGCTTGGATGATCTCGATCCCCCAACTTAAGTCACTTGGTCGCTAAACTAGACAAAGTCTTCTAATTTTGGCTTCCTAACTCAATGTGCCTTTACTAAACTATCCAAGACCTATTGACCCTCACTTGTGCCTTTTATTCTACTGACCTTATACTATCTTACAACTATGGTGGTTAACCAAGACCTCACTCTTAAGTGTTCTAAAACTATGTGATGAGTGAAAGTGTTCACTGGTGCAAATTTCAGAATGACATCTATGGTTTCTTGAGTGCATTTGACACCCTTAAACTATAGTTTTTCCTTCAAAACTCTTACACAAGACTCTCCTGACCTAAGGGCATCTCCAAAACTTGATGTGGCTGAAGGGCCTGGCTTGGGCCTTCTTGGGCCTAAGCTCAAAGTCCATGGTGCCCCTGTTTTCCTGGGCAGAAAACACCCTAACTTGAATTAACTTGTGACACATGGTTCTAACTCATATACTATGAACTATGGTTGGAAACACTTCTCTGACACTCCCTCTAACTAAGGCCCAACAGGGCATAATGAGGGCCTACCCATGACATGGTCAAATCTCCCTATTTCTAAGTTGCAACAAAACTGTCCCCTGCTGGACAGATTTTGTTATTCTACTTATGCACCTAACCAAATAACATGCAAACCTCCAACCAACACCTAAAACCTTTTATATACTCCCAATTCTAACTTCTGGTGGCTTAAGCCTCAAAGTTCACATCAATGACATGGTCAAAACTCACTCTAAACCTCAAGGTACTAAACTGATTTTCTGCAGAAATTATAACTCTCCTTTCTCCAAGGTTTTGACTTTATAAACTCAACCACCAACAACCCAATACCCAAACCAAGACTTAAACATGGTGATCTACTAAACTAACTCCCTTATACTCAAAATAATCTTGGTGGAGATCATCCTTACCTAAGGTGCAATCATGGCAAAACAAAAGAAACCACATTTCACAACTCACGAATCATCAAGTTTTTGAAACAACAAGTTATGTATTTTATAAAAGATATACACGACTTATTTCCATGAATCAAGAAGCATTAATCAATATTAACCACTATTCCTACTGAAATTAAAGCTTACTAATAAAATCTTTCCAAATGATCAAAATCTTATAACATTCTAAGTGAAATCCACATGCATGCATGTCTTCGAATTTTGCAAGCCAAACAACATGTTTTCTAAATATGTTTACCAAGAAATTTACATGCAAGCCTAGCATGAGCTATATCCAGATGATCACTTAGCATGCAAGGAGTTTCATCAAATTTTTACTACAAAATTCAAGCCATTATCACATAAACATGCAAAAATTGAACAAAGCAACAAGAATGGTCTCAAGAACCATTCATTCGGCTCCCCTATGGTCATGGCCGAATGAAATGGAAGGGAATGGCCATTTAACATCAAGAGTTTCCTTCTCAAGACTTGGAACTTCACCATTCCTTGTAGTCCTCTCAAAAACAACCTTAAACTCACAAGAATCAAGGTTGTACTTTGAGTTTCAACTAAAACCTTAACATGCAACCTTAAAACTTAAACTTTCTACTCAAAACTCTTTGAAATATAAGTGATCATGGTATGGGAAGTAACATTTACTTGTGTAGGAGGTGGGAACTTGATTGAGAAAGAAAGAAAATGGGGAGGGGGGTGGTTTCGGCTGAAAAGCCAAGATTGAGGGGGTAGGAGCCGAGAGTGAGAGAGAGGAGGGAGAGAAGAAAGAGTGTGGTGTGGGTGATGTGTGAAATGATCATGTCTTTTACTTGTTTTATGGTTTTTTTTTGACAAATATGAGTGGGAATAGGAATTGACATGACTACCCTTCCACTTATACTTGGATCATTTTGCAAGCAAGGGTAAAGGAGGAATTTAGCTAGAAAAATAAGAGTTAGTGGGGTGGTAATTGTCTCTTTAGCCCTTTTGGATTGAATAAAAAGGATTTGCATGCAAGGACAACTATGTAATTTGCTAACTATAACAATTAACATTTATAAAGATTTATTTTTGTAAAATAAAACACAAGTTCAAAAATTATAAAATTTATACCATAAAATAATTTGGATTTTTAGAAATTTTATAAAACTACTTTTGAAATTTGTGAACAAAATAACTTTTAAAGAGAAATTTATTCAAGGTTTAAAATATTCCTTATAAGTCAAAAATGAAAGAAATAAATAAACTTTTGCTTTGAAAATTCATATACCACATAACGAAAAGTTAAGACGCAGAGTTGTCATTCACACAAGCATACAATAGTTGCATATATTGGCATTCGGCTTTTAAAGTTGTACTAAATTTTATAATTAATATTACACAGAAATGCCGGTTGTAACACATCCTGCAAAATCAACATCTAAATATCCAATTAGCTTAAAGTCTAAATCTTTAGGATACCATAATCTCATATTCATGGTGCCTTTGAGATACTTAAAAATTCTCTTCATAACTAATAGATGAGGTTTTCTATGGTCGGCTTGGAACCTTGCACAGAGTCGGGTAGCATACATGATATCAGGTCTACTAGTAGTCAGATATAAGAGTGAGCCAATCATACCTCCGTAGTTAGTTATATCTACTGAAGAGCCAATATTTAAATCTAACTTGGTTACAGTGGCCATGAGAGTTGATGTAGTTGAGCAGTCTTACATTCTAAATATTTTGAGTAGATTCCTGGTGTATTTGTATTGATTTATGAAGATTCCTTCATTAGTCTGTTTAACTTGTAACCCCAAAAAATAACTCAGTTCTCCCATCATACTCATTTGATACCTGGACTGCATTAGCTTTGTAAATCTTTTTATTAGTAGATACAAAAATGATATCATCAACATAAATCTGTACTAATAACAAGTTGTAATAACCCCAATTTTTAGAAAATTTTTGAAACCCTTATGAATAGTGTTTTTGCTGAATGAGAAAACTTTTCATGCCACACTAGGTAGGGGTTCTTTTATGGATATTCTGAGATTTTATTGGCACTCTATATGGTATATAAGTGTATGTAAAGATCGTCAAAATCCAATTCCGAACACTTTGATTTTTCCCGGAAATCCACTAGATACGGAAAGAATTGAGTATAAGGTAACATGATAAAAAGGATTTAAATTAAAGGATTATAAGAGAGGATCATAAAAGGAATATAATGTATTGAGAAAGGTTAAGGGAACCTAAGTAATAAGATCCCGGGTATGATCCTTCAAACGATAAACGAAAACGAAAGTTAAGCGAACCGTATAACAGATCAACGGTCATTAGGCAAACAATTAGGAAGTTAATCAAAGGGATTAGAGAGGATGATGTCACCCAACCAATGAGAAGAGGACAAGGAGGGGAGGATGACATCATGAGGATGACACAAGCATGACATGGGAAGGAAGGAGATGTGGTGGCTTTTTAACCACACAAAATCAAGGGCAACAAGGTATTAACTAAATCAACCACAAAACCAATCAACCAAGCCAAGCAAATCACTTTCATCAAAATCAAAAAAAAAGAAACCAAGGCATTGTTCTTCATGCTCTCGGCTTTTTACTATTGCAAATGGGCAAGAATTCAAAACTCAAGATCCAAGCCTCCTAAATTGGTAAGATAATTCCCTAATCATCTTTATGTTTAGTTAGGGCTATATCATGAGTTTAAGCCATCAATTCCTTCTCAATCTTCTTCATTTAATCAAAGAAGAAGACAATGAATAGTGTTTTCAAGTTTTTAACTTGAAATTTTTCTTGATTTCCTTGAAGATCCAAGCATTCCTAAGACTTCTCAAAGCTTCTTAAGGCTTCCTAGCTACTCCCACCACTTCAAGGAAGGTATATCATCTCCAAACCCTAGATTCCTATGTAGTATAAGATGATTTTGATTAGTAGGGTGATATTCTAGCTTGATGTTTGTGACTTAGAGTTTGGGATTGAAATGGTATTGAATCGGATTGGTAAATGTTGTTGTTTTGATTAAAAGATTGTAGTATAGTTAAATTCAAGCTTAGGCATAAGTATGAATGTTAAAATTGAATTGGTTGGGGTTGTTATGATGTGATAAGGATGGATGTTGGTTGTATGTTGGATTTGAGGTTGAATTGGGTTGGTTTTGAATGGTTTTAAATTGGGAAATCGCGTAAACATAGCCGTCGTAACGTCCGGTTTTCTTTAGACTGTTTTTGCGCATAACATTAGGACCCGATAACCCCCTTATAGATTTTGACCATTGCCATGTTTAGATAGTTCGTGTTACGAGCTTCGTTTTGATATGTAGTTCGTTCGATTCCGATGAACGGTTTAGGAGAAACGGCCATTTTTAGTAACGACGTTTCGTGAACGAACCCTTACCCCTCGTCTTACTTTGAAACATAGGTTAAAGACCAAAAAGGGTTAATTAATGTATGAAACATTTATGGTAAGTGTGTTAGGCAGTTGGTAAGACACTCGCGAAGGAATCGCCTTAAAACTCGTAAAGGTTAAATTATTAAAAATGGTGGAGCCGAGGGTACCCGAGTGACTTAAGCGAGTCAGTAAGCGCAAAACAAGCGTTAGAGTCTAAGTTAGTTAAAGTATAGATTTACAAGTGACTTTGGTTTAATTCCAACTTACTTGTTGTTTATAGGTTACCAGACTCGTCCCGAGCCTTTTATCACCCCAAGTCGCTCAGGCAAGTTTTCTAACCGTTATAACTGTTGTTGTGATGTATATATGTATTTGCATTATCTTACGATAGATGCATGTTGGTTAATTAGCAAATGTTGCAATATATTGAAGCATGTTGCCATGGTATATATATATATGCATGCCTGTTTCGTATTCTTTCCATATATACCTGTTGATTCAGTTGATAATACCTATGCTAGAGGATAGCGGTAATTTGCATATACCCTTAGTATAGGGACCCAAAGGTGAAAATATTTTCTAAAACCGGGAGTCGAGGATCCCGAGTGTATATATGGATATAAATATATATATATATATATACTTATATATATATGGTCATAGTTTTCAAAACTATTAATCGAATAAGGTTTATTCGATAACTTTAACTTTATTTTATTATTGAATATTATTTCGAATATTATTCGAAGGCTTATGACTCCTTTATATTAAATGAATATTATTTTGAATATTCATCCGAGGACTTATGACTCCTTTATTTTATTATTGAATATTATTTGAATATTCATTTGAGGATGTATGACTCCTTTATTTTATTTAATGAATATTATTTATAATATTCATTCGAGGTATTATGACTCCGCTTATTACTGAAATATATTCTTTATTTTATTAAAGAATAAGGTGTCGATAATCAAACTTATTTTTGATTATTCAAATAAAGATATTACTTTCGTATAAGTATATCTTTGATTATTTGCTATTCATTTCGAGTATAAGTTTTCCAACTTCTACCTCCATTATTCTTTATGGGAATATTATTTAAATAATAATATTCAGATATTTCTTTCATAATTGGGACTGATTTATTTCATAAATCAGCATTACTCCAAACATTCTTAAAAATGTTTTCGAGTCTTCAAAATGAATTTAAAAGGGGTAGAGCGGATCCCAAAACTTGTTTTCAAATTCAAGATCTTCCATTTTAAGGGGACTTGAATACTCGCTCAAAAATCTAAGGGATCCGGCTCTGTGGTGTATTTTATATTCGCAACAAGGTTGCAGTTTTGGTAAATGAATTGATTACTTACCCAACGTTCGGGAAGTAAGTCCATCTATCGAGTCGGCATAAGCAACATGGGCTCAGTGGGCGTCCATGATAGTGTAAGTGGCTCAGTGGGAGTCCATCAAATGCATAAGTGGCTGAGTGGTAGTCCAGCATAAGGTCCTATTGAGACCAGGGTGATGACCAGTGGGGAATTCGTCCATCTACTAGTAGAAAAGGTTACTTATGGATACCTTTGCCTGATCAGCAAGATATCTGGTTTATGCCAAATTATTTTCCTTTCCAAATTTATTGGATATTGCAATTCTGTTCATACTTTACATGACAGAGGTTTTCAGGAAATGTATAAAGAAGATGTATATGTGGATATATATATATATCAGAATTAAATGAAGTATATCGTAACTTCATTTCCTTTAATAATATTTCAAAGGTTGAATCTATTCAAATCTTGTCTTATAGTCTCATCTATGTGATGAACTTTTGAAACTGATTATAACTTGAACGGTGGTAGTTCAAGTAGTATTTGGGAAAGATATAAGTATATTGGGGTATCTTGTAACTTCGTCTTTTAAACTTATATCTAATTAATAATTGTCTTATGAATGACAAAGATTTTCAGAAAAACGTTGAGACAAGATTAGATATATGAGATCACCTTGCAACGATATTTTTTTTATACAGTTATACACTGGGACTTTGTGTATATTATGCATGGAAGAGGACTTCCAATATTTTGAAAAGTATATATGTATATATATATATACTGAATATTTTGCGACTTCATCGCATTAAGATATCAACTTGGTTCATTTCCTTTGACCAAGACTTTCATGAGTATTATGAGTAGGCTCATATATTGTTAATCATTATACATATTATTTTGGTGGGCTTGCTGTTCACCCTTGCTTTCTTCTTTCATCACACAACATCAGATAGATAAGATGAACAGGACCAAGCTCCCGATTCGCAAGCGATTAGGAGACGTTCCGCAGTTTTCTAGAAGCGTTGATGCCGCCGTAGCTGAGGTAGGAACTACCAATAGGCTAGGCTTTCAACTTTTGATGTACCAGATTTATGTATATTTATGAATTGTAATAATGGCAAAGAAATGTAAATTTATTCAGAAAACCTTTTAAGGTGTATTGGCAGATAATTGTGGAATAAAATGACTTGTGATTATTTCTGGATATTCATCTCTGAGACTATAACTTGTGGTGTGTGTGTTATTGTGGGGTCACAATACAGAGTAGTTGATTGTGTATTAAGATTGGGTGTTGGTAAGGGAAATGGAACTCGTGACAACCCGGATCCCCGACCCCGGATTTGGGGGTGTTACAGAAGTGGTATCAGAGCTAAGCGTTATAAACCTCAGAGATGATGTGACGTTAAGATAATAAGTTCATTAAGATAATAAGAACTCTTGCCAAGTTCATAGTCGGGCTACCTAACGTAGTACTGACAGTTAAAACCCTTATGGGAACCCTTATAAATATCGTGATAGGAGCGTAGTTCGTTATCGTATATGGTAGCGGGACTCCGAACCCTGAGGTTGAGAAGTGACAGCGCGATGATGTTTTATTACTAATTGGAGATCGGATTGTGGATCCGATAGAGTGTCCTAATGCAGGACCGGATGATGTTGATATTGAGGATGTAGCGGTTGAGGATGTTGTCCTAGAAGGGATAGTTATTGAGGAGGATCCCATGGAGGATCCTGACAAGAATGAATAAAGGACCACTGATGAATTGATGACCATGGTTAGGTCGACTACCAGAGGTAGGATTGGTCGATCACTACCGGAGGTTCGTTCAAGTTTGTAAAGATAGTAGTCCCCTTTAACGTGGCTTACTCGTAAGACTGAGAAGTTTGAATGGACAGAGAAATGCGAGAACAGCTTTCAAGAACTGAAGCAAAGGTTGGTGACGGCCCCTATGCTGGCGTTGCCGGATGGAAAAGGAGATTTTGTGAAGTGTAGTGACGCTTCGCACAAGGGCTTAGGGTGCGTGCTTATGCAGCACGGTAAGGTAATCGCGTACACGTCAAGACAATTAAGGTAATATGAAATTCGATATCCCCACCCATGAGCTTGGGCTCGTGGTAATAGTTTTGCTCTAAATATTGGAGGCACTACTTGTATGGAGACAAGTGTGAGATTTACCTAAGCCATAAGTGCTCTAGTACATTTTCCCGTAGAGAGAGCTCAACATACGCCAGAGGAGGCGGTTAGAGCTAATCAAGAATTATGATTGAGAGGTTCTTTATCATTCGGGGGAAAGCCGATGTGGTGGCCGATGCCCTTAGTAGAAAGGAGAGACTCAAGATGATAATGTCCTTGGGAGAGTTATAAGAGATTTTGAGAAAATGGAAATAGTAGTGAAGGTAACCGGAGCCGGTACCGAAAAGCTGTTTGAGATTGCAATAGAGACCGAATTATTGGAAAAGAGCATATTGTGCCAGAAAAAGGTGATGAATGAAGGCAGAGAGCCAACAAATAAATATGAGATTAATACCGAGAAAGATGATAAGGGAATAATGAGGTATTCCTATAGAATTTGGGTTCCGAAAGTTCAAGAGCTTAAGGATGAGAACTTAGACTATTATCCCCAACCACCACCTTGAGGAAACAATGCGATAGGAAATTCTTTCAGGACCTTTAAGTCTCTAAGCTCTCAGAGTTCCAAGGAACAAGCTGACCCAGTCGAGGCAAGAGCCTGGCTAAAGGAAATATAGGAATCATTTGAGATTCTAAATGATTGACAAACCACAAAAGACTGTTTTTGTCACTTACCCTCCTAAGAGAGAGACCACCCGCTGGTGAAAGACCAAGAAAGGCACGGAGCCAGAGGTTAGAATAAACTGATTTAAGTTCAGTCAATTGTTTTCGGTAAAGTAATTCCCAAAGATAAGGAGATAGTGTAAAAGCTTTGGAGCTAGAACAAAAGTGGATGAGTATGATGAATTATGAATCTAAGTTGTAAAAGTTATCAAGATTCGTTCTGAGGACACGAATCCAGAATGACGGGATGTTTGGAATCAATACTTATGTTGTGATAGTTCATGAAATAATGATAAGAGAAAGGAAAATAAAAAGAAACTGAAGTGGAAAGGAATATAAAGGCAATAGAGTATGAGGAATGATAAGGGAGTTGGGTATGAGGAAACCCTGAAGACTCATAGCAATAGAAATAGAAAAGCATGTAATCGTCAGGATGAGGGTGATTCACCATGAGTTAAAGTTGATGGTTGAAGGCATAAGAGATACATATAGTTTACCCCCTGTAAGTTGGGAGGATTTGAGGAAACCTTGAGATAGTTTGAAGGATAAATAATGAGACGCGGATAGACGGAGGACACAAGAAAGTGAGAAATTAAGAAAATTGGATGAAGGAAGTGACCTTCAAGAAGGTGAAGTCTAAGACCGGTGGCATGATACCCAGAAAGGGAGACGCCAGGTATGAAAGATATCCCAACATTGAGGTGACTGTTGAGATAAACGACAAAAGTAAATAAGGAATTATTAAGAAGAAGTTCATGTTGAACAAGACCAATATCTTCCAGAACATCCATGTTATCATTACCAAATCAGGAAAGAAAAGCGGATGACCATTGTTATCTTTTGGAGGCCATATGGATTGACCTCAATTTGAATAAGAATGCTATTATGAAGTTAGGTATAGACTATCGAGGTGGGAATGATTGAAAAAGACACCCTTATCAGGGATATATGACTTGATTTATCCATGGAAGGATGCATGTACCTTTTTAAAGGTGGAATTAAGGATAGAACATCGGTAACTTAAAACGAATCCTAGGGGAATGCATAAAGGTTGGCATTTCACCCTTAATAGGGATAGTATGAGTTTTGACAGTATGAATTGGAAAGGATTAAGGTAATAACAACCTTTAAGAATCAGTGGAGAAATTTTTTTAGAAGTATATAAACAATGATTCTGGTATTAATAAATGGTATCTTGATATGCCCTGTATCTAGGGAATACAGGAGGAAGGATTCAAGGATAACCCTAGAGGTTTTACAAGGAGAAAGGTAATATTCAAAATTCTCAAGAATAGAAATGTTGATAAAGGAAATATGACGTAATTATAATGATGCCAAGTGGGGCACGTGTTAAACCACGAGAAAGTATGGATCGAACCAGTAATGGTTGAAATTGTTCAGGTCAATTAGGACTTAAGATAAAAAGATGTTCTAATTATGATTGAGAGTCAGTCGTGACAATGATTAACCTCTAAAGACTGAGGCAATAACTTATGGAAAAATGGTGATATTTTTTTTACTTATCAGATTTTAAGGAAAACATCTTCACACAAGCTGTGATTGAAATGAGGTAGAAAATTATTTGGAGGTGGTTAAAATAACATTGACTGTAAGGAAATTTTACTATCAGGAAAGGCCAAAGAGGTGGCCGACACTTTAAAGGTAAGAGGATAATTATAGGCGCTTGTGCCAAAAGAATACAGTGATGATGGTTAAAGCTGTGAAGGTTGTATTATGGTTTGGAAGATTGACATTCCTTCTGATGACTGTGCAATACCCAACCGTAATAGTAGTTGGTAAAGGTTTAATTCGTGTAATCGCCATGAACGGGTTATCTATCTTAGAAGGTACTATCTTGAGAATGAGCCTGGACCATGTTTCAAAAGGACTAAATGAACCTTTGAGTTAAGTCTTCTATCGAAGGCATATGATTTAGAATGGTATTAACCTGCTATCGTTGCTTTGATTGAAACTCTTCTGCAATTTTATCTACTTCATGTCATGAAAGTACGTCAGAGTTTGGAGTGTTCTTCATGAATTGTGATTGGTGGTTATGTTAACTCCTTAGGAGAATTAGATACGAGATGTATGGACTCCGTATGGTTAGCTATTAAGACTTCATGGAAAATGAATGACGACAGTAGGTCAGTAGTGGACCATAGTAATGCAGCAATGATTCTGCGAGTAATGAGCTGGTTACAACCGTGAGAGTTGTATTGGAATGGATGTTGAGATTGAGTACCACTAAACGGGTCGTGGTAGTGTATAAGTTATCATTGATAGACTAATTAAGTAGAGTATCTACCTAATGAATATTTATTCTTTCTTATCAATAGAGAGTCGTATTATTATACGAGGAAGGTTACGGTTCAAGCATAGAATTCAAGTAACGATGATGTATAAAATGAGATTCCAGATTCGATTTTCGATGTCGAGGGAGTTTCATAGGTGATTGAGTATAAGCTCGAGGAAGAGCATGGGTCCATAGAATGATGGACGGAATAACAAAAATATTTAAGCATGTGAAATGCGATGCAATAATACTTGATGTTGATATATATACATATATGTTTTGTTCTCCTATGACAAACCTCTATAGTTCAGAGGTAGGTTCCAAGCCAGATATTTTGTGGCAGTATATTTTTTTTTATATATACAATTCTCTTCAGTTCGTTCTTTTCTCTTCTTTTCATTTCATGTAAGCTGAGAAGAACAACCCTTCCAGAAGGGGAGGTATTGCCGAATGACTATCTATCTGTGTGATAGAAGCCCAGTAGGATACCATCTATTGTTTAATTGCTTGTCAAGTACTAAAGGCTGGCCACCTTCTGTACTAACTATGCGATATAACAAGTGTTCATGATCATAGTGATCTCTCAACAAATTCCTTTACTTCTATATGATTGATCAAACTTTGGGAAATAGAAACAGCTGAAAAAGGAGTAGTAAAGTTGTGGTAGTATTCGGAATGGAAACACATTCGTGATACTAAGGTTGACGTGGTTATTAAAAGGTTATAGAACGCTAACGAGCAAAAGTATAACCAGTATAATATTAGGAACGGAAGGTAGTAGCGATTACGAACTGGAAAAGAATGGGTATTGAGAAGCAAAAGCTCTAATGCTAAAAGCTATACTGAGAGTCTGTGCAATAGACTTGAAAGAAATTGGAATGATCACTTAACACAGATTGAGTTTTCTTACGACAATAGATCATATGTCAGTATTGAGATATCGCCTTATGAGATCCTTGAGGGAAGACAATGTCGATCTCCCTTATGTTAGGATGAAGTTGTAGAGCGCAAGATGCTCGGACCAGCAGTGGTCCAAAGGACCAAGGATATGATAAATCTAATCAGAGGACGGCTGGTAGTAGCCCAAGATGGACATGATAAGTATGTTGATTTGACACGAAAGGACAAAGAGTATGAAATAGGGGACCTAGTAATGTAATAGGTATCCCTTGGAAAGGATTGATGAGGTTCGGAAAGAAAGGAAAGCTAAGTCTATAATTTGTTGGACCCTTGGATATATTAAGACGTTTGGGAAGTTAGCATATGAGCTAGCCCTACCCCCGAACATGTAGCAAGTCATAACATGTTTCACGTATCAATGTTAAGGAAGTGTAATTCGGATGCCAGATAAATAGGGGCATATGAGCGCATAGGCATGCGACCAGACATAACCTATAGGGAGCAACCAGAAACGGTTATAGATCGAAAAAGAACAAGTGCTTAGGAGAAGGGTTATCAAACTAGTCAGAGTTTGATGGAAGAACCACAATGTGGGAAAATTTACTCGAGAGTTAGAAAGTGCAATGTTAAAAAAAAAAAGTATCCCTATTCATTTTCTATCTGATTCCGGGACGGAATCCTTTTAAGGAGGGGAGACTGTAATAACCCCAATTTTTGGAAAATTTTTGAAACCCTTATGAATAGTGTTTTTGCTGAATGAGAAAACTTTTCATGCCCCACTAGGTAGGGGTTCTTTTATGGATATTCTGAGATTTTATTGGCACTCTATATGGTATATAAGTGTATGTAAAGATCGTCAGAATCCAATTCCGAACACTTTGATTTTTCCCGGAAATCCACTAGATACGGAAAGAATTGAGTATAAGGTAACATGATAAAAAGGATTTAAATTAAAGGATTATAAGAGAGGATCATAAAAGGAATATAATGTATTGAGAAAGGTTAAGGAAACCTAAGTAATAAGATCCCGGGTATGATCCTTCAAACGATAAACGAAAACGAAAGTTAAGCGAACCGTATAACAGATCAGCGGTCATTAGGCAAACAATTAGGAAGTTAATAAAAGGGATTAGAGAGGATGATGTCACCCAACCAATGAGAAGAGGACAAGGAGGGGAGGATGACATCATGAGGATGACACAAGCATGACATGGGAAGGAAGGAGATGTGGTGGCTTTTTAACCACACAAAATCAAGGGCAACAAGGTAATTAACTAAATCAAACACAAAACCAATCAACCAAGCCAAGCAAATCACTTTCATCAAAATCAAAAAAACAAACCAAGGCATTGTTCTTCATGCTCTCGGCTTTTTACTATTGCAAATGGGCAAGAATTCAAAACTCAAGATCCAAGCCTCCTAAATTGGTAAGATAATTCCCTAATCATCTTTATATTTAGTTAGGGCTATATCATGAGTTTAAGCCATCAATTCCTTCTCAATCTTCTTCATTTAATCAAAGAAGAAGACAATGAATAGTGTTTTCAAGTTTTTAACTTGAAATTTTTCTTGATTTCCTTGAAGATCCAAGCATTCCTAAGACTTCTCAAAGCTTCTTAAGGCTTCCTAGCTACTCCCGCCACTTCCAGGAAGGTATATCATCTCCAAACCCTAGATTCCTATGTATTATAAGATGATTTTGATTAGTAGGGTGATATTGTAGCTTGATGTTTGTGATTTAGAGTTTGGGATTGAAATGGTATTGAATCGGATTGGTAAATGTTGTTGTTTTGATTAAAAGATTGTAGTATAGTTAAATTCAAGCTTAGGCATAAGTATGAATGTTAAAATTGAATTGGTTGGGGTTGTTATGATGTGATAAGGATGGATGTTGGTTGTATGTTGCATTTGAGGTTGAATTGGGTTGGTTTTGAATGGTTTTAAATTGGGAAATCGCGTAAACATAGCCGTCGTAATGTCCGGTTTTCTTTAGACTGTTTTTGTGCATAACACTAGGACCCGAGAACCCCCTGCTAGATTTTGACCATTTCCATGTTTAGATAGTTCGTGTTACGAGCTTCGTTTTGATATGTAGTTCGTTCAATTCCGATGAACGGTTTAGGAGAAACGGCCGTTTTAAGTAACGACGTTTCGCGAACGAACCCTTACCCCTCGCCTTACTTTGAAACATAGGTTAAAGACCAAAATGGGTTAATTAATGTATGAAACATTTATGGTAAGTGTTTTAGGCAGTTGGTAAGACACTCGCGAAGGAATCGCCTTAAAACTCGTAAAGGTTAAATTATTAAAAATGGTGGAGCCGAGGGTACCCGAGTGACTTAAGCGAGTCAGTAAGCGCAAAACAAGCGTTAGAGTCTAAGTTAGTTAAAGTATAGATTTACAAGTGACTTTGGTTTAATTCCAACTTACTTGTTGTTTATAGGTTACCAGACTCGTCCCGAGCCTTTTATCACCCCAAGTCGCTCAGGCAAGTTTTCTAACCGTTATAACTGTTGTTGTGATGTATATATGTATTTGCATTATCTTGCGATAGATGCATGTTGGTTAATTAGCAAATGTTGCAATATATTGAAGCATGCTGCCATGGTATATATATATGCATGTCTGTTTCGTATTCTTTCCATATATACCTGTTGATTCAGTTGATAATACCTATGCTAGAGGATAGCGGTAATTTGCATATACCCTTAGTATAGGGACCCAAAGGTGAAAATATTTTCTAAAACCGGGAGTCGAGGATCCCGAGTAGATTTTTGTATATATGGATATAAATATATATATATACTTATATATATATGGTCATAGTTTTCAAAACTATTAATCGAATAAGGTTTATTCGATAACTTTAACTTTATTTTATTATTGAATATTATTTCGAATATTATTCGAAGGCTTATGACTCCTTTATATTAAATGAATATTATTTTGAATATTCATCCGAGGACTTATGACTCCTTTATTTTATTATTGAATATTATTTGAATATTCATTTGAGGATGTATGACTCCTTTATTTTATTTAATGAATATTATTTATAATATTCATTCGAGGTATTATGACTCCGCTTATTACTGAAATATATTCTTTATTTTATTAAAGAATAAGGTGTCGATAATCAAACTTATTTTTGATTATTCAAATAAAGATATTACTTTCATATAAGTATATCTTTGATTATTTGCTATTCATTTCGAGTATAAGTTTTCCAACTTCTACCTCCATTATTCTTTATGGGAATATTATTTAAATAATAATATTCAGATATTTCTTTCATAATTGGGACTGATTTATTTCATAAATCAGCATTACTCCAAACATTCTTAAAAATGTTTTCGAGTCTTCAAAATGAATTTAAAAAGGGTAGAGCGGATCCCAAAACTTGTTTTCAAATTCAAGATCTTCCATTTTAAGGGGACTTGAATACTCGCTCAAAAATCTAAGGGATCCGGCTCTGTGGTGTATTTTATATTCGCAACAAGGTTGCAGTTTTGGTAAATGAATTGATTACTTACCCAACGTTCGGGAAGTAAATCCATCTATCGAGTCGGCATAAGCAACATGGGCTCAGTGGGCGTCCATGATAGTGTAAGTGGCTCAGTGGGAGTCCATCAAATGCATAAGTGGCTGAGTGGCAGTCCATCATAAGGTCCTATTGAGACCAGGGTGATGACCAGTGGGGAATTCGTCCATCTCTAGTAGAAAAGGTTACTTATGGATATCTTTGCCTGATCAGCAAGATATCTGGTTTATGCCAAATTCTTTTCCTTTCCAAATTTATTGGATATTGCAATTCTGTTCATACTTTACATGACAGAGGTTTTCAGGAAATGTATAAAGAAGATGTATATGTGGATATATATATATCAGAACTAAATGAAGTATATCGTAACTTCATTTCCTTTAATAATATTTCAAAGGTTGAATCTATTCAAATCTTGTCTTATAGTCTCATCTATGTGATGAACTTTTGAAACTGATTATAACTTGAACGGTGGTAGTTCAAGTAGTATTTGAGAAAGATATAAGTATATTGGGGTATCTTGTAACTTCGTCTTTTAAACTTATATCTAATTAATAATTGTCTTATGAATGACAAAGATTTTCAGAAAAAACGTTGAGACAAGGTTAGATATATGAGATCACCTTGCAACGATATTTTTTTTATACAGTTATACACTGGGACTTTGTGTATATTATGCATGGAAGAGGACTTCCAATATTTTGAAAAGTATATATGTATATATATATATACTGAATATTTTGCGACTTCATCGCATTAAGATATCAACTTGGTTCATTTCCTTTGACCAAGACTTTCATGAGTATTATGAGTAGGCTCATATATTGTTAATCATTATACATATTATTTTGGTGGGCTTGCTGCTCACCCTTGCTTTCTTCTTTCATCACACAACATCAGATAGATAAGATGAACAGGACCAAGCTCCCGATTCGTAAGCGATTAGGAGACGTTCCGCAGTTTTCTAGAAGCGTTGATGCTGCCGTAGCTGAGGTAGGAACTACCAATAGGCTAGGCTTTCAACTTTTGATGTACCAGATTTATGTATATTTATGAATTGTAATAATGGCAAAGAAATGTAAATTTATTCAGAAAACCTTTTAAGGTGTATTGGCAGATAATTGTGGAATAAAATGACTTGTGATTATTTCTGGATATTCATCTCTGAGACTATAACTTGTAGTGTGTGTGTTATTGTGGAGTCACAGTACAGAGTAGTTGATTGTGTATTAAGATTGGGTGTTGTTAAGGGAAATGGAACTCGTGACAACCCGGATCCCCGACCCCGGATTTGGGGGTGTTACACAAGTCCTTACCATGGTATTTATAAAAGAGAGTTTTGTCAATTGTACCTCTTGTGAAACCACTCTCTAGCAAAAATAGAGCAAGTGTTTCATACCAGGCCCTTGGAACTTGCTTCAGTCCATAGAGTGCTTTATCCAGTAAGTAGACATGATCTGGATACCTTGGATGAATGAACCCTGGAGGCTGTTCAACATAAACTTCCTCTTCAAGTTCTCTATTTAAGAATGCACTCTTCACATCAATTTGGAACACTTTAAACTTCTTGTCAGCACCATAGGCAAGAAAGATTCTAATTGTCTCAAGCCTTGCAACTGGAGCAAATATCTCATCATAATCAATACCTTCTTGTTGTGAGTATCCCTTTGCAACCAGTCTTGCTTTATTCCTTGTAACAATGCTCTCACTGTCAGTTTTGTTTCTGAACACCCACTTTGTGCCAACGACAGATAAGTTCTTTGGTCTTGGCACAAGAGCCCAGACTTTGTTCCTTTCAAATTCATTGAGCTCCTCTTGCATTTCTGTGACTCAGTCAGCATCTTGCAGAGCTTCTTCAACCTTCTTAGGTTCAGTTTAAGATAGAAAAGAATGGTAGAGACATTCATTCTGAGTGGCTTTTCTTGTTCTTACACCACTGTCAGGGTTTCCAATGACTAAGTCAAGTGTGTATGACTTAGACCATTTTCTTACAAATGGAAGTTGACTTCTTGAAGACAAACCTCCCCTCGATCCACGAATCAGTGTTCCCATTGTTATCAGTATTTGACTCATCAGAATTTAAGGAAGATGAGTCTGATGATCTTTCTACTGATGTCTCTTGAGATGAATCACTTGTTGTAGCCTCTGGATTTGAGTCATGTTGCTCCCCCTCAACATATGCTTCAGTGTTAGAAGTATTTCCACTGTTTTGTGGAACCTTAGAGCTTTGAGTGATATCAGGACTTACTGTATCAAAGTTAGGATTTAAAAGTTCAGCATAAGGTACTTCTTTTTCAAATCTCAATTTATCATGGTCATCTGCATCTTCTAGACATGTTATCTTCTTGTCATCAAAAGATACATGTATAGATTCCACAACTGTTCTTGTTCTCATATTGTAAACTCTGAAGGCTTTATAGTCACCGGATAACCCACAAATATCCTTTCATCAACTTCCAGATCAAACTTGGCCAACTGTTCCAGATGAGTTTTGAGAACAAAACACTTACAACCAAAAATATGAAAGAACTTCAAATTTGGCTTTTTTCCCTTCAACGTCTCAAATGGTGTTTTTCCATGCTTGTTGATCAATATTGCATTTTGTGTAAAGCAAGCAGTTTGCACAGCCTCAGCCAGAAGTAGGTAGGCAATCTTTCTTCCTCTTGCATGGTTCTTGCAGCTTCTATCAGAGTTCTATTCTTTTTTTCAATAACTCCATTTTTTGTGGAGTTTCAGGAGTAGAAAACTCTTGTTTTATCCCCTTGAGTTTGCAGAACTCTTCCTTAGAGCTATTCTTGAAATCAGTTCCTTTATCACATCTGATGATCTTCACTTTGTATGTTGATCCTTTTTCCAGCTCCCTCACATGATCAAGAAGAATGGATGGAAATTAATCCTTGGTGTGCAGAAAATACACCCATGTGTATCTTGTATATTTATCAATAATTACGAGTGCATACCTCCTCTTGGAAATTTTCATAACATTCACTGGACCAAAGAGATCAACATGAAGTAGCTGATATGGTTCAAGAATTGAGGATTCAGTTTTACTCTTGAAAGAAGTTTTCCTTTACTTGGCTTTCTGGCATGAGTCACATAAGTCATCAGATGTAAAAAATGTATAGGGCAATCCTCTAACCAGATCTTTCCTCACTAGTTCATTGATATTGTTGAAGTTGAGGTGAGAAAGTCTTTCATGCCAGTTCTAACTGTCTTCCATAAATGCTCTACTCAGTAGAAAAAATTAGGAATTATCAATACTTGTGGAGACCCTGGCTTCTTATAAACTACCATATCTTACACCATTCAATGCAATCTTGCCATCAAAATTGCTGACAATTTCATAATGCTCCTTATAGAAGTTGAAATGGTAACCTCTGTCATATATTTGACTCACACTAATCAGATTATGCTTGAGTCCTGCAACTAGAGCTACATTTTTAATGATGACATTTCCAACTTTGATTTTTCCATATCCCAAGATTTTTCCTAAGTTTCCATCTCCATAAGAAACGTTTGGGCAAGCCTTCTCCTCAAACTCTGATATCAGGGATTTATAGCCAATCATATGTCCTGAGCATCCACTGTCCAAGACTAGAGCATTCCTCCTGTCACCCTACAATCAGCAATTTGAATAAGTTAGTGTTTTTAAGGACCCAGACTTGCTTGGATCCTTTGTCCTTTTTAAGTTTGTTAACATATGCAGCAGAAGACTTTTTATCAGAGTTTATGTTAACATCCTTACTATCAGTATTTATACATGCAGAAATAGATTTTGCTTTAATTAAAGAGGGTTTTAGTTTATAATAATCATAATATAAACTGTGATACTCTTTACATTTATAAATAGAATTCCAAACACTTCCACAATGAAAACAAGGACTCTGTGGTTTATATCTAACTGTTTTATTCCTAAACTCTGATTTGGAAGAAACATTATTTATCTTTTTATTCTTCTTGAAAGAGTTAGCAAGATGATTAGTTTTACTACAGTTTAAATAGGTCGTTCTAGGTGTATTAGGAGGGGTTACATAATTTCCATTCTTATTAACACCTACCTTGCCATTTCTATTTTTCCTAGAACTTTTCCTCTTGTCTTTCATGTGTAGATCCTTCAACTTTTGCTTAAGATGTTTTTGAGTCATTGAACCAATATTTACTAAATTTGTGTGAACTTGTTCACTCTTATCAGTAATTAAGTTTGATCTAGGTGTTGAGGTTGTACCTTCCTCATAAATTGACTTAACATTATTAGCTCTAGGATTCTTAATGGTCTTTATTTGAACCTTGTTCAGTTTGACCTTGTTATCAGTTTTTATTGGTTCTGTTATCTCAGTTTCTTTTCCACTATTCTTATCTGAATTAGATCTAGCTGAATATCCTAATCCTGATCCCCAACAACCATTCTCTAGAATTTCCTGAGTTGATTTTCCTGAGTTAGTCCAAAGCTTAATGACTTTTCTTTCTTTTGCTAGCTCACTCTCTAGATAAGCATGTTTTTCTAGCAACTTTTCCTTAACATAAATGGCATTATCTCTTTCTTTTTGAATTTGTAGCATGGAAAGAAACTCAATTTCTGGGTGATCATTACTTTTCTTTAACACAGAGTTTCACTCTTGATTCAATTATTCTCTAAGGTTTGATCCCTAAAACTAACATGCGGAGACTTAAGAAATAATCTTACTTCATAGATATCATTAATATCAAAAGCAAGAGTAGTATGAGGTACCTTTAATTTAGCATTATCATCCTCAACATTAGCTTTTTCCATGAGAGCATAATTGACTCCATCATCTGAATTTAATGAATCATCCCAGTTTCTCTTCCTTGAGATCAAGGCTTATTTCTTCTCAGCTCTGGGTTTTCTGCAGTCAGCTGCAAAGTGTACGATTCCATCACAATTGTAACATCTCTCTTTTGACTTGTCAAGTTTTCCAGATCTTGATTCCTTCCCATCAGTATTTATTCTGTTGTTTCTCTTATCAAGGTTGGAGGAACTAGAACCTTTTCTAGAAAATCTTCTCCCTTTCCTGAAGTTCTTGTAGACCATCTTCTTGAAGCTATTAACCAGTAGTGCAACCATTGTTCCATATCTTTATTGTGGTTATAATCACTGTCAGTATCTGATTCAGTATCAGTATTTGAGTCATCGTTAGAATTTGATGATTAAGTATCTGACTTTTCAATCATGGCTTTTCCTTTGGAGTAGCTTTTCCTCCTAGATTTCTCATTTGGATTCTCTTAACCTTAAGTGTAACTGGTCTAGATTTAGATCCTTTCCTCTTGCTTATTTGCTCCATCTCTAGTTCATGAGTTTTCAGAACTCCATAGATCTCATCTATAGGTGATTTATCAAGTTGATAGTTATCCCTTATTGATGTGACTTTGAAGTCCCACTTTTCAGGGAGAGCAAGTAGGAACTTCAGGTTTGAGTCCTCCAAATCATATTCTTTGTTGACAAGGGATAGGTCATTCAGTAACTTCTGAAATCTGTCACATATCTCAGTTAAGGACTCATTGTCCCTTGAGTCAAAGTGCTTATATTTCTTGAGTAAGTACTGTTGTCTTGTTCTTCTTGATAGAAATTGTACCTTGACACTTTACTTCTAAAGAATCACATATCTATTTTGATGTCCTACATCCAATGACTCTATTGGACATAACACTATCAAGACTGTTGTGCAAGATGTGTCTGACCTTAACATCTTTCATGATAGATGAGATATCTTTAGGAGTGTAGTCCTTCTTGTCTTTGTCTATCAGCTTCTCTAGTTCTCATGCAAGCGAAACAGCTACCTTCATTGGTCTGTGAGGACCATCATAGATCCTTTTTAGGTATTCAGGATCTGTGGCTTCCAAGCATATGGCCATCCTGACTTTCCAGATTGGATATTCGTGTATCTTCAGGATGGACACCTTGATTTCTTCATACCTACTCATGTTGATGTTTATCTGTGATGTGGCTGGGGGTTGTGGCTTCGGATTCTGTGTTTCTTCTTCTTTTTCTGACGTGGTTGATTTTCAGATCTTAAATCGTTTGTACGTTAACAGAAAGCTCTGATACCAATTCTTAGGCCCTTAATCAACTATCAGGGGGTGAATACAATTATTACAATCAATTCGTCAAAGCTTCAACATAATCAACAGTTTTTATATCATCTGACAAAAACTTATTACAAACGTACTCTCTCAAAAGGATGAACAAATATCCTTGAGAGCTGCTAGGTTATGCGAAAGATATAACAATGTCGCAATGCATATAGCATGAACCTAATATGTGCTTTATATAGAGCAGAACTACACAATGTATAAGGAATCCTATTCTATCAACATCAAGGAAACCTATACAATTGCTTCTGAGATGGATTCCTTCACCACCTTGAGTTCCTATTTCCTTTTCCTTATCAAAGATCAACTGATGTGATAAATACTGATTTCATCATCCGTTGACATCATCATTCATCGATATCCTTATCCGTCGATTATCAACATTTGTCGATGTCATCATCATCTATTAGGAGCGGTTGATGATATCAAACAGAAACTATCAAAAGCATCTACAGATGGTAATTACTAACATCGACGGATGATGGTAATAAACATCAACGGATGATGATTACAAGAATCGACAGATGATGATGATATCGACGGATGTTGATATTCGACGGATAATGATATCAACGGATGATGATGTCAACATTTGATGAAATCAGTATTTGTCATATCAGTTGATCTTTGAAGAGGAAAAGGAAACAGGAACTCAAGTCGGTGGAGGACTTTATCTCAGAAATAATAGTATAGGTTTCCTTGTTTTTAATAGAATAGGATTCCTTATACATTGGTAGTTGTGCTCTATATAATGCACAGATTAGGTTCATGCTAAGCATTGCGACATTGTTATATCTTTCGCATAACCTAGCAGCTCTCAAATATATTTTTTTCATCCTTTTGAGAGAGTACTTGTGTAATAAGTTTTTATAAGATTAATTTAAAAATGGTTGATTCTGTTGAATCTTTGTCTAGTTGATTATTTAAACTGTATTCACCCCTCCCCCTCTACAGTTGATTAAGGGCCTAACAATTGGTATCAGAGCTTGTTGTTAACGTACAAACAGTTTAAGATCTGAAGATTGATCAACCATGTCAGACAAAGGAGAAGAAGAAACACATAATCTGGATCTGAAGCCACAACCCCTAGCCACATTACAAATAAGCAACAACATGAGTAGATATGAAGCAATCAAAGTGCCCATCTTTAAAGTGCCTGGATATCCAATATGGAAAGTCAGGATGGCCATGTGTTTGAAAGCCACAGATCCCGAATACTTAAGCAGGATCTATGATGGTCCTCATAAACCAATGAAGGTAGTTGTTTCGGTTGCAGGAGAATCAGAGAAGATGATAGACAAAGACCGGAAGGACTATACTCTTGAAGATATCACGTCTATCATGAAGAATGCTAAGGTTAGACATATCCTGCATATCAGTCTTGATAGTGTTATGTCCAATAGAGTCATTGGATGTAAAACAACAAAAGAGATATGGGACGCTTTAGAAGTAAAGTGTCAAGGTACAACTGTTATTAAGAAGAACAGGAGGATAGTACTTACTCAAGAATATGAGTGCTTTGACTCAATGGATAATGAATCCCTAACTGAGATCTATGACAGATTTCGGATGTTGCTGAATGACTTATCCGTTGTTAACAAAGAATATGATTTGGAGGACTCAAACTTGAAGTTCCTACTTGATCTTCCTGAAAAGTGGGACTTTAAAGTCACATCAATCAGGAATAACTATCAACTTGACATCAGACCTCTAGATGAGATCTATGGAGTTCTGAAAACTCATGAACTAGAGATGGAGCAAAGGAGCAAGAGGAAAGGATCAAAAGCTAGACCAGTTGCACTCAAAGTTGAAGAGAGGCCAAAGGAGAAAGCTAGAAGGAAAATATGCTCCAAAGGGAAAGCCATGATTGCTAAGTCAGATACTGAATCATCAATTTCTGATGATGACTCAAATCCTGATATTGAATCAGATACTGATAGCGATCATAACAACAATGAAAATATGGATCAAATGGCTTCCCTACTGGTTAAGAGTTTCAAGAAGATGGTCTACAGAAACTTCAAGAAAGGGAGAAGATTTTCCAGATAAGGTTCCAGTTCCTCAAACTTTGATAAGAGGAACATCATAAGAGATACTTATTGGAAAGAAGCTAGATCTGGAAAACCTGGCAAGTCAAAAGAGAGATGTTACAACTGTGATGGACTTGGACACTTTGCAGCTGACTGCAGAAAACCCAGAGCTGAGAAGAAATAAGCTTTGATCTCACAAAAGAGAAACTAGGATGATTCATCAGACTCAGATGATGGGATCAATTATGCTCTCATGGAAAATGCTGATGTTGAGACCATAACTGCTGAATTAAAGGTACCTCAGTCTACTCTTGCATTTGATACTGATGATATCCATAAATTAAGATTATTTCTTAAGACTCTGCATGTTAGTTTTAGGGATCAAACTTAGAAAACAATAGAATCAATAGTGAAAACTTTATGCTTAAGAAAATGAATGATTACCTAGAAACTGAGTTGCTTTCCATACTAAAATTTCAAAATGAAAGAGATAATGTTGTTTATGTTAAAGAAAAATTGTTACAAAAACATGCTTATCTAGAAAAGGAGCTAGCTAAAGAAAGAGAAGTCATTAACCTTTGGACTAACTCAGGAAATACAACTTTGGAAATCTTAGAAAAGGATTGTTGGGGATCAGGATTAGGATATTCAGCTAGATCTAATTCTGATAAGAAAAGTGAAACAGAAACTGAGAAAATAGAACCAATATAAACTGATAGCGAGGTCAAATTGAACAAGGTTCAAATAAAGACCATTAAGTTTAATCCTAGTGCTAATTCTTTTAATTCAATTCATGAGGAAGGTATTACCTCAGCACCTAGATCAAACTTAATTACTAAAAAGAGTGAACAAGTTCACACAAACTCAGTAAATATTGGTTCAATGACTCAGAAATAGCTTAACCAAAAGCTGAAGGATTTACACATTAAAGACAAGAGGAAAAGGTCTAGGAAAAATAGTAATGGCAAGGTATGTGTTAATAAGAATGGAAACTATGTAACCTCGCCTAATGCACCTAGAAAGACCTGTTCAGATGGTGGTAGTACTAATCATCTTGCTAATTCTTGCAGGAAGAATAAAGGTGTTGGATTTTTAACGCAGCGGGGTCATGGCAAAACACTTTTTGCACATACAAAATCCAAATAAAAGCATATAAATCGTGAATAAAAATTCGAGGGATCGAATCTAACCTTTACTAATAATTCGGAGACAACGATCAGAGATCCTTAGCAGTTGCTCCTCAAGTGTGAAGCACTCCACCGGTATCCACCAAGAAAACGATGTTAAGGAGGAGGAAGGAGGTGGAGAGAATTGGGTTTTCCAAACTTTTTGGGTTTTCGGGTTCGATGGGGTTAGAATAAAATAGGGTCTATAATAGTGTATATATAGGCAAAATTTTCAGCTGAAATTTTCCCATAAATAATATTATTATTATCCCATTTATTATTGTCATTAATAATTAAAACACATTTTAATTATTAATCCTTTTTCTAAACACTTTAGAAATAATTCTCTCTCTTGATTTAATTTCCAAAAATTAAATCCTTAATTAATAATATTAAGAACTTTTCTTAATTAATTTATAATCAATTAAATCTCATTTAATCAATTATTAAATTTGCCAATTAATTATTTATTTCATAAATAAATAATTATTAGCCATTATTAATTAATTCCTCCACCATTAAATCATTCTCTTTTTATGGTGTGACCCTGTAGGTTCAATATTAAGCCGGTAGTAGAAATAAATAATAATAAAACTATTTTATCATTATTTATATAAATTCTCTAATTTATTAAATATGATTAATTAATTAATCACATTTATTCTACATCGTGAGGGATACTTCTCAGCATATCGTGACTATCCGGATAATATGAATTCACTGCTTAGAATACCAAGAACCTATTCAGTGAATAGTTACCGTACAATAAACTCCTTCTACCCTACAATGTCCCGATTAAATACAAGGCATGGATCTCGTGTCAAGCCTATCTAATTCAATCACTTTGCTTACCATTTACTATGCGTAGTTCTATGCAAATTAGAAACTCCTTTCTAATTTCATTTACTCTGGCCAGAGATTCCTGAACTAGCATAAGTGGATCAGCCTTGAACATTCACTTCCTTCACTAGAAGGGGTAGATCCTTTATTGATCATACACTATCTTTGTGTACAAATTCCTATACCCAGAAGAGCCCTAATAATTGTCCCTGGAGACTAAGAACTAAACCAAAGCATAGTTCAGTGTACACAAGATGACTATGATGACCTCAAGTCTAAGGATACTTGTACAACTATCACTATGTGAACAACTGCTGACACGTGAGTGAACTCCATCAGTTGTTCAGCTGTGCGAGTCATGTTCAGTGAACTTATTCCATAATAAGCACCTACATACTAGCTATAGTGTCACCACACAAATGTCTATGAGAACATACATCCTTCATAATGAAGCAAGCATAGTATGTACCGATCTCTGCGGATTATTAATTACCAGTTAGTAATCCTACGACCAGGAACTATTTAAGTTTAGAGTTATCATCTTTTTAGGTCTCACTATTATGATCTCATCATAATCCATAAAAAGCTTTACTCTAAACTATGGTATATCTTATTTAAATACTTAAATAGATAGAGCCCGTAATAAAAACAAAACAAGTCTTTTATTAATATCAATGAAATCAAAACAGATTACATAAAAGATATTCCTAAATCCTCATACATGATTGGACTTAGGACATATTCCTTTCAATCTCCCACTTGTACTAAAGCCAATCACTCTGGTATCTAATACCCATCTGTCTTTATGACGATCAAAGTGACTTTCATAAATTAGCTTTGTGAGTGGGTCTGCTATGTTATTATGTGTGTAAACTCTAATTCAATACAATACAAGAAATGTTACCGCGCTCTCACTAACCTTTTGTAGACACATGGTCCATCTACGTCTTTGATAAAACCAAACTCTTTGATTGTCTCATCAAAATGGATGTTCCATCTACGAGAAGCTTGCTTTAAACCACATATGGTTCGCAGCAGCTTACACACTAGGTTTTCATTTCCCTTGGAAAGAGAACCATCTGGCTAATTGCCAGATCTCATAGTCGTAGTAAGCAGCAATTACAAGCAAAATCCGAACTGATTTTAACAGGGCTACAGGTAAAAAGTTTCATCAAAGTCAATCCATTGCCTTTGTTTGAATCCTTTTGCCACAAGCCTGGCCTTATAGGTCTCCACCTGGCCATCTGCTATAATCTATCTTTTGTATACCGTATACATAGATTCCATTCTGGATTTCATGGCACTATGCCATTTCTCTGAGTCAACACTACTCATAGCCTCATTATAGGTCACAGGGTCGTCATCATCAATGATCGACAACTCATTGTCATTCTCAATGACAAGGCCATAATACCTCTCAGGTTGGCGAGACACTCTCCCTGATCTATGAATGGGCTGTTCCATAAAAGGTTGTTTAGTCAGAACAGGAGTTTCCACTTGATCCGTAGTAGTTTGTGCTTCTTGAACTTCATCAAGTTCAATTTTGCTCCCACTGTTTCCTTCAAGGATAAACTCCTTTTCCAAGAAGGTAGCATGTCTGGAGACAAACACCCGATGATCGGTGTAAAAGTAATACCCTAAAGTCTCTTTAGGATATCCCACAAAACTACATTTTACGGATCGATATTCCAACTTATCTGGGTCAACTTTCTTGACATAAGCTGGACATCCCCAAATCTTAACGTGTTTAAGACTCGGTTTCCTTTCTTTCCATATCTCATACGAAGTTTGAGGAACAGATTTTGGAAGGCACCTTATTCAGTAAATATGCTGAGGTTTCCAATGCATAACCCCATAGGAATACTGGAAGATTTGCATAGCTCATCATGGACCGAACTATGTCTAACAAAGTTCGATTTCTCCTTTCAGATACTAATCTGGATGAGTCCACTGGGAGACTATACCATTTACTTTGAGATAATCCAGAAACACTCCATTAAAGTATTCACCACCTCGATCTAATCGAAGAATTATAATACTATGTTTGGTTTATTTCTCCACTTCATACTTATACTCTTTGAACTTTTCAAAGGCCTCAGACTTGTGTTTCATCAAACACATATCCGAATCTAGATCTATCATCTATGAAAGTAATGAAGTATGAAAATCCACCCATGGCTTGCTTAGACATTGGTCCACATACATCTGTGTGTACCATTCCTAGCAAATTTGCAGTCCTCTCTCCATGTCTACTAAATGGAGACTGCAGTGCCACTATAAAGTGAGATTTTCATCATCCCTTTTCTTTTATTAGTTTGTTCAATCTGAAGTAAATTATGTCACATATATACAGACCATTATTTAAAGTACCATGTCCATAAAGAATATTATCTCTAAGAATAGAACATTCATTATTCTCAATAATAAATGAAAATCCTGCCAAGTCTAACATGGGAATAATATTCCTCACAATCGAGGGAACAAAATAACAATTATTTAAAACAATAGTCTTGCCCGTAGGCATATGTAAATGAAATGATTCTACATCTTCAGCAGCAACTCTTGCTCCATTTCCCATCAGTAGAATCACCTCCTCTTCCTCAAGAGTCCTACTTCTCCTTGGTCCCTGCAACAAATTACAGATTTGAGAACCACAGGCGGTATCTAATACCCAAGTAGAAATTTGATTTAATGACATATTCACTTCTATCATGAACATACCTGAATCAGAAGCGGTAGTCTCACTACCCTTCTTTTTCTTCAATTCTGTAAGGTAAACCTTGCAGTTCCTCTTCCAGTGCCCCACCTTGTTACAGTGAAAGCAAACAACTTTGCTCTTGGGGTCTTCAGCTTTTGGTGGAACCAGTTTTTCTTCACCTACTTTCTTCTTCTTGGAAGAGTTCCTCTTCCTTTTCTTAGGATTGGAACCTTCACCAATTAGAAGAACAGAACTCTTCTTAGGGGGAAAATTCGATTCCGCAGTCTTCAACATGTTGTGGAGTTCAGGCAGGCTGACATCCAACTTATTCATGTGAAAGTTCACAACAAACTGCGAGAACGAACTCGGAAGCGATTGCAAGACCAAGTCTTGGCTCAGCTCCCCATCCATGGCAAAACCAAGTTGTCCAAGACGTTCAATCAAATTGATCATCTTAAGTACATGGTCATTCACAGATGATCCCTCAGACATCCTACAACCGAACAACTCCTTCGATATCTCATATCGAGCTGTCCTCCCTGCCACATCATACAACTCTTGTAGATGCATGAGGATAGTGTGAGCATCCATATGCTCATGTTGCTTCTGTAGCTCAATGTTCGTGGAAGCTAGCATGATGCATTGAGCAACATTTGCATCATCTATCCACTTAGGATACACAACATGTTCATCATTATGTGCATCACTAGCAGGTTCAGTAGGCTTAGGTGAGTCAATCACGTATTCCAGCTTCTCAATCCTGAGAACAATTCTCAAGTTTCGAAGCCAGTCAGCATAATTAGGACCAGTCAATTTGTGAGCATCTAGTATGCTCCTGAGTGATAGTGCAGAAGATTTAACGTACAAAGTAAATATGTAAATGATAAACACATAACAACACTTAGCAAATATTCGATTTCATCTCAAAACACTATATGAATCGGGTCTTTATTCATAAGTGGCTCCCACTAGTTTATCTAATTTATTCAACCCCCTACGTGAAAAATTAAGCATTCATAATGCTAGTGGGAATAGGGATCCTACATTCCATTACACGACCCCGGCTGTAGCACGAACCGCCATGTAATGTTCAATAGGCAGACAACTCTTGTCAATTACATCTAATGTTATTCCCTAATCAAACTTTAGCCTCTTGAATAATTGAGTCTCGGCTGTAGCACGACAAACTCAATATTCTAAGTCAAGTCTAACCCAACATTCCGTACAGTTGAATCAGTCCCCAAAGGCCCACGGCTGTAGCACGTACCGACCTTTAGATTCTTATTCAATGTACACATCTCTATGTAATAGACAAGTATTTCTTATTTCGAAATCAAAGCCCTCGGCTATAGTACGAACCGACAATGATTCAAAAATAAGAACTACTTTCTACCATGTTGGAAGGCTATGACCGACACAAGCCCGTTGTATCATTGGCCAATTACTACTTGATATTATTTAATTTTAGAGGGATTATATTACGTTACAATCATAATCATATTATAAAGAGATTCTTCCTTTTAAATTAAATATTTCAAATCAATAATCAATAATCAGACGATTCCCAGATCGGGTGGAGCATTGTCAAGAGGCGTCACTTAATAACCCTTTCTTACAGATAGAAATCTGTTGTTGACAGAATCATCCTTTCTCTCATATCGAAAATTCATATTCAATTACGTGTTTCATAAACACAAGAATCTCATGATTGTATTCATAATATTGTTATTAAGGTTATGAAACAATTTCACTATACTAGGTTGTCTAACAAACGCCTTATATTCATTTAAGTTCACCTATATCTATCATCGCATGATAAACTAAGCATATATCACATATATAAACATGAATAAACATCAAGGTAGGCATGTTACATCATCTAGCATATTAGTCTAAGTATTATACATCTCTATGTATCACATTAAGCATTTAAAAGCAACTTAAACAGTCAAAACCAGCTTTAAAACACTTCATGGAAATATAAACAGTTCAAAACTTTAATATAAACTAAAATTGATCACTCCATTAGATCCATCTCGGAAAAACGAATCCAACGGTATATTACACGCCCAAAACGGAGTTACGAAACTCCCAGAAAATTAATTTTAAAATCAACAGTCGGGCTGTAACGCATTACAGGAACGCGTTACTAGACCTGTAACGCATTCCGGTGATGCGTTACACCCCTTTTAAGCCATTAAAGGGTGTAAGGCATTCCGTGAATGCGCCACAGGTGTGTAACTCATTCCCGGAATGCGTTAGATTCCTATTTTTTTTTTTTCGTTTTCGCAGCAGCCACTCTTTTCTCTCCTCGGTTGCCGTGCATGTCAGACCTGTACCTTGCTTTGCTGACAGCCGTATAACAGCAGACAACAGCACAGTACAAACACAGCAGATGACAGCATATACAGATATATACATACATACAATTCATATATATATAATTATTTAATTACAAATTTTAATTGAAATAACTTCAAAAATTCATAATAAAAAATCTATACATCCTAAAATTATGAAAAAAATACCCAGACGATCTACAACACTTGTAGAACCCAGATCAACATTCAAAATTATTATGAGAAATGATTTCTCATCAGACAAAATTAATCCATGATATAACTTGTAAAAATCATAATTAATTCATACAAGCACATAAAATTCTGAAATTGTTACCACAGATCTATATGCATACAACCTGGCTCTGATACCATTGTTGGATTTTTAACGCAGCGGGGTCATGGCAAAACACTTTTTGCACATACAAAATCCAAATAAAAGCATATAAATCGTGAATAAAAATTCGAAGGATCGAATCTAACCTTTACTAATAATTCGGAGACAACGATCAGAGATCCTTAACAGTTGCTCCTCAAGTGTGAAGCACTCCACCGGTATCCACCAAGAAAACGATGTTAAGGAGGAGGAAGGAGGTGGAGAGAATTGGGTTTTCCAAACTTTTTGGGTTTTCGGGTTCGATGGGGTTAGAATAAAATAGGGTCTATAATAGTGTATTTATAGGCAAAATTTTCAGCTGAAATTTTCCCATAAATAATATTATTATTATCCCATTTATTATTCTCATTAATAATTAAAACACCTTTTAATTATTAATCCTTTTTCTAAACACTTTAGAAATAATTCTCTCTCTTGATTTAATTTCCAAAAATTAAATCCTTAATTAATAATATTAAGAACTTTTCTTAATTAATTTATAATCAATTAAATCTCATTTAATCAATTATTAATTTTGCCAATTAATTATTTATTTCATAAATAAATAATTATTAGCCATTATTAATTAATTCCTCCACCATTAAATCATTCTCTTTTTATGGTGTGACCCTGTAGGTTCAATATTAAGCCGGTAGTAGAAATAAATAATAATAAAACTATTTTATCATTATTTATATAAATTCTCTAATTTATTAAATATGATTAATTAATTAATCACATTTATTCTACATCGTGAGGGATACTTCTCAGCATATCGCGACTATCCGGATAATATGAATTCACTGCTTAGAATACCAAGAACCTATTCAGTGAATAGTTACCGTACAATAAACTCCTTCTACCCTACAATGTCCCGATTAAATACAAGGCATGGATCTCGTGTCAAGCCTATCTAATTCAATCACTTTGCTTACCATTTACTATGCGTAGTTCTATGCAAATTAGAAACTCCTTTCTAATTTCATTTACTCTGGCAAGAAATTCCTGAACTAGCATAAGTGGATCAGCCTTGAACATTCACTTCCTTCACTAGAAGGGGTAGATCCTTTATTGATCATACACTATCTTCTTGTATAAATTCCTATACCCAGAAGAGGCCTAATAATTATCCCTGGAGACTAAGAACTAAACCAAAGCATAGTTCAGTGTACACAAGATGACTATGATGACCTCAAGTCTAAGGATACTTGTACAACTATCACTATGTGAACAACTGCTGACACGTGAGTGAACTCCATTAGTTGTTCAGCTGTGCGAGTCATGTTCAGTGAACTTATTCCATAATAAGCACCTACATACTAGCTATAGTGTCACCACACAAATGTCTACGAGAACAGACATCCTTCATAATGAAGCAAGCATAGTATGTATCGATCTCTGCGGATTATTAATTACCAGTTAGTAATCCTACGACCAGGAACTATTTAAGTTTAGAGTTATCATCTTTTTAGGTCTCACTATTATGATCTCATCATAATTCATAAAAAGCTTTACTCTAAACTATGGTATATCTTATTTAAACACTTAAATAGATAGAGCCCGTAATAAAAACAAAACAAGTCTTTTATTAATATCAATGAAATCAAAACAGATTACATAAAAGATATTCATAAATCCTCATACATGATTGGACTTAGGACATATTCCTTTCAAAAGGGATAAAAGATGTCCCTTCTAAATCACAGTTTAGGAATAGAAGAGCTAATATAAATCACAGAATCCTTGTTTTCATTGCGGCAGTGTTTGGCACTCTATTTATACATGTAAAGAGTATTACAGTTTGTATTATGATTTTTATAAACAGAAGCCCTCTTTAGTTAAAGAAAATTCTGTTTCTGCATGTATAAATTCTGATAGTAAGAATGTTAACATAAACTCTGATATGAAGTCTTCTGCTGCATATGTTAACAAACTTAAAAAGGCCAAAGGATCCAAGCAAGTATGGGTCCTTAAAAACACTAACTGATTCAAATTACTGATTGTAGGGTGACAGGAGGAAAGCTCTAGTCTTGGACAGTGGATGCTCAGGACATATGACTGATTATAAATCCCTGCTATCAGAATTTGAGGAGAAAACTGTCCCAAGCGTTTTTATGGAGATGGCAACTTAGGAAAAATCTTGGGATATGGCAAAATCAAAGTTGGAAATGTCATCATTGAAAATGTAGCTCTAGTTGCAGGACTCAAGCATAATCTGATCAGTGTGAGTCAAATTTGTAATAGAGGTTACCATACCAATTTTTATAGGTAGTATTGTGAAATTGTCAGTAAGTCTGATGGCAAGATCACATTGACTGGTGTGAGATATGGTAGTTTATTTGAAGCCAGGGTCTCCACAAGAACTGATAATTCAGACGTTTGTCTACTGAGTAGAGCATATGTGGAAGACAGCTGGAACTAGCATAAAAGACTTTCTCACCTCAACTTCAACAATATCAATGAACTTGTGAGGAAAGATCTTGTAAGAGGGTTGCCCAATGCAGTGTTTACTCCTGATGGCTTATGTGATTCATGCAAGAAAGCCAACAAAGGAAGACATCTTTCAAGAGTAAACCTGAATACTCAATTCTTGAACCATATCATCTACTTCATGTTGATCTCTTTGGTCCAGTGTATGTAATGTCTATTGCCAAGAAGAGGTATGCATTTGTGATCATTGATGAATATACAAGATACACATGGGTGTATTTTCTGCACACCAAGGATGAAACTCCATCCATTCTTCTTGATCATGTGAGGGAGCTGGAGAAAGGATCAACATACAAAGTGAAGATCATCATAAGTGATAATGGAACTGAATTTAAGATTAGCTTTATGGAAGAGTTCTATAAACTCAAGGGGATACAATAAGATTTTTCTGCTCCTGGAACTCCACAACAAAATGGAGTTGTTGAAAGAAAGAATAGAACTCTGATAGAAGCTACAAGAACCATACTAGAAGAAGCAAGATTGCCTACCTACTTCAGGGTTGAGGCAATGCAAACTGCTTGCTTTACACAAAATACAACATTGATCACAAGCATGGGAAAATACCATTTGAGATGGTGAAAGGAAAGAAGCCAAATTTGTAATACATTCATATATTTGGTTGTAAGTGTTTTGTTCTCAAAACTCATCCGAAGCAGCTTACCAAGTTTGATCTGAAAGATGATGAAGGAATATTTGTAGGATATTCATTGATTACAAAAACCCTTAGAGTTTACAATCTGAGAACAAGAAAAGTCATGGAGTCTATACATGTATCTTTTGATGACAAGAAGAAAACAGGTCTAGAAGATGTAGATGACCATGATAAGTTGAGATTTGAAAATGAAGTACCTTACGCTGAACTTTTAAATCCTGACTCTAATACAGTTGGTCCTGATATCACTCAAAGCTCTGAGATTCTACAGAATAGTGGAAATTCTTCTTACACTGAAGCATATGTTGAGGGGGAGCAACATGAAAATCCAGAGACTATTGCAAGTGATTTAACTCAAGAGACATCAGTAGAAAGATCATCCCACTCATCTTCCTCAAACTCTGATGAGTCAGATATTGATAACCATGTGAACACTGATTCAGGGGGAGCATCAAGAAACCATAGTGGTACTACTCAAAAGAATAACATAGAATTCATGGATCAAGGGGGTTCTTCTTCTAGAAGTCAACTTCCATCAGCAAGAAAATGGTCTAAGTCACACACACCTGACTTGATCATTGGAAACCCTGATAGTGGTGTAAGAACAAGAAAAGCCACTTAGAATGAATGTCTCTACCATTCTTTTCTATCTCAAACTGAACCTAAGAAGGTTAAAAAAGATATGCAAGGTGCTGACTGGGTCATAGAAATACAAGAGGAACTCAATGAGTTTGAAAGGATCAAAGTCTGGATTATTGTGCCAAGACCAAAGAACAGATCAGGAGTTGGCACAAAATGGGTGTTCGGAAACAAAACTGAAAGTGAGGGCATTATTACAAGGAACAAAGCAAGACTGGTTGCAAAGGGTTACTCACAACAAGAGGAATTGATTATGATGAGATATTTGCTCCAGTTAAAAGGTTAGAGGCAATAAGAATCTTTCTTTCCTATACTGCTCATAAGAAGTTTAAGGTGTTCCAAATGGATGTGAAGAGTGCATTCTTAAATGGAGAACTCGAAGAGGAAGTTTATGTTGAACAGCCTCCAGGGTTCATTGATCCAAGGTATCCAGATCATGTCTACTTACTGGATAAAGCACTCTATGGATTGAAGCAAGCTCCAAGGGCCTGGTATGAAACACTTGCTCTATTTCTACTTGAGAGTGGTTTCACAAGAGGTATAATTGATAAAACTCTCTTTTATAAATACCATGGTAAGGACTTGTTATTAGTACAGATTGAGCACTATAGGAAGTAAATATTGTTTAAGAAGAATTAAAGGAAGATTTAATTCTTAATTACTAAGAGTTATAATCTTTGAGTGTTGCTTACAATTCAAAATCTTTTGAAACTTTCTTTTTCTGATCAAGAAAGTTGTCCACACTCAATCTCAAATTTCATATATATTACATCTTAAATTTCTTCTAACAACTGAAACACTTGAATTCTTTTCTCAAATATTGCAAAAAATCAAGTGTCATAATTATTGAATTATAGTTACATATACAATCAAATTACCAGTTCACTTATCTTTTTGATAACACTGTATATATATTATGGACTTGCTGAGTAATTATGTGTTAGGCCCTTAATCAACTGTAGAGGGGGTGAATACAGTTAATAAAATCAATTCGACAAAGCTTCAACAGAATCAACAGTTTTTATATTAACTGATAAAAACTTATTATAATCGTACTCTCTCAAAAGGATGAACATATATCCTTGAGAGCTGCTAGGTTATGCGAAAGACAAAATAATATCGTAATACATATAGCATGAACTTAATATGTGCTTTACATAAAGCACAACTACACAATGTATAAGGAATCATATTCTATCAATAACAAGGAAACCTATACAATTGCTTCTGAGAAAAAGTTCTTTACCGCCTTGAGTTCCTATTTCCTTTTCCTTCTCAAAGATCAATTGATGTGACAAACTGATTTCATCTCCCCCAACTTGTTCACCTTTTCCGTGTCCGTTTTATGTAACACCCCCAAATCCGGGGTCGGGGATCCGGGTTGTCACGAGTTCCATTTCCCTTAATAACACCCAATCTTAATAAACAATCAACTACTCCGTACTGTGACCCCGCAATAAACACACACACCACAAGTTATAGTCTCAGAGATGAATATCCAAAAATAACACGAGTCATTTTATTCCAGAATTATATGCCATTATGCCTTAAAAGGGTTTCTGAATAAATTTACATTTCTTTGCCATTATTACAATTCATAAAGATACATAAGTCTAGTACATCAAAAGTTGAAAGCCTAGCCTATTGGTAGTTCCTACCTCAGCTACAGCGACATCAACGCCTATAGGAAACTGCGGAACGTTTCCTATCCGCTCGCGAATTGGGAGCTTGGTCCTGTTCATCTTGTCTATCTGATGTTGTGTGATGAAAGAAGAAAGCAAGGGTGAACAACAAGCCCACCGAAATAATATGTATAATAATTAACAATATATGAGCATCCTCATAGTACTCATGAAAGTCTTGGTCAAGAAGAAATGAACCAAGTTTGATCTCTTAATGCGACCAAGTCGCAAAATATTTAGTATATATATATACTTTTCAGAATTTTTAAATACTCTTCCATGTATAATATACACAGAGTTCCAGTTTATAACTGTATAAAAATATCATTGCAAGGTGATCTCATATATCTAACCTTGTCTCAACATTTTTGTGAAAACCTTTATCATGCATAACATAATCATTAACCAGATATAAGTTGAAAAGATGAAGTTACAAGATACTCCAATATACTTATATCTTTTCCGAATACTACTTGAACTACCACCATTCAAGTTATAATTAGTTCATCCCATAGATGAAGCTACACGACAAAACTTGTATAGAATTAATCTTTGAAATATCATCAAAATGAAATAAAGTTACGAGATACTTCATTTGATGAAAACATCATTTTGAAAACTCGACCCAGCCAACACTTAACTATCGCCCAGCCGTAGCCTTTCAATCGAAGTGCTCTGGGTAGTGTTGCAGAAATATCCAATTGGATGATGAACTCATTACGGGAGTTTTCCGCGCCAGGAAGACCACTTACGATGATCAGTCGCAGTAGTGCAACCCCACCATTTTCTACATGTAGAGGAGAACCTGTCGGATTTACTTGTCAACCGAACACTGGACTCCTAAGGAATGGACCGTCTTAGTGGAACTTCCAGGCCATTTGGGCCAATATAATAAGGCTGGGCCGGCGCCACTCGACCACTTACGCCACTCCTAGTTCAGATGAAATCCATGACTCTGAAACGTAAAGCTTGTCCCCCCTTTCCCCAAGTAGAAACTTGTTGATACGGCTCCACCAAGAAGTCGTATCTAGTTGGAAAGGAAAACTCACCGATATTTCCCAGGTGGTGCCTGTTAATGGATTAACTTGTTCTAAGAATTTTACTTCCCGAGTGTTGGGTAAGTAATCAAAAACTCTTTTATCAAAACAACAACCTTGTTGCGAATATAAAACACACCACAGAGCCGGATCCCTCAGGTTTTGAGCGAGTATTTAAATCCCCTTCGAAAGGAGGATCTTAAATATAAAAATGAGTTTTGGGATCCGCCCTAACCTTTAAAAATCATTTTGAAGACTCGAAAACATTTTTAAGAATGTTTAGAGTAATGCTGATTTAATAAAATAAATCAGTCCCAATATATTAGAAAATATCTGAATATTATTATTTAAATAATATTCCCATAAAGAATAATCTTTATAAAAATAATTGAAGTAGAAGTTTTAAAAGTCATACTTGAAATGAATAATAAATAACCAAAGATATACTTATACGAAAGTACGGTCTTTATTTGAATAATCGAAAATAAGTTTGATTATCGAAACATTATTCTTTAATAAAATAAACAATATTATTTAATAAATAAGCGGAGTCATAAGTCCTCAAATGAATATTCAAAACAATATTCATTAAATAAAATAAGCGGAGTCATAAGTCCTCGAATGAATATTCAAAATAATATTCATTAAGTGAAATAAAGTTATCGAATAAACCTTATTCGAATAATAGTTTTGAAAACTATTTATATATATATAAATATATATATATATATAATATACTCGGGAACATCGTCTCCCGGTTTAGAAAATATGTTCACCTTTGGGTCCCCTATACTAAGGGTATACGCAACTACTGCTTATCTCTACCATAGGTATTATGCAACTTATAAGCAATTGAATCAATAATTAGATATCAAGATTATGAAACAGACATGCATATATACCATATCAGCATGCTCCAATATATCACAAAATTTGCTAATAACAATCATGCACTTATCACAAGATAATACATATACATATATTTACATCACAACAACAGTATAATGGGTAGAAAACTTGCCTGGGCGACTGGGGGTGATAAAAGGCTTGGAACGAGTCTGGTAACCTATAAACAACATATAAGTTGGAATTAAACCAAAGTCGCTTATGAATCTATACTTTAACCAATTAGACCCTAACGTTCGCTTTTGCGCTTAAAGATTCACTTAAGTCGCTCGAGTACCCTCGGCTCCACCATTTTTAATAAATTAACCATTAAGGGTTTTAAGGCGATTCTTTCGCGAGTCCCCTACCAACTGCCTAACCCACTTTACATAATTGTTTTATACTCCAATTAGTCATTTAAGGGCCTTAACCAAGGTTTTAAAGTAAGGTGAGGGGTAATAGTTCGTTCGCGAAACGCCGTTACTTAAAACGGTCGTTTCTCCTAAACCGTACATCGGATTCAAGCGAACCACATATCAAAACGAAGCTCGTAACATGAACTATCTAAAAATGGCAAAGGTTAGAATCTTTCAGTGAGTTCACGGGTCCTAAAGTTAAGAACAGAACAGTTAAGGAAAATCGGGCATTATGACGTTTATGTTTACGCGATTTCCAATTTAATTAACACTCTAAATTATCATCAATTCACTCACAACCACCAATACAACAATATTCAACCATCATACTACAAACTCAGTCCCCAACTCCAAGTTTTACCAATTTATCCAACCAATCAAAGACCCAATATTCAAAACCAATACAAATCCACCAAAACTACTTATAATCAAAGATCAAGCCTTAATACTAACAATGCTTCAATAATACTTAATGGAATCATAAAATCAAAGCTAGGATTTGAAGTTGATACCTTCCTTGGTAGGTGTTAAGTTGTTAGTAAGCCTTAGGGAGCCTTAATCTAACCTCCTACAAGCTTGGTCTTTCCAAAGAAATCAAGAACACAAAGTTAGGTTTTGAAGTTTCTAAAAGTCAGATTGAAAGAACTGTCAAAACGAGGGTCTTACCATGCTTATTTGGATGAGACTTGTGAACAAGAGTTGTAGGACATCTCAATACCTTTCCAAAGAGCTATAGAACATACTATTTGAGTGAGTATTGAAGGAGATATGGTAGTTTGACGTTGCTGCTCTGGTTTTGGCCGAGAGCTTGCTTCTTTAAAATGAAAAGTCAAGTTTGTGTTATGATTTTTTTGTTTTGTTTCTTTGTTTATGGCTTGGCTAATTTTGAGGATTTACCATGGTAAAAAAATGAATGGCTCACAATCAACCAACAACACACTTCTTTTTGTCATGCTTAGGTCATCATTCTTATGTCATCCAATTGCCACATGTCTCTTCCTTGTGGTTTGATAATGTCACAATCCTTGGCTTCTTGTACAAGCTTGTCTCTTGGTCGCTTATTTGTTTTACGGTTCGCTTAACTTTCGTTCTCGTTCGTCGTTTGAGGGATCATATCCGGGATCTTATTACTTGGGTTCCCCTAAACCTTTCTCAATATTTTATATTCCTTTTTATGATCCCCTCTTAAAATCCTTGAATTTAAATTCTTTTTATCCTGTCACCTTATACTCAATTCTTTCGGTATCTGGTGAATTTTCGGGAAAAAATCAAAGTGTTCGGATTTGGATTCTGACGATCTTTACATACACTTATTTACTTTATGAAGTACTAATACGATCTTAGAATTTCCATAACAGTACTCCTATATAGCGTGGTCTGATAATTTTCCTTAATCATCATCATCAGCAAAAGTTACTATTCATCCGTGTTTCAAAATTTTCCAAAAATTGGGGTTATTACATTTTATATCCGCAATGATCCAACGGGATACTAATTTTCCGTAATTATAAATAGCCTTTACCGTATTTTATTTCGTATTAAAAATCATTTGCAGTCAGTAATTATATAAATTTCCAGAGAAAATTCATATATTCATAAACCTTTTTGAGAATCAAACCAACAATCGGAGGTGTTACCGGAGTCCGTTTGAAAAGCTCGAGTACTCAAAATGAAGGTCTTGAGGTGTTCTATCAGATTATGTGTTCCAAATCACTGCAGAAATCAAGGTTTATTTTCCGAAAAATTATTTATTTTCGAATTAATTTTATTAAAAGTATGAATTTTTGTTCGGATGATTGTTTGTATGATTTGATGCTTGCATGTTGTAGAGCTTGTTTTCCTGATGATTTTCATATGTCATACGTCTGATTTGGAGTTCAATAACATGCTCAAAAGTGGGTTTAATTCTCGAATTTTAAAATTAGGGTTTATAACCCGTATGTATGTTTTCAATTGAAATTTTGGGCTTTTTGATTTAGGGGTTATTAGCTGTTGATTTATAGTGGATTATGTTCCTTATGAAATTTGCAATCAATTGGTATATAGCTCGTTAACAGAGGATGCTTGAATCGAAGGGAGTTGTGTTTTGAAGATTTTCGATGTTCGCCGGAAACCGACAATGTTCTTGGCCGATTTCCGGCCAGGACATGGATGATTGATATGTTTTGATTGCATTAATAAGTTCCTGGTAATGTGTAGATTAATTCTGGACAGTTTGGTGGCCTGAGGTGGCCGGAATTGTGTTCTTCGGCCACACTCTGGCGGGGGTTTGCAAAATTGCAAACAGGCCCCTGGACTTTTGGGGAAGAAACGGTTTAGTCCCCCAGGTTTCCAGAGTTTGCATATTTTGGATTCCTGTTTATAAATTATTTAAAAATCATATTTCCTATTTATTTTTATTAAAAAAAATTCGATTTTAATTTCTGAAAATTCAAAAAATAGTTATTTTAATTCCAAAAATTATATTTAATTCAAAAATAAATCTGAATTAATTAGTTAATTAATTTCAGTTAATTTTTAATTGATTAATTAGTCAATTAATTCAAAAATTAATTGGTTAATTGATTTAATTAATTATTAATCGATTTTAATTAATTATTTAATTAGATTTAATTATTTAAAAATGATTTAAAAATTCCAAAAAATAGTTTCGAGCTTTAAAATATTATTTTAAATTGTTTTCAAGGCTCGATAGTTATTATAAAATTGTTTTGAAGCCAGAATTGGCCAACCGAACCTTGTTTACTACTTCGAAATTGATTCAACGATCTGTTTTAATTCCGAAAAATGTTTTAAAAATCATTTTAAATATCCAAAAGCTTGTTTATGACCCGAAACTTCTTTATAAATGTTATATCATTGATTATGTGATGTGTTATGTGCTATATGTGACATGATTGGTTAACTGTCGGTCTATGTATTCGATGTTACTTGTTCATTGCATAACTTTCAATCCGTTAATAGGATTTGGGTGAAACGAAGGGTAGATAGAAGTATGTGTCAAATAGAATTGTGTAAGTTGAATATTGATAGATGCTTATGATATGTGAGCAGAAGAGGCAAGGCGTAGGAAAGGGAAACAGGTAGTCGAGGAGTAAGACAGTGGTGATTGAAAGCGAGTGTAGTATATTAAGCTAGTACCAGGCAAGTGTTCTGAACTTTCTCGAGATATTATAGTGATTGATAGTCCTATTTGATATTACAAGTGCTTTGAAGCACTAAACCCTAAACCCTGATTCCAGTTATTGATCTTGAGCCGTAAACCATATTCTTTCTAAACCATTGATTATTGTGCACCTAGATACGATATTGCTCCACAAATGCATACAAACTAAATATCAAACACTGAACCAGATTGCTTGCACACTCAAACCATTGTATCCTATACTTTGAAAGGCCAAATCCTTGAAACATTATTTCCTTTACTATCCAATTCTTTCATTACCTAGAATCCATGCTTTGAAACTGCCATATTGATCCCTATACGGATTGAAACCATTTTCATTATTGAACGTCCAATGTTGTTAATGATGCTGTTTATTGTTTATTACTGCTTATTCTTTTATTATGTTAGAATTGGATTGTTTTTTATAAAATTGTGGACCAGATTCGTGGTCAGACCATATAATGGTCAAGTTAGGCCAATGTGTGCCTTGGATCCAGTAGTTAGAGCAGTGCTGTGTGCTTTGCTCGGGGTTAGTGCGTGACTGATCAGCAGCCTAACCTTGGTTTTTAAAATAAAAGTATAATATCCAATTCTAAATCATAATTCATTGTTCACTTGATATCGTAACCATTTTCACCTGATGATCATTATTCTCAGTTTTGTCATTGTGACTTGCTGAGCTAGTTAGCTCATTTGTGCGATGTTGTTTATGTTCTTTTCCAGTTAAGAAGGAACAGGTTGGTAACGAGGATCCCCAGTCCAGCGCGAGAGCTAGGGGTTCAGGTTGATCGAGCTAAGCTAGTAGGCTTCTTTTAGGATAATTTGAGTTTGTAAAAGTTTGTAAAAATGTTTAATACTCTGTTCTGAGTTTGAATAGTTGGGATTTGAACGGTTTGTAATATAAGTAAGTGTGGTTGGCTTGTGTGCATACTTTAACCAGTTGCGATCCGTGGTAATCAGTAAGTAGGGTCACTGCATATCATTATTATTATCTTTATCATTGTTATAAGCAGGTTATTAATAAGGTGTGTGTGTATGGACCCCAAACTTCCGACCCGGGTTTGGAGGGCGCCATAGGTTTGGTATCAGAGCTACAGGTTATAAGTCACTGACACAAGCCTAGATTGACGGGAATGGGTAGAGGGTTAGGATTAGAAGTAAGGAATAGAAAGATAGAACGTCGAAAGGTTGAGTGCTACGGTATAATAGGTATTAGTATAATTCGCGTCATGGTTCGAGATTCTTATATTACGATATGATTTCAGATAGCAGCAATGACCGACTCTTTTATCCCTGTATCAGCTGATCACTCAGAGCCTTCAATTGGAGTACCATCTTCAGATCCACGTCTTGTTGTTCCACCAGTGTTGGCTATACTACCTCCGCCTGTGTTGCAGCCCGTACCACTGCAGGCTATTCCACCCCCAGGCATGAGGCCACCTATCAGAGGACCCCCACCTGCTGATTCGGGCTTTACTCGTCATTCAGTTATAGGAGTACCTTTCCAGTTCTCTTCTTATCTTGTCCCATATCATCAGTTTGAGGCTTGCCTTATGGAGCAGCGATTCCTACAGGGTCAGATTCAGGAGTTACTACATATCATGCGTACCAGAGAGGTTGGGAGTGGTGAGAGGTGACTTAGAGAGAGGCTTCAGGTGTTTCGTAGAGCAGCTGGTGTGAGGATTACTGAGGCTACACATGAGGACATCACCCCTGATTTCCTAGTGGAGTGGGCTAAGTGGGTTCTAGAGGAGCTTGAGGAGATTTGAGGTCCAGACTTGCCATGAGTCAGAGATCCAGAGACAGAGATGCTGAGCAGTGTTATTATGGTTATGTATTATGTACAGTAGTGTGTAGTGTGTATCAGTAGACTTTTGGGTTGTATTTATAGGCGAGCTATGCTAACTAGTGAGTAGGTTGTTGTACCCTTTTGCTTTTACTTCCGAAACGTCTTTACGTTTGTACTACCCAAAACTTTTGATCTATATATATCAGTACCTTTTTCCTTTCCAGCACTGTCATTTATTTTATTACACCTATTTTATTTTACCTTATTTATTGTACCAGTTATACCCCTGTGATACCATGTACCCTGTTTTCCATAACTGTTTATATTCTGTAAAGAAGCATGCAATTTACTTAGTTCAACTGTTACAACCATTTTGAAAAAGAGATATTTCTATTTTATAAAACTTTTCTTTTATGCAAAGAATTTGATTTAAAAGCTAAATAAGTTGTTTGATTCTTTAGAGAAAATGCCTCCCAGAAGAAATACCCGTACCAACACCCAGAATGAAGAAACCAACAACAACAATAATAACAACCAAGATGATACAAATCAGAATGCAAACCCAGGACCTATAGACCCAGCAATGGCCCAGATTCTTCAAATCTTGGCCCAACAAACAGTTCACCTGGCACAACAACAACAACAAAGATTCATGTCTCCTAACAAATCTTGGGTTCCCCTAAACCTTTCTCAATATTTTATATTCCTTTTTATGATCCCCTCTTAAAATACTTGAATTTAAATCCTTTTTATCCTGTCACCTTATACTCAATTCTTTCGGTGTCTGGTGGATTTTCGGGAAAAAATCAAAGTGTTCGGATTTGGATTCTGACGATCTTTACATACACTTATTTACTTTATGGAGTACTAATACAATCTTAGAATTTCCATAATAGTACTCCTATATAGCGTGGTCTGATAATTTTCCTTAATCATCATCATCAGCAAAAGTTACTATTCATCCGTGTTTCAAAATTTTCCAAAAATTGGGATTATTACAGTCTCCCCTCCTTAAAAGGATTCCGTCCCGGAATCAGATAGAAAATGAATAGGGATGCTCTCTTAGCATTGCACTTTCTAAGTCTCAAGTAAATTTTCCCATATTGTGGTTCTACCACCAAACTCTGCCTAGTTTGATAACCCTTCTCCTAAGCACTTGTTCCTTTTCGATCTATAACCCTTTCTGGTTGCTCCATATAGGTTACGTCTGGTTGCATGCCTATGCGCTCATGTGCCCCTATTTGTCTGGCATCCAAATTATACTTCCTTAACATTGATATGTGGAACACGTTATGAACTTGCTACAGGTTCGGGGGTAGGTCTAGCTCATATGCTAACTTCCCAATACGTCTTAATGTCTCCAAGGGTCCAACACTTCGTGGGCTTAGCTTTCCTTTCTTTCCGAACCACATCCATCTTTTCCAAGGCAATACCTATAACAGCACTAGGTCCCCTACTTCCTATTCCTTGTCCTTTCGTGTCAATTCAACATACTTCTCATGTCCATTTTGGGCTACTACCAGCCGTCTTCTGATTAGATCTATTATATCCCTGGTCCTTTGGACCACTACTGGTCCGAGCATCTTACGCTCTGCAACTTCATCCTAACATAAGGGAGATCGACATTGTCTTCCCTCAAGGATCTCATAAGGCGACATCTCGATAATGACATATGATCTATTGTCGTAAGAAATCTCAATCCGCGTTAATTGATCATTCCAAATTCTTTCAAGTCTATTGCACAGACTCTCATCATAGCTTCTAGCATTATAACTTTTGCTTCTCAATACTCCTTCTAATCTGGTTCATAAGCGTTACTATCTTCCGTATAGAATACTATTCTAGATATACCTTTACTCGCTAGAATTTTATAACCTTTTAATAACCACGTCAACCTTAGTATCACGAACGTGTTTCCATTCCGAATACCACCATAACTTTACTACTCCTTTTTCAGTTGTTTCTATTTTCCAAAGTTTGATCAATCATGTAGAAGTAAAGGAATTTGTTGAGAGATCACTATGATCATGAACACTTGTTCTATTGCATAGTTAGTACAGAAGGTGGCCAGCCTTTAGTACTTGACAAGCAATTAAACAATAGATGGTATCCTACTAGGCTTCTATCACACAGATAGATAGTCATTCAGCAATACCTCCCCTTCTGGAAGGGTTGTTCTTCTCAGCTTAAAAAAAATGAAAAGAAAAGAACGAATCGAAGAGAATTGTATATATAAAAAAAATACTGCCACAAAAGATCTGGCTTGGAATCTACCTCTGAACTATAGAGGTTCGTCACAAGAGAACAAAACATACATATCTATATCAATATCCAGTATTATCGTATCGCATTTCACATGCTTAAATATTTTTGCTATTCTGTCCATCATTCTATGGACCCATGCTCTTCCTCGAGCTTATACTCAATCACCTTTGAAACTCCCTTGACAGGAAAAATCGAATCTCGGATTTCATTCTAGACATCATAGTTACTAGAATCCATTGCTATTCCGTAACCTTCTTCGTATAGTAATACTACTCTTTATCGATGAGAAGGAATAAATATATCATAGGTAAATGATCGCCTTAGTTAGTCTACCGATGATTACTTATACATCACCACAACCCGATTAGTGGTACCCAATCTCAACATCCATTACACTACAACTCTCACGGTTGTAATCGGCTCATTATTCAAAGAATCGTTGCTGCATTACTATGGTCCACCACTGACCTACTGTCGTCATTCGTTTTCGTTGGAATCTTAATAGCTAACCATACGGAGTCCATACCTGTCGTATCGAATTATTATAAGAAGGTAACATGATCACCGCTCATGATTCATGAAGAACACTCCTGAACTTGACGCACATATGACATGAAGTAGATAAAATTTCAGAAGAGTTTCAATGAAAGCAACGATAGCAGGTTAATACCATTCTTAATCATATGTCTTTATTAGGAGACATGAATCTCAAAGGTTATCTCAAGATAGTACCTTCTAAGATAGATAGCCCGCTCATGGCGATTACAGGAATTAATCCTTTACCAAACTACTATTACAGTTGGGTATTGCACAGTCATCAAAAGGAATATCAATCTTCCAAACCATAATACAACCTTTACGGCTTCAACCATCATCACTGTATTCCTCTGGCACTAGCGCCGATAATTGTCCTCTTACACTTAAAGTGTTGGCCACCTCTTTGGCCTTTCCTGATAGTAAAATTTCCTTACAATCAATGTCATTTTAACCACCTCCCACTAAATTTTCTACCTCATTTCAATCACTGCTTATGTGAAAATGCTTCTCTTAAGTCCTGGCTAGAAAAAAAATCACCATTTTTTTCCATAAGTCATTGCCTTAGTCTTTAGATGTGAACATTGTCACGACTGACTCTCGATCATACTTAGGACGTCTCTTATCTTGGGTCCTTCTCGTTTTCACCAATCTCGACCTTCATTGGGTCGATCTATACTTTTTTATGGTTCAACACATGCCCACCTGGCATTATTATAATTATGTCATATTTCCTTATCAAAATTTATATTCTTGAGAACTTTGAATATTACCTTTTTCCTTGTAAAACCTCTAAGGTTATCCTTAAATTCTTCATCCGGTACTCCCTAGGTACAGGGCGTATCAAGATACCATTTACTACTACTAGAACCATTGTTTAAGTACTTCTGAAAAATTTCTCTACTGATCTTTAAAGGTTGTTGTTACCTTAGTCCTTCGTTCCATACTACCCAACTCATAATGTCCCTATTAAGGGTGAAATGCCAACCTTTATGCATTCCTCTATGTTTCATCTTAAGTTATCGAGGTTTCATCCTTAATTCCACCTTTTTTTAAAAAGGTACTTGCATCCTTCCATAGATAAATCAAGTCATGTATCCCTGATAAGGGTGTCTTATTCAATCATTCCCATCTCGATAGTATATGCCTAATTTCATAATAACATCTGTATTCAAAATGAGGTCAATCAATATGGCCTCCAAAAGATAACAACGGTTATACGCTTTCCTTGCCTGATTTAGTGATGATAACATGGATGTTCTAGAAGATATTGGTCGTGTTTAACGTGAACTTCTTCTTAATAAATCCTTATTTACTTTTGTTGTTTATCTCAACAGTCATCTCAATGTTGGGATATCTTTCATACCTGGCGTCTCCCTTTATGGGTATCAAGCCACCGGTCTTTCACTTCACATTTTTGAAGGTCACTTCCTTCATCAAATTTTCCTAATTTCTTACTTTCTTGTCTCCTCAGTCTATCCGTGTCTCCTTGTTTATCCTTCGGCCTATCTCAAGGTTTCCTCGAATCCTCCCAACTTAAAGGGGATAAAATATATGTATCTTTCATGCCTTCATCCATCAGCTTTAACTTATGGTGAATCACTCTCATCCTGACGATTACATACTTTTCTATTTCTATTGCTACGAGTCTTTAGGGTTTCCTCGTATCTAACTCCCTTATCATTCCTCCAACTCTATTGCCTTTATATTCCTTTCCACTTTAGTTTCTTTTTTTATCTACCTCTCTCTTGCAATCATTTCACGAACCCACTAATCATTGACTTCAAACATCATGTCATTCTGGGATTCTAGTCCTCAGAACAAATCTTGACAACTTTTACAATCTTAGATTCATAATTTATCATACTCGTCCGCCTTTGTTTCGGCTCTAAAGCTTCTACACTATTTCCATAACCTTGGGAAGTACTTTCCCGAAACAATTGACTGAACTTTAATCAGTTTATTATAACCTCTGGCTCCGTGCCTTTCTTGGTCTTTCACCAGCGGGTGGCCTCTCTCTTAGGAGGGTAAGTGACAAAAATAGACTTTTGTGATTCGTCCATCATTTAGAATCTCAAATGATTCCTATATTTCCTTTACCCAGGCTCTCGCCTCTACTGGGTTTGCTTGTTCCTTGGAACTCTGAGAGCTTAGCGACTTAAAGGTCCTGAAAGAATTTCCCACCGCACTGTCTCCTCAGGGTGGTGGTTGGGGATAATAGTCTAAGTTCTTTTTAGACAGGTCCATAAATTGCCATATAGGAGTACCGTATCGGGTCTCCTTTCCTTACTCGACTTTCTGTTTCCTTAGTATGAAATGTTTCATCCTTCTCCCATACTTGGGGTTATCTTATACGTTAAAAATCCTTGTTTTCCACTTCATTATGTTATGGGCTCCTTGTTTCTTAATGGCAACCTCCCTGACTATCACATTCGGGGTTTGCCCTAAATCTTATTCCTCGAGCTATGGATTTCATCTAAGATCCAATTCTTACTCTCTTAAACGTTTGGAACCCAAATTCTGTAGGAATACCTCGTTATTCCCTTATCATCTTTCTTGGTATTAATCTCTTCTCCAGTCATTGACTATCTGCCTTCATTCATCACTTTTTCTTGGCACAATATGATCTTTTTCGATAATTCGGGCTGTATTGCAATCTCAAACAGCGTTTCGGTACCGGCTCCGGTTACCTTCACTTCTATTTCCATTTTCTCAAAATCTCTTATCAACTCTCCCAAAGACATTTTCATATTGAGTCTCTCCTTTATACTAAGGGCATTAGCCACCATTTTGGCTTTCCCTAGATGATAAAGAATCTCATAATCGTAATCCTTGATTAGCTCTAACCACCTCCTCTGGCGCATGTTGAGCTCTTTCTGCGTGGAAATATACTTGAGCTCTTATGGTTTGTGTAAATCTCGCACTCCTATCCATACAAGTAGTGCCTTCAATCTTTAGGACAAAACTATTGCCGTGAGCCCAAGATCATGGGTGGGGATATCAAATTTTATATTCCCTTAGATGTCATGACGCATACGCGATTACCTTGCTGTGCTGTATAAGAAGCACCTTAATTCCTTATACGAAGCGTCACTACAAATCACAAAATCTCCTTTTCCATCCGGCAACGCCAATATAGGAGCCGTCACCAACCTTTGCTTCAGTTCTTGAAAGCTGTTCTTGCATTTCTCTGTCCATTCAACCTTCTCAGTCATACGAGTAAACCGCGTTAAAGGGGCTATTATCTTTACAAACTTGAACGAACCTCCGGTAGTGACCAGCCAATCCTACCTCTGGTAGTCGCCCTAACCATGGTTATCAATTCCTCAGTGGTCCTTTATTCATTCTTTTCAGGATCCCCCACGGGATCCTCCTCAGCAACAATCCCTTCTAGGACAACATCCTCAACCGCTACATCCTCAATATGAACATCATCCGGTCCTGCGTTAGGACGCTCTATCGGATCCACAATCTGATCTCCAATAAGTAATAAAACATCATCGCGTTGTTGCTCCTCAACCTTAGGGTTCAGAGTCCCGCTACCATATACGATAACGAACTACGCTTCTATCACGATATTTATAAGGGTTCCCATAAGGGTTTTAACTGTTAGTACTACGTTAGGTAGTCTGACTATGAACTTGGCAAGAGTTCTTATTATCTTAGTGAACTTATTATTTTAACGTCACATCATCTCTGAGGTTTATAACGCTTAGCTCTGATACCATTTCTGTAACACCCCCAAATCTGGGGTCGGGGATCCGGGTTGTCACGAGTTCCATTTCCCTTAATAACACCCAATCTTAATAAACAATCAACTACTCCGTACTGTGACCCCACAATAAACACACACACCACAAGTTATAGTCTCAGAGATGAATATCCAAAAATAACACGAGTCATTTTATTCCAGAATTATATGCTTACACCTTAAAAGGGTTTCTGAATAAATTTACATTTCTTTGCCATTATTACAATTCATAAAGATACATAAGTCTGGTATATCAAAAGTTGAAAGTCTAGCCTATTGGTAGTTCCTACCTCAGCTACAGCGACATCAACGCCTATAGGAAACTGCGGAACGTTTCCTATCCGCTCGCGAATTGGGAGCTTGGTCATGTTCATCTTGTCTATCTGATGTTGTGTGATGAAAGAAGAAAGCAAGGGTGAGCAACAAGCCCACTGAAATAATATATATAATAATTAACAATATATGAGCATCCTCATAGTACTCATGAAAGTCTTGGTCAAGAAGAAATGAACCAAGTTTGATCTCTTAATGCGACCAAGTCGTAAAATATTTAGTATATATATACTTTTCAGGATTTTTAAATCCTCTTCCATGTATAATATACACAGAGTTCCATTTTATAACTGTATAAAAATATCGTTGCAAGGTGATCTCATATATCTAACCTTATCTCAACGTTTTTGTGAAAATCTTTGTCATGCATAAGATAATCATTAACCGGATATAAATTGAAAAGATGAAGTTACAAGATACTCCAATATACTTATATCTTTTCCGAATACTACTTGAACTACCACCATTCAAGTTATAATTAGTTAATCCCATAGATGAAGCTACACGACAAAACTTGTATAGAATTAATCTTTGAAATATCATCAAAATGAAATGAAGTTACGAGATACTTCATTTGATGAAAACATCATTTTGAAAACTCGACCCTGCCAACACTTAACAATCGCCCAGCCGTAGCCTTTCTATCGAAGTGGTCTGGGTAGTGTTGCAGAAATATCCAATTGGATGATGAACTCATTACGGGAGTTTGCCGCGCCAGGAAGACCACTTACGATGATCAGTCGCAGTAGTGCAACCCCACCATTTTCTACATGTAGAGGAGAACCTGTCGGATTTACTTGTCAACCGAACACTGGACTCCTAAGGAATGGACCGTCTTAGCGGAACTTCCAGGCCATTTGGACCAATATAATAAGGCTAGGCCGGTGCCACTCGACCACTTACGCCACTCCTAGTTCAGATGAAATCCATGACTCTGAAACGTAAAGCTTGTCCCCCCTTTCCCCAAGTAGAAACTTGTTGATACGGCTCCACCAAGAAGTCGTATCTAGTTGGAAAGGAAAACTCACCGATATTTCCCAGGTGGTGCCTGTTAATGGATTAACTTGTTCTATGAATTTTACTTCCCGAGTGTTGGGTAAGTAATCAAAAACTCTTTTATCAAAACAACAACCTTGTTGCGAATATAAAACACACCACAGAGCCGGATCCCTCAGGTTTTGAGCGAGTATTTAAATCCCCTTTGAAAGGAGGATCTTAAATATAAAAATGAGTTTTGAGATCCGCCCTAACCTTTAAAAATCATTTTGAAGACTCGAAAACATCTTTAAGAATGTTTGGAGTAATGCTGATTTAATAAAATAAATCAGTCCCAATATATTAGAAAATATCTGAATATTATTATTTAAATAATATTCCCATAAATAATAATCTTTATAAAAATAATTGAAGTAGAAGTTTTAAAACTCATACTTGAAATGAATAATAAATAACCAAAGATATACTTATACGAAAGTACGAAAGTACGATCTTTATTTGAATAATCGAAAATAAGTTTGATTATCGAAACATTGTTCTTTAATAAAATAGAATATTATTTAATAAATAAGCGGAGTCATAAGTCCTCAAATGAATATTCAAAACAATATACATGAAATAAAATAAGCGGGGTCATAAGTCCTCGAATGAATATCCAAAATAATATTCATTAAGTGAAATAAAGTTATCGAATAAACCTTATTCGAATAATAGTTTTGAAAACTATTTATATATATATATATATAAATATATATATAATATACTCGGGAACATCGTCTCCCGGTGTAGAAAATATGTTCACCTTTGGGTCCCCTATACTAAGGGTATACGCAACTACTGCTTATCTCTAACATAGGTATTATGTAACTTATAAGCAATTGAATCAACAATTAGATATCAAGATTACGAAACAGACATGCATATATACCATATCAGCATACTCCAATATATCACAAAATTTGCTAATAACAATCATGCACTTATCACAAGATAATGTATATACATATATTTATATCACAACAACAGTATAACGGGTAGAAAACTTGCCTGAGCGACTGGGGGTGATAAAAGGCTTGGGACGAGTCTGGTAACCTATAAACAACATATAAGTTGGAATTAAACCAAAGTCGCTTATGAATCTATACTTTAACCAATTAGACCCTAAAGTTCGCTTTTGCGCTTAACGATTCACTTAAGTCGCTCGAGTACCCTCGGCTCCACCATTTTTAATAAATTAACCATTAAGGGTTTTAAGGAGATTCTTTCGCGAGTCCCCTACCAACTGCCTGACCCACTTTTCATAATTGTTTCATACTCCAATTAGTCATTTAAGGGCCTTAACCAAGGTTTTAAAGTAAGGCGAGGGGTAATGGTTCGTTCGCGAAACGCCGTTACTTAAAACGGTCGTTTCTCCTAAACCGTACATCGGATTCAAGCGAACCACATATCAAAACGAAGCTCGTAACATGAACTATCTAAACATGGTAAAGGTTAGAATCTTTCAATGAGTTCACGGGTCCTAAAGTTAAGAACAGAACATTTAAGGAAAATCGGGCATTATGACGTTTATGTTTACGCGATTTCCAATTTAATTAACACTCTAAATTATCATCAATTCACTCACAACCACCAATACAACAATATTCAACCATCATACTACAAACTCAGTCCCCAACTCCAAGTTTTACCAATTTATCCAACCAATCAAAGACCCAATATTCAAAACTAATACAAATCCACCAAAACTACTTATAATCAAAGATCAAGCCTTAATACTAACAATGCTTCAATAAAACTTAATGGAATCATAAAATCAAAGCTAGGGTTTATTGTTTATTACTGTATATTCTTTCATTATTGAACGTCCAATGTTGTTAACGATGCTGTTTATTGTTTATTACTGCTTATTCTTTTATTATGTTAGAATTGGATTGTTTTTATAAAATTGTGGACCAGATTCGTGGTCAGACCATATAATGGTCAAGTTAGGCCAATGTGTGCCTTGGATCCAGTAGTTAGAGTAGTGCTGTGTGCTTTGCTCGGGGTTAGTTCGTGACTGATCAGCAGCCTAACCTTGGTTTTTAAAATGAAAGTATAATATCCAATTCTAAATCATAATTCATTGTTCACTTGATATCGTAACCATTTTCACCTGATGATCATTATTCTCAGTTTTGTCATTGTGACTTGCTGAGCTAGTTAGCTCATTTGTGCGATGTTGTTTATGTTCTTTTCCAGTTAAGAAGGAACAGGTTGGTAACGAGGATCCCCAGTCCAGCGCGAGAGCTAGTGGTTCAGGTTGATCGAGCTAAGCTAATAGGCTTCTTTTGGGATAATTTGAGTTTGTAAAAGTTTGTAAAAATGTTTAATACTCAGTTCTGAGTTTGGATAGTTGGGATTTGAACGGTTTGTAATATAAGTAAGTGTGGTTGGCTTGTGTGCATACTTTAACCAGTTGCGATCCGTGGTAATCAGTAAGTAGGGTCACTGCATATCATTATTATTATCTTTATCATTATTATAAGCAGGTTCTTAATAAGGTGTGTGTGTGTGGACCCCAAACTTCTGACCCGGGTTTGGAGGGCGCCACAGGTTTGGTATCAGAGCTACAGGTTATAAGTCACTGACACAAGCCTAGATTGACGGGAATGGGTAGAGGGTTAGGATTAAAAGTAAGGAATAGAAAGATAGAATGTCGAAAGGTTGAGTGCTACGGTATAATAGGTATTTGTATGATTCGCGTCGTGGTTCGAGATTCTTATATTGCGATATGATTTCAGATAGCAGCGATGGCCGACTCTTTTATCCCTGTATCAGCTGATCACTCAGAGCCTTCAATTGGAGTACCATCTTCAGATCCACGTCCTGTTGTTCCACCAGTGTTGGCTATACTACCTCCACCTGTGTTGCAGCCCGTACCACTACAAGCTATTCCACCCCCAGGCATGAGGCCACCTATCAGAGGACCCCCACCTGCTGATTCGGGCTTTACTGGTCATTCTGTTACAGGAGTACCTTTCCAGTTCTCTTCTTATCCTGTCCCATATCATCAATTTGAGGCTTGCCTTATGGAGCAGCGATTCCTACAGGGTCAGATTCAGGAGTTACTACATGTCATGCGTACCAGAGAGGTTGGGAGTGTTGAGAGGTGACTTAGAGAGAGGCTTTAGGTGTTTCGTAGAGCAGCTGGTATGAGGATTGCTGAGGCTACACATGAGGACATCACCCCTGATTTCCTAGTGGAGTGGGCTAAGTGGGTTCTAGAGGAGCTTGAGGAGATTGGAAGTCCAGACTTGCCATGAGTCAGAGATCCAGAGACAGAGATGCTGAGCAGTGTTATTATGGTTATGTTTTATGTACAGTAGTGTGTAGTGTGTATCAGTAGACTTTTGGGTTGTATTTATAGGTGAGCTATGCTAACTAGTGAGTAGGTTGTTGTACCCTTTTGCTTTTACTTCCAAAACGTCTTTGCGCTTGTACTACCCAAAACTTTTGATCTATATATATCAGTACCTTTTTCCTTTCCAGCACTGTCATTTATTTTATTGCACCTGTTTTATTTTACCTTATTTATTGTACCAGTTATACCCCTGTGATACCATGTACCCTGTTTTCCATAACAGTTTATATTCTGTAAAGAAGCATGCAATTTACTTAGTTCAACTGTTACAACCATTTTGAAAAAGAGATATTTCTATTTTATAAAACTTTTCTTTTATGCAAAGAATTTGATTTAAAAGCTAAATAATTTGTTTGATTCTTTACAGAAAATGCCTCCTAGAAGAAATACCCGTACCAACACCCAGAATAAAGAAACCAACAACAACAATAATAACAACCAAGATGATATAAACCAGAATGCAAACCCAGGACCTATAGACCCAGCAATAGCCCAGATTCTTCAAATCTTGGCCCAACAAATAGTTCACCTGGCACAACAACAACAACAAAGACAGACCAATCCCCAGGTAACTTACAAAAATTTTCAGGCAGTAAACCCACCAGAATTCAAGGGTTCCTTAGAACCGATCGAAGCAAATGTTTGGTTAAAGGAGATAGAGAAGGCATTTGCCTTAGTAAAAGTAAAGGATGAACAGAAGGTTGAGTTTGCAAGTTACTATTTGAAGAATGAGGCCACCTATTGGTGGGAGATGGTGAAGACGTTGGAAGGAACAGATGTTATTACTTGGGTGAGGTTTAAGGAGTTGTTTTTAGAAAAATATTTTCCTCAGTTTGTCCAAGACCAGATGGAGCTGAAGTTTTTAGAATTAAAGCAAGGGAATATGTCGGTGGCAGATTATGAGAGTAAGTTTGAGGAATTGTCAAGGTATGTGCCGTCGTATGTGGATACTGACAGGAAGAAGGCTAAAAGATTTCAGCAAGGTTTAAAACCATGGATCAGAGGGAAGGTAGTCATTTTTAAATTGGATACCTATGCAGGATTTGTACAGAAGGCTATGATCGCAGAGACAGAGATTGAGATGTCACAAAAGGAGAAAGAAAGCAAGAAAAAAAAATGAAGGGAATGAAGGTCAGTCACAACCAGGGAAGTTTCCAAATTTTAAGAAGGGCAAGTTTTAGCAAGGGAGAAATTTTAATTTCAAGAGACAAAATGCAGGCGACGGAAGCCAGGGCAACCGTCCAGTTAATGCGAATCAGCCAAATCAGTTGAGGTTAACTTTTCCAGATTGTCAGGTATGTGGAAAGAAACATGGAGGAGTTTGTAATAAGTTGAATGTAGTTTGTTTCAAGTGCAATCAGAAAGGGCACTATTCAAGGGAGTGCCGGAATCAGCCAGCAAGAGAGCCAGCAAATAAGGACCAGCCTATCCGGAATCCAGCAGTGAAGGTTCCAGCCATTGGATTTACATGCTTTAAATGTAGGAAGCCAGGACATATAGCCAGGGATTGCAAGACACCAGCCCCAGTCAGTAATGCATTGAGGATTATGGGGTCTACCCCAGCAGTGAATAAGACTCCAAGGGCTAGAGTTTTTGACATGTCAGTGAAGGATGCTATCCAGGATACAGATGTCGTGGAAAGTACGCTTAATGTGAATTCTTTATGTGCCAAAGTGTTAATAGATTCGGGAGCAACTCGATCGTTTATTTTACAAGACCTTGTTAGTAAGTTAAATTGTCCAGTAGAATATTTAAATAAAATAATGACTTTGGAATTAGCAAATCAGGAACGTGTATCTGTTAATCAAGTTTGTGGGAATTGTGAGATTGAGATTTCTGGTAGTAAGTTTTGTGTAGATTTGATACCATTTAAGTTAGAAGAATTTGACGTTATCTTAGGAATGGATTGGTTATCTAAGCACGATGCCCAGATAGATTGTCGAAATAAGAAGGTAATGGTGAAGACGCCAGACGAAAGAATAGTAACGTTCAAGGGCCAGAAGCACGTAAAGAAATTCTTAACGATAATTCAAGCCAAGAAGTTACTACGGAAAGGATGTGAGCATTTCGTGGCATATGTGATTGACAAAAGTCAGGAGCCAGTAAGACTTGAAGATATTCCAGTAGTGAAAGAATTTCCAGACGTGTTTCCCGATGAGTTACCAGGACTTCCTCCAGATAGAGAAATTGAGTTTGCAATCGACTTGGCACCTGGAACAGAACCGGTATCCAAGGCCCCATACAGAATGGCGCCCGTTGAGATGAAAGAGCTAGCAAAGCAATTGCAAGAGCTGTTAGAAAAAGGAGTAATCAGACCCAATGTATCCCCGTGGGGAGCCCCAGTATTATTTGTCAAGAAGAAAGATGGAAGTATGAGACTGTGCATCGACTATAGGGAGCTCAACAAGCTTACAATTAAGAACAAGTATCCGTTACCCAGAATAGATGATCTATTTGACCAATTGAAGGGAGCCAAGTTTTTCTCCAAGATTGACTTAAGATCGGGATATCATCAACTGAAGATTAAGCCAGAAGATATACCGAAGACAGCTTTCAGAACAAGGTATGGACATTACGAAATTTTAGTGATGTCTTTTGGATTGACCAATGCCCCAGCAGCGTTTATGGACCTGATGAATAGAATCTTCAAGGAATACTTGGACAAGTTCGTCATTGTGTTTATAGATGATATTTTGATTTATTCAAAGGCGGAAGGGGATCATGCGGAACATTTGAGAACAACTTTGGAGATTTTAAGGAAAAAGAAGTTATATGCTAAATTCTCGAAGTGTGAATTTTGGTTACAGGAGGTTCAGTTCTTAGGACATATAGTCAGTAATGAAGGGATCAAGGTGGACCCAGCAAAGATTGAGGCCATTACAAATTGGAAAAGACCGAGAACACCCACCGAGGTAAGAAGTTTCTTGGGATTAGCGGGATATTATCGCCGATTCGTTCAAAATTTCTCAAGGATTGTAACACCATTGACAAAGCTTACACGGAAGAATGAAAAGTTTATATGGAATGATAAATGTGAAGAAAGATTTTAGGAATTAAAGCGAAGATTAATTACGACACCTGTTTTGTCACTTCCAGACGATCAAGGGAATTTTGTAATTTATAGCGATGCTTCTCATAAAGGACTCGGATGTGTTCTAATGCAGCACGATAAGGTGATTGCGTATGCGTCAAGGCAATTGAAACCATACGAACAGAAATATCATACTCATGATTTGGATCTAGCAGCTATAGTTTTTGCTTTGAAGATATGGAGACATTATCTGTATGAAGAAAAGTGTGAGATTTACACGGATCACAAAAGCTTGAAATATATATTCACACAGAAGGAATTTAATATGAGGCAAAGGAGATGGTTAGAATTGATCAAGGATTACGACTGCACTATTAATTATCATCCCAGTAAAGCAAATGTTGTAGCAGATGCGTTGAGTCGGAAGGAAAAGTTAAATGTGTTATCAATACCTGAAGAGATATATAAGGAATTTCAGAAACTGGAATTGGAAATTAGAGTTTACAAGCCTGATGAAGCAGAAATATACAGTATGACTTTCCAGCCGGAGTTGTTAGAGAAAATAAAGAAGTGTCAGGAAGATGTAATGGATCAAGATATAAATCGTTTGATAGGTGAAGAATTGTGCACGCAAAAGGATGATCAAGGTATTCTTAGGTTTTCTTCTAGAATTTGGATTCCACCGGTGATGGAGCTGAAGAATGAAATTTTACAGGAAGCACATAATTCAAGGTATTCAATCCATCCAGGGAGTACCAAAATGTACAGAGATTTAAAGGAAAATTATTGGTGGCTAGATATGAAGAGGGAAATTACGGAATGGGTTAGCAGATGTTATACATGTTAGAGAGTTAAAGCCGAACATCAAAGACCAAGTGGATTGCTACAGCCATTGGAGATGCCAGAGTGGAAGTGGGAACATATTGCCATGGATTTCATAGTTGCATTACCAAGGACAAGGGCTAATCATGATGCCATTTGGGTTATAGTGGATAGACTTACCAAGTCAGCTCATTTTCTTCCTATAAATGAAAGATTTTCGCTCGACAAGTTAGTCCATATGTACCTTAAGGAAATCGTAGTTCGTCATGGAGTTCCTGTGTCTATTGTATCTGATCGAGATCCAAGATTTAATTCAAGATTTTGGAGGAGTTTTCAAGAATGCTTGGGAACAAGACTGAATATGAGTACAACTTACCACCCACAGACGGATGGCCAAAGTGAAAGAACGATCCAGTCGATTGAAGATATGTTGCGTGTTTGTGCTATTGATTTCAAAGGAAGTTGGGACGAGCATTTACCTCTGGTAGAATTTGCTTATAACAACAGTTATCATGCCAGTATTGGGATGTCACCCTATGAAGCCCTTTATGGACGCAAATGCAGATCTCCAGTGTATTGGGATGAAGTAGGAGAACGCAAAATACTTGGACCTGAATTAGTACAGCAGACAAAAGAAGTGGTTGAAATTATTCAAAATAGATTGATAGCCGCACAGGACCGTCAAAGGAAATATGCAGACCAGTCAAGGAAAGACATGGAATTCGAAGAAGGAAGCTTGGTATTATTGAAAGTATCACCGTGGAAGGGATTAACGAGGTTTGGAAAGAAAGGAAAGTTGAGCCCAAGATATGTTGGACCTTTTGAGATTCTAAAGCGTGTTGGCAAAGTAGCTTACGAATTGGCGTTACCTCCACACATGGAGCACATTCACAATGTTTTTCACGTATCGATGCTTAAGAAATATAATCCAGACTCCAGGCATGTAATAGAATATGAGCCAATAGAGCTTCAGGAAGATTTGTCATATGTAGAGAGTCCGATAGAGATTCTAGAGGAAAGAGAGAAGGTAGTAAAGTGGTAAAGCTAGTAAGAGTGTTATGGAGAAACCCAAAGGTTGAAGAGTCAACTTGGGAGTTAGAAAGTGATATAAGAGAAAAGCACCCTCGTTTGTTTTCTTAGGAGATTCTGAGGACAGGATCCTTTTAAGGGGGGAAGGATGTAATATCCCGGATATATCGTGTAATTATTTTTGCTAATAAATAATTATTATATGTGTTCAGTATTTATTCTGTAAATTAATTGTTAAGTGTTAAATGTGTTTGGATGTTTAAAAATATTATTAATTGAGTATTTTAATTTTTATATGTCCAAAATAAAATATAGATAATTGTCATAGCTTCCTAATTATTTTTATATTGATTTATATATTTATAGGAATCATATGAATTTCATAAAATCTTTTTCCGGGTATTTAAAATCTATTTTATAAAAACGGGAATCAACCGACGTCATCTGTGGTTACGTTTTTGGAACCCGAAACTCTTCCGAGAACTCCTACCTAACCTAATTGTAATATTCCGAGCATATTCCATGTTTCGACTTTTTCGATCCGGCGTACGGTTTGTCCTGTGCGGGTCCCGGCGCAACATTTTCGATACAATATTCGTCTCAGTAAATCAATAAAACTCGTATTTTCGATAAATGGGAGCTTTTTATTAAACTATCCCAATTATCACCTCGTAGTACGTGTAACCAGGCGCTGAGACCAAGACCGCAGTACAAATTGTACTGATTTGGATAATTATCCCGAAAACCGATACTGTTTGGATCAGTTTTTACAAATAAATGTACCGTTTTATATCCGGAATGATCCAACGGGATACTAATTTTCCGTAATTATAAATAGCCTTTACCGTATTTTATTTCGTATCAAAAATTATTTGCAGTCAGTAATTATATAAATTTCCAGAGAAAATTCATATATTCATAAACCTTTCTGAGAATCAAACCAACAATCGGAGGTGTTACTGGAGTCCGTTTGAAAAGCTCGAGTACTCAAAACGAAGGTCTTGAGGTGTTCTATCAGATTTTGTGTTCCAAATCACTGCAGAAATCAAGGTTTATTTTCTGAAAAATTATTTATTTTCGAATTAACTTTATTAAAAGTATGAATTTTTATTCGGATGATTGTTTGTATGATTTGATGCTTGCATGTTGGAGAGCTTGTTTTCCTGATGATTTTCATATGTCATACGTCTGATTTGGAGTTCAATAACATGCTCAAAAGTGGGTTTAATTCTCGAATTTTAAAATTAGGGTTTATAACCCGTATGAATGTTTTCAATTGAAATTTGGGGCTTTTTGATTTAGGGGTTATTAGCTGTTGATTTATAGTGGATTATGTTCCTTATGAAATTTGCAATCGATTGGTATATAGCTCGTTAACAGAGGATGCTTGAATCGAAGAGAGTTGTGTTTTGAAGATTTTCGATGTTCGCCGGAAACCGGCAATGTTCTTGGCCAATTTCCGGCCAGGACGGGGATGATTGATGTGTTTTGATTGCATAAATAAGTTCCTGGTAATGTTTAGATTAATTCTGGACAGTTTGGTGGCCTGAGGTGGCCGGAATCGTGTTCTCCGGCCACACATCGGCGAGTCGACGGCCGGGGTTTGCAAAATTGCAAACAGGCCCCTGGACTTTTGGGGAAGAAACAGTTTAGTCCCCCAGGTTTCCAGAGTTTGCATATTTTGGATTCCTGTTTATAAATTATTTAAAAATCATATTTCCTATTTATTTTTATTAAAAAAAAATCGATTTTAATTTCTGAAAATTCCAAAAATTGTTATTTTAATTCCAAAAATTATATTTAATTCAAAAATAAATCTGAATTAATTAGTTAATTGTTTTCAGTTAATTTTTAATTGATTAATTAGTCAATTAATTCAAAAATTAATTGGTTAATTGATTTAATTAATTATTAATTGATTTTAATTAATTATTTAATTAGATTTAATTATTTAAAAATGATTTAAAAATTCCAAAAAATAGTTTCGAGCTTTAAAATATTATTTTAAATTGTTTTCAAGGCTCGATAATTATTATAGAATTGTTTTGAAGCCAGAATTGGCCAAACGAACCTTGTTTACTACTTCGAAATTGATTCAACCATCTGTTTTAATTCCGAAAAATGTTTTAAAAATCATTTTAAATATCCAAACGCTTGTTTATGACCCGAAACTTCTTTATAAATATTATATCATTGATTATGTGATGTGTTATGTGCTATATGTGACATGATTGGTTAAATGTCGGTCTATGTATTCGATGTTACTTGTTTATTGCGTAACTTTCAATCCGTTAATCAGATTTGGGTGAAACGAAGGGTAGATAGAAGTATGTGTCAAATAGAATTGTGCAAGTTGAATATTGATAGATGCTTATGATATGTGAGCAGAAGAGGCAAGGCGTAGGAAAGGGAAACAGGTAGTCGAGGCGTAAGACAGTGGTGATTGAAAGCGAGTGTAATATAGTAAGCTAGTACCAGGCAAGTGTTCTGAACTTTCTCGAGATATTGTAGTGATTGATAGTCATGTTTGATATTGCAAGTGCTTTGAAGCACTGAACCCTAAACCCTGATTCCAGTTATTGATCTTGAGCCGTAAACCTTATTCTTTCTAAACCATTGATTGTTATGAACCCAGATACGATACTGCTCCACAAATGCATACAAACTAAATATCAAACACTGAACCAGATTGATTGCACACTCAAACCATTGTATCCTATACTTTAAAAGGCCAAATCCTTGAAATATTATTTCCTTTACTATCAAATTCTTTCATTACCTAGCATTCATGCTTTGAAACTGCCATATTGATCCCTATGCAGATTGAAACCATTTTCATTATTGAACGTCCAATATTGTTAATGATGTTGTTTATTGTTTATTACTGCTTATTCTTTTATTATGTTAGAATTGGATTGTTTTTATAAAATTGTGGACTAGATTCGTGGTCAGACCATATAATGATCAAGTTAGGCCAATGTGTGCCTTGGATTCAGTATTTAGAGTAGTGTTATGTGCTTTGCTTGGGGTTAGTGCGTGACTGATCAGCAGCCTAACCTTGAATTTTAAAATGGAAGTATAATTCATTGTTCACTTGATATCGTAACCATTTTCACCTGATGATCATTATTCTCAGTTTTGTCATTATGACTTTCTGAGCTAGTTAGCTCATTTGTGCGATGTTGTTTATGTTCTTTTCCAGTTAAGAAGGAACAGGTTGGTAACGAGGATCCCCAGTCCAGCGCGAGAGCTAGGGGTTCAGGTTGATCGAGCTAAGCTAGTAGGCTTCTTTTGGGATAATTTGAGTTTGAAAAAGTTTGTAAAAATGTTTAATACTCAGTTCTGAGTTTGGATAGTTGGGATTTAAACGGTTTGTAATATAAGTAAGTGTGGTTGGCTTGTGTGGATACTTTAACCTGTTGCGGTCCGCGGTAATCAGTAAGTAGGGTCACTACATATCATTATTATTATCTTTATCATTGTTATAAGCAGGTTATTAATAAGGTGTGTGTGTGTGGAACCAAAACTTCCGACCCGGGTTTAGAGGGCGCCACATGTACTACTGTATAGATTGGATCTATCAGTATATGAGATTTAGTCTCCTTAGATACTATATTCTTCTTCACGACAGCTTTGGCTTTTGACTTTGAAGTCGTTGATTCTCTCTTATCTTCTCTTTTCCTTTAAGCTTCATGTCAGCAGTAATTGTAACTTGTGATCTGAGATCTTTTTCCTGACTGATTTCCCTTATAACTACACCTCTGGTTGGTTTGTTAAAAGGATCATCTTCATAAAGTACTTTAGAAATAATAGCAATACCAGCATTTGTTGTCTTCATGGAATTCTTGAAGTCTTCCTCCATTTGCCTTAGTTGTTCAAGATCAACTCCGGGATTTTTTTTTGTAAATATTCTTATACTTACTTCAGAGTCAAATAATTGAATCTTTGGATCCTTGTAGAACAGAGTTGTCTTTCTTCCTTTGAATTTCAGAGTTTGAAGAAATTAACTTGCTTCAGCACCAACTTCTATCTCCAGAATACCTTGGTCTTCATCAGCAATAGTTATGACTTGTGAAGATTTTTGCATTTTTGTAGTCACAGTCAAATCTTCTACTCTTCTATTATTCCTCTTACTTTCTCCTCCTTGTCCAGATTGAAATCTAGTGATTACTTTTGATAAACCAGTAACTCCAACTAGCTCTTCTGCTTTTCTCCTTTCACTTTCCTTATATCCCCCTTATTACCTCTATCAGGATTTTCATCATCAGTACTTGTCAATGTCAGCTGTTTGCATTTAGATTTAACAATTTTCTACCCCCTTTGGCATCATCACCAAGAAGTAGAGAAAGAAAGGTCCATTGAATTATGTACTTCTGTACGTTGAGCAGACATTTGATCTTGTTTGGCTTCCAATCTAGCTTGACTGGCTTCAATTTTAGTTTGCCTGACAACTATTGGTGAAATTTGTTTCTGAATTTCCTGACGAGTAATCAGCTTTGAAGCAATCAAAGATTCTTTAATCTTATTGATTTGAGTAGTAGTTGCTTCATGAGCTGTGTGTAAGGATCTGACAACTAAGTTTGATGCTTTCAGATGATTCAGCATATCAGGATTTGTAATCTTTTGTTCTATTGTTTCCAGATGTGCAACAACTTGTTTTCTAGAAATAGGATATGTATTGTCTTTCCAATGAGCATTACAGAGATTATGAGAATAATCCTACTTCTTCTTAGCATCTAACAATTTTTGAGTTTCTGTTGTCTCACATGCATATGCCTATCTTCAGGGAATAAAAGATCATCCTCAGGATCTATAATAGCATTAGAAATATTATCTTCTTCACCATCATTAGATTCTTCAACAGCAACCGGATTTTACACTAATTGATGAACTTCATCATCAGCTTTAGCATGTAGAATATAATTAGAAATTTGTACAGTATATGATACAGTAGCTTCAGAAGCTTACACACCTTCAAAAGTTAACTCCAAATCTTCAAATATTGTAGATAAATGAATTGGAGCTTCGAGATTAACTTCTAGAACCTCAATTCTTGTAACATGCTGTGGTGATTCTGAAATGGATGAAAATTTATGAATGGACTTTTATGCTACTACATCTTCAGCAACAACAGGGATTTTCTCATGTGAAGGAAAGTAGAGTAAATGGACTATTTTTCAACAAAAAACAGGGATTATACCATGTGGTGGAATATAGAATGTATGGACTGCAAGAAAGTATCGGTACTTAGACTTGTAGAGAGATTAATAGCCCTTAGTATATCAGAGTACTCCTGATGTTCAACAGACTGTTGTTCAACATATGTTTCTTTAGTACTCTGAGCACCTGTAAACATATAGTAAATAAAACTTAATCTCTCTATTCTTTTAAAGTAGTCTCACTACTCCTCACATCACACATCTCATGTTTTTCAATAGTCAGAGCTTCCTCACAAGGATTACTAAGTCCTATCTCTCATCTACCTCTCCTTTTTCCAGGAAAGATCATGTCTCTCTTAAATTCTGTTTTTCTCTCAATCTTTTCATACATCTCACAGAAAAAGGATCAGAAAGATTGTCCTATAGAAATAAGAGGTGGCTAAAGAAGGGTGATATATGGTCATACAACTAGAGGTAATCCTTAAATAAGGTCTCGGACTAATCATGCCAACAGAATTTATATCATGAAAAATATAATAATTGCTGAAAGAACTAGATCAGTATTTAGAATAAATATTGATAAAGTAATAACATTATTTATACCTTATGAATCTGAGGATGCAGATTTCGTGCGAACATTCAATTGTGGTACTGACAAAATATCAGTAGACAGGTGAAACGGATGAACTCTGCCTTCAACATCAATAATAAGAGTCACTGCATCAGGAGGTAGGCTTGCATTACAACTTTGATGCAATGGTTCTTGTGTAGCTGGAGAATCAAGAGTTTCTGGATGACTTTGACAGCTAGGTTCTTGTGTACTCTTCTCCACAATTGCAATAATAGACTCCTGAGCAGCTTCAATCAGAGGCTCTTGCTTTTCAATATCTGCTAAACCACTTTGAGGTGCAGGTTCTTGTGGGATTGGATTAGGAGATGTAGCTTATGTAACCCTTTGAGATACAGGTTCTTGTGTGCTTAATCCAAGAAAAATCATTTCCCTTGCAGCCTCTTGACACTAGCCTCTACTTGCTCATGAGAGACTACCCTCGCTCTCTTGTGATGTTGCGTGACTGGAGTTTCAGACAGTTCTATAAGCGCCTCAGCAGTAGACTGGATTTCAGAATTTAGATTTGATGCATTCTGTGTCTCCTCAACAATTTATTGTTTAACCTGGAGCAAGTGCTGATTGTAATAGGCCTTGACCAATCTCCTTTTCGTTGGTCTGGGATTTGCACCAATATCAGTAGCTGTGTCTTTTTCAGTTGATGGAGCAAATGGTTTTGAAGAAGAATCGGACAAATGGTTTAGAAATTTGGAAGATAAGGTAGCATTGTCCTCATCTGAATCTGATTCTAATCCATCAAGTACAAGTTTCCTCTTTACAATTTTTGAAGGTTTTGAAAAATGAGGAACTTTAGATGCTTCATCTTTTGACTTGGCTACAGCAGGATTTGTAGCTCTTTCAGTCAATTCTTTCTTTCTTTTTACAAAAGGTGTCTTTTGGGAGACATCTGAGGTGGCTTCTTTTTGAGATTGTTTTGGTGGTTGAGTTTGTGTTTGAGTCGTTGTGCTGGGGTGAACTACAGGGGGGTTTCCAATGGTGATTTCCTGCAGCTTAGCACTCTAAATGTTAAGCAGACCATAAGTTTCAGGAAGCCTTGCTAAAAGTGAGTTTCTTACAACTAGTGGTAACCTTAAAGGAGATAAATTCAACCTCTTTTCATCTTGTGAAATTAAGTCGGAAAAAGCCCTTTTTGTCAACTTAAACACTGACACTATTTGATTAGAGGGGATAGGGATATTAGGAAAACAAGCATTGCAAATCAACTGATAGAATCTAGCATAATATATTATATTTCTATCAGCATTTATCCTATCACCAATACAAGACAGAACTACTCTACCATAATCATAATGTGAACCATTAATTAGAGAGTACCTTATCTGCTGTATCATAATGGGCAAGGCATCAAAATTTGAAGATTTGTTGTTGAAGGCCTTGGTGATGTAATCAAAGAAGAAATTTCATTCCTTCCTTAGCCCATTCCTTTTTAATTGACCAAGGTTCTTCAAATCCTTGTCATAGCCAATCTCAGTAAATAATCTCCTCATCTCAATATCACCTATGAGAAGGCAACTGTAATGCATCCCTTACAGTTTGAGGAGTTACAACCCTTGTTGTATAATAAAATTCAAATACAAGGTTTGGAGATCCATTGGTTCCTCCATCTTCAAATACTCCAGTCCTCCATATAGCAATCACCTAGTCACCAGAGATTGTGGGTGGAGCTGTGAGAGCAAACCCAATCTCTATGGATCTAAGAAAGTCCAGAAAAAAGTGAAAATCAAATATCACGCTGTTGTTAGTCAGGATAGCTGAATAGTTGTTAGTCACAAACTTTGCACCACCATAATCAAATGGTTTTGAAGCAGCAGGTGAAGTCATGGTTAATTTTTTAAGAAAGATTTATGAACAGTGTTTAGGGTTTCAGAGTTTATGATTTTTAGAAGGGTAAAGTAGTAGAGAAAAGATAACGAAGATAAGCAAAGTATTATCTAAAATCAAAAATTTATTTTATACAACCCTTTTCTCCACTAATTTAGTCACATTCAGTTTAATAGGATACATGGCAATATACAATTGACTTTAAAAGTAATAATGTAAACGTGTGTTCCCGACAATAAAGTTATGCATTAAACTAACGTGTTCCAAAACTTTACTAATTTTGAAAACATCTGTAACCATGATAACTTCCATCTGAGGAAAACTTCAACCTTGTAATTACAATACTGACTAAAACAATATCTTCATAAAAATAGTCAATCAAAGTTTGACCATTATCAGCATGTAATCATAACTATCAGGACTTATCAATTACTGATAGAACCTATTAGTCAAAACAAGTTTAACTAATAACAGAACATGTAAGAATAATTTGTAGTTCAACATGCAGTTTTCACATAAAATCATTTAGCACAAATTGCATGTTATCATGGCATCAACATTTAGCACAAGAATTAGTATCTAACAAGTACTGACAAATAATAAGATATCAAGCTTAAATAATATTAGCAGACTTAATTATCAGAGTTTGAGAATTGTCCTAAAATCATTCCCAATTCATTCACCTATGTTGTGAAAGTAGCTTCATAGAGAGGCTTGGTAAATATATTTGCTACTTGCTGATCTGTTAGAACAAAGAATAATTCCACTGTACCTGCTTCCACATGTTCCCATATGAAATGGTACCTGATACTGATGTGCTTAGTCATTGAATGCTGTACTGAGTTTCCTGTCATTGTAATAGCACTTTGATTATCATAATATATAAGAATAGAAGAATAGTCTAACCCAATATCCAGTAATAGATTCTTCATGCATAGAATCTGAGCACAACAGCTTCCTGTAGCAATGTATTTTGCTTCTGCAGTTGATGTGGAAATTGACTTTTGTTTCTTATTGTACCAAGAAACCAATCTGCCACCAAGGAATTGGCAGCTTCCAGAAGTGCTTTTCCTGTCTATTTTGCATCCTGCAAAATCAGCATCTAAATATCCAATTAGCTTAATGTCTAAATCTTTAGGATACCATAATCTCATATTCATGGTGCCTTTGAGATACTTAAAAATTCTCTTCATACCTAATAGATGAGGTTTTCTATTGTCGGCTTGGAACCTTGCACAGAGTCAGGTAGCATACATGATATCAGGTTTACTAGTAGTTAGATATAATAGTGAGCCAATCATACCTCCGTAGTTAGTTATATCTACTGAAGAACCAATATTTAAATCTAACTTGGTTACAGTGGCCATGAGAGTTGATGTAGTTGAGCAGTTTTACATTCCAAATATTTTGAGTAGATTCCTGGTGTATTTGGATTGATTTATGAAGATTCCTTCATTAGTCTGTTTAACTTGTAACACCAAAAATAACTCAGTTCTCCCATCATACTCATTTGATACATGGAATGCATTAGCTTTACAAATCTTTTCATTAGTAGATCCAAAAATGATATCATCAACATAAATCTGTACTAATAACAAGTCCTTACCATGGTATTTATAAAAGAGAGTTTTGTCAATTGTACCTCTTGTGAAACCACTCTCTAGCAGAAATAGAGCAAGTGTTTCATATCAGGCCCTTGGAACTTGTTTCAGTCCATGGAGTGCTTTATCCAGTAAGTAGACATGATCTGGATACCTTGGATCAATGAACCCTGGAGGATGTTTAACATAAACTTCCTCTTCAAGTTCTCTATTAAAGAATGCACTCTTCACATCCATTTGGAACACCTTAAACTTCTTGTCAGCACCATAGGCAAGAAAGATTGTAATTGCCTCAAGCCTTGCAACTGGAGCAAATATCTCATCATAATCAATGCCTTCTTGTTGTGAGTATCCCTTTGCAACCAGTCTTGCTTTATTCCTTGTAATAATACTCTCACTGTCAGTTTTGTTTCTGAACACCCACTTTGTGCCAACGACAGATAAGTTCTTTGGTCTTGGCATAAGAGTCCAGACTTTGTTCCTTTCAAATTCATTGAGCTCCTCTTGCATTTCTGTGACCCAGTCAGCATCTTGCAGAGCTTCTTCAACCTTCTTAGGTTCAGTTTAAGATAGAAAAGAATGGTAGAGACATTCATTCTGAGTGGCTTTTCTTGTTCTTACACCACTATCAGGGTTTCCAATGACTAAGTCAGGTGTGTGTGATTTAGACAATTTTCTTACAGATGGAAGTTGACTCCTTGAAGACAAACCTCCCGCTTGATCCACGAATCAGTGTTCCCATTGTTATCAGTATTTGACTCATCAGAATTTAAGGAAGATGAGCCTGATGATCTTTCTACTGATGTCTCTTAAGATGAATCACTTGTTGTAGCCTCTGGATTTGAGTCATGTTGCTCCCCCTCAACATATGCTTCAGTGTTAGAAGTATTTCCACTATTTTGTGGAACCTCGGAGCTTTGAGTGATATCAGGACTTACTGTATCAAAGTTAGGATTTAAAAGTTCAGCATAAGGTACTTCATTTTCAAATCTCAATTTGTCATGGTCATCTGCATCTTCTAGACCTGTTATCTTCTTATCATCAAAAGATACATGTATAAATTCCACAACTGTTCTTGTTCTCATATTGTAAACTCTGAAGGCTTTATAGTCACCGGATAACCCACAAATATACTTTCATCAGCTTCCAGATCAAACTTGGCCAACTGTTCTGGATGAGTTTTGAGAACAAAACACTTACAACCAAAAATATGAAAGAACTTCAAATTTGGCTTTTTTTCCCTTCAACGTCTCAAATGGTGTTTTTCCATGCTTGTTGATCAATATTGCATTTTGTGTAAAGCAAGCAGTTTGCACAGCCTCAACCCAGAAGTAGGTAGGCAATCTTTCTTCCTCTAGCATGGTTCTTGCACCTTCTATCAGAGTTCTATTCTTTTTTTCAATAACTCCATTTTTTTGTGGAGTTTCAGGAGCAGAAAACTCTTGTTTTATCCCCTTGAGTTTGCAGAACTCTTCCTTAGAGCTATTCTTGAAATCAGTTCCATTATCACATCTGATGATCTTCACTTTGTATGTTGATCCTTTTTCCAGCTCCCTCACATGATCAAGTAGAATGGATGAAAATTCATCCTTGGTGTGCAGAAAATACACCCATGTGTATCTTGTATATTCATCAACAATTATGAGTGCATACCTCCTCTTGGCAATTTTCATAACATTCACTGGACCAAAGAGATCAACATGAAGTAGATGATATGGTTCAAGAATTGAGGATTCGGTTTTACTCTTGAAAGAAGTTTTCCTTTACTTGGCTTTCTGGCATGAGTCACATAAGCCATCAGGAGTAAAAACTGCATAGGGCAATCCTCTAACAAGATCTTTCCTCACTAGTTCATTGGTATTGTTGAAGTTGAGGTGAGAAAGTCTTTCATGCCAGTTCTAGCTGTCTTCCATAAATGCTCAACTCAGTAGAAAAAATTATGAATTATCAATACTTGTGAAGATCCTGGCTTCTTATAAACTACCATATCTTACACCATTCAATGCAATCTTGCCATCAGACTTGCTGACAATTTCCTAATGCTCCTTATAGAAGTTGACATGGTAACCTCTGTCATAGATTTGACTCACACTAATCAGATTATGCTTGAGTCCTGCAACTAGAGCTACATTTTTAATGATGACATTTCCAACTTTGATTTTTCCATATCCCAAGATTTTTCCTAAGTTTCCATCTCCATAAGAAACGTTTGGGCAAGGCTTTTCCTCAAACTCTGATAGCAAGGATTTATAACCAGTCGTATGTCCTGAACATCCACTGTCCAAGACTAGAGCATTCCTTCTGTCACCCTACAATCAGTAATTTGAATAAGTTAGTGTTTTTAAGGACCCAGACTTGCTTGGATCCTTTGTCCTTTTTAAGTTTGTTAACATATGCAGCATAAGACTTTTTATTAGAGTTTATGTTAACATCCTTACAATTGGTATTTATACATGCAGAAATAGATTTTGCTTTAATTAAAGAGGGTTTTAGTTTATAATAATCATAATACAAACTGTGATACTCTTTACATGTATAAATAGAATTCCAAACACTTCCACATTGAAAACAAGGACTCTGTGGTTTTGTATAGATTGGATCTATCAGTATTTGAGATTTAGTCTCCTTAGATACTATTTTCTTCTTCACAACAGCTTTGGCTTTTGACTTTGAAGTCGTTGACTTCTCTCTTATCTTCTCTTTTCCTTTAAGCTTCATGTCAGCAGTAATTGTAACTTGTGATCTGAGATCTTTTTCCTGATTGATTTCCCTTATAACTACACCTCTGGTTGGTCTGTTAAAAGGATCATCTTCATAAAGTACTTATGAAATAACAGCAATATCAACATTTGTTGTCTTCATGGAATTCTTGAAGTCTTCCTCCATTTGCCTTAGTTGTTCAAGATCAACTCCGGGATTTTTTTTTGTAAATATTCTTCTACTTACCTCAGAGTCAAATAATTGAATCTTTAGATCCTTGTAGAACAGAGTTGTCTTTCTTCCTTTAAATTTCAGAGTTTGAAGAAATTGACTTGCTTCAGCACCAACTTCTATCTCCAGAATACCTTGGTCTCCATCAGCAATAGTAATGACTTGTGAAGATTTTTGCATTTTTGGAGTCACAGTCAAATCTTCTACTCTTCTATTATTCCTCTTACTTTCTCCTCCTTGTCTAGATTGAAATCTAGTGATTACTTTTGATGAACCACTAACTCCAACTAGCTCTTCAGCTTTTCTCCTTTCACTTTCCTTATATCCCTCTTATTACCTCCATCAGGATTTCATCATCAGTACTTGTCAATGTCAGCTGTTTGCATTTAGATTTAACAATTTTCTCCCCCTTTTGGCATCATCACCAAGAAGTAGAGAAAGAATCAGGTCCATTGAATTATGTACTTCTGTAAGTTGAGCAAACATTTGATCTTGTTTGGCTTCCAATCTAGCTTGACTGGCTTCAACTTTAGTTTGCCTGACAACTATTGGTGAAATTTGTTTCTGAATGTCCTGACGAGTAGTTAGCTTTGATGCAATCAAAGATTCTTTAATCTTATTGATTTGAGTAGTAGTTGCTTCATGAGCTGTGTGTAAGGATCTGACAACTAAGTTTGATGCTTTCAGAAGATTCAGCATATCAGGATTTGTAATCTTTTGTTCTATTGTTTTCAGATGTGCAACAACTTGTGTTCTGGAAATAGGATATGTATTGTCTTTCCAATGAGCATTACAAAGATTATGAGAATAATCCTACTTCTTCTTAGCATCTAACTCTTTCAGTTTCTGTTGTCTCATATGCATATGCCTATCTTCAGGGAATAAAAGACCATCCTCGGGATCTATAATAGTATTAGAAACATTATCTTCTTCACCATCATTAGATTCTTCAACAACAACCGGATTTTGCACTAATTGATGAACTTCATCAACAGCTTTAGCATGTAGAACATAATTAGAAATTTGTACAATATATGATACAGTATGTAACACCCCCATTTCCCTTATCAATACTTAATCTTAACAGTCAACCAACTACTGAGTACTGTGACCCCACAATATACACACACACACCACAAGTTATAGTCTCAGAGATGAATACCAAAAATAACACTAGTCATTTTATTCCACAATTATAAACCGTTACACCTTAAAAGGGTTTCTGAATAATTTATATATTCCTTTCCATTATTACAATTCATAAAGATACATAAGTCTGGTACATTAAAAGTTGAAAGCCTAGCCTATTGGTAGTTCCTACCTCAGCTACAGCGACATCAACACCTATAGGAAACTGCGGAATGTTTCCTATCCGCTCGCGAATTGGGAGCTTGGTCATGTTCATCTTGTCTATCCGATGTTGTGTGATGAAAGAAGAAAGCAATGGTGAGCAACAAGCCCACCAAAATAATATGTATAATGATTTACAATATGTGAGCATCCTCATAGTACTCATGAAAGTCTTGGTCAAAAAGAAATGAACCAAGTTTGTTATCTTAACACGACCAAGTCGTAAAATATTCAGTATATAAGTATATATACTTTTCATAATCTTTGAAATCCTCTGCCATGCATAATATACACAGAGTTCCAGTTTATAACTGTATAAAAATATCGTTGTAAGGTGATCTCATATATCTAACCTTGTCTCAACGTTTTTCTGAAAACCTTTGTCATTCATAAGATAATCATTAACTAGATATAAGTTGAAAAGATGAAGTTACAAGATACTCCAATATACTTATATCTTTTTCCGAATCCTACTTGAACTACCACCGTTCAAGGTATAAATAGTTCATCCCATAGATGAAGCTACACGACAAAACTTGTATAGAATCAATCTTTGAAATATCATCAAAATGAAATGAAGTTACGAGATACTTCATTTGATGAAAACATCATTTTGAAAACTCGACCCTGCCAACACACAACAATCGCCCAGCCGTAGCCTTTCTATCGAAGTGCTCTGGGTAGTGTTGCAGAAATATCCAATTGGATGATGAACTCATTACGGGAGTTTGCCGCGCCAGGAAGACCACTTACGATGATCAGTTGTAGTAGTGCTACCCCACCATTTTCTACATGTAGGGGAGAACCTGTCGGATTTAGAGTAGCTAGGAAGTCTTAGGGAGCCTCCTACAAGCTTGATCTTTCCAAAGAAATCAAGAATACAAAGTTAGGTTTTGAAGTTTCTAAAAGTCAGATTGAAAGAACTGTCAAAATGAGGGTCTTTCCATGCTTATTTGGACGAGACTTGTGAACAAGGGTTGTAGACCATCTCAATACCTTTCCAAAGAGCTATAGAACATACTATTTGAGTGAGTATTGAAGGAGATATGGTAGTTTAAAGTTGCTGCTCTGGTTTTGGCCGAGAGCTTTTGTTCCTGGAAAGCAAAAGTCAACTTCTAATTTGTGTTTTGTGTTTTTGATTTGTTTTGCTTGGTTGTTTCCTTTTGTTTTGCTTAATTACCTTTTAACCATGGTAAAATTTGTGTGGCTTGTAATCAACCAACAATCCCTCCATTTGTCATGCTTATGTCACCATGTCTATGTCATCCATTTGCCACATGTCTCTTCCTTGTGGTTTGATGATGTCACAATCCTTGGCTTCTTGTACAAGCTTGTCTCTTGGTCGCTTATTTGTTTTACGGTTCGCTTAACTTTCGTTCTCGTTTATCGTTTGAGAGATCATACCCGGGATCTTATTACTTGGGTTCCCCTAAACCCTTCTTAATAATTTATATTCCTTTTATGATCCTCTCTTATAATGCTTGAATTTAAATCCTTTTAATCATGTTACCTTATACCCAATTCTTTTGGTATCTGGTGGATTTTTGGGAAAAATCAAAGTGTTCGAATTTGGATTCTGATGATCTTTACATACACTTATTTAATTTATGGAGTACTAATACGATCTTAGAATTTCCATAACAGTACTCCTATATAGCGTGTTCTGATAATTTTCCTTAATCAGCATCATCAGCAAAAGTTACTATTCATCCGTGTTCAAATTTTTTTTTTCAAAAATTGGGGTTATTACATAGTAGCTTCAGAAGCTTACACACCTTCAAAATTAACTCCAAATCTTCAAATATTGTAGATAAATGAATTGGAGCTTCGAGATTAACTTCCAGAACCTCAATTCCTGTAACATGCTGTGGTGATTCTGAAATGGATGAAAATTTATGAATGGACTTTTATGCTACTACATCTTCAGCAATAACAGTGATGTTCTCATGTGAAGGAAAAGTAGAGTAAATGGACTATTTTTCAACAAAAACAGGGATTATACCATGTGGTGGAATATAGAATGTATGGACTGCAAGAAAGTATCAGTACTTAGACTTGTAGGGAGATTAATAGCCCTTAGTATATCAGAGTATTCCTGATGTTCAACAGACTGTTGTTCAGCATATGTTTCTTTAGTACTCTGAGCACCTGTAAACATATAGCAAATAAAACTTAATCTCTCTATTCTTTTAAAGTAGTCTCACTACTCCTCACATCACACATCTCATGACTTTCAATAGTCAGAGCTTCCTCACAAGGATTACTAAATCCTATCTCTCATCTACCTCTCCTTTTTCCAGGAAAGATCATGTCTCTCTTAAATTCTGTTTTTCTCTCAATCTTTTCATACATCTCACAGAAAAAGGCTCAGAAAGATTATCCTATAGAAATAAGAGGTGGCTAAAGAAGGGTGGTATATGGTCATACAACTAGAGGTAATCCTTAAATAAGGTCTCGGAGTAATCATGCCAACAGAATTTATATCATGAAAAATATAATAAATGCAGGAAGAACTAGATCAGTATTTAGAATAAATGTTGATAAAGTAATAACAGTATTTATACCTCATAAATCTGAGGATGCAGATTTCGTGCGAACATTCAATTGTGGTACTGGAAAAATATCAGTGACAGGTGTAACGGATGAACTCTGCCTTCAACATTAATAATAAGAGTCACTGCATCAGGAGTAAGGCTTGCATTACAACTTTGATGCAATGGTTCTTATGTAGCTGGGGAATCAAGAGTTTCTGGATGACTTTGACAGCCAGGTTCTTGTGTACTCTTCTCCATAATTGCAGTAATAGACTCCTGAGCAGCTTCAATCAGAGGCTCTTGCTTTTCAATATCTGCTGCACCACTTTGAGGTACAGGTTCTTATGAGATTGGATCAGGAGATGTAGCTTATGTACCCCTTTGAGATTCAGGTTCTTGTGTGCTTGATCCAGGAAAAAGTCATTTCCCTTGTAGCCTCTTGACACTAGCCTCTACTTGCTCATGAGAGACTACCCTCGCTCTCTTGTGATGTTGCGTGACTGGAGTTTCAGACAGTTCTATAAGCGCCTCAGCAGTAGACTGGATGTCAGAATTTAGATTTGATGCATTCTGTGTCTCCTCAATAATTTCTTGTTTAATCTGGAGCAAGTGCTGATTGAAATAGACCTTGACCAATATCATTTTCGTTGGTCTGGGATTTGCACCAATATCAGCAGCTGTGTCTTTTTCAATTGATGGAACAAATGGTTTTGAAGAAGAATCAGACAAAAGGTTTAGAAATCTGGAAGATAAGGTAGCATTGTCCTCATCTGAATTTGATTCTAATCCATCAAGTACAAGTTTCCTCTTTACAATTTTTGAAGGTTTTGAAAAATGAGGAACTTTAGATGCTTCATCTTTTGACTTGGCTACAGCAGGATTTGTAGCTCTTTCAGTCAATTCTTTCTTTCTTTTTACAAAAAGTGTCTTTTGGGAGACACCTAAGGTGGCTTCTGTTTGAGATTGTATTGATGGTTGAGTTTGTGTTTGAGTCGTTGTGCTGGGGTGAACTACAAGGGGTTTCCAATGGTAATTTCCTGCAGCTTAGCACTCTAAATGTTAAGCAGACCATAAGTTTCAGGAAGCCTTGCTAAAAGCAAGTTTCTTGCAACTAGTGGTAACCTCAAAGGAGATAAATTCAACCGCTTTTCATCTTGTGAAATTAAGTCGGAAAAAGCCCTTTTTGTCAACTTAAACACTGACACTATTTGATTAGACGGGATAGGGATATTAGGAAAACAAGCATTGAAAATCAACTGATAGAATCTAGCATAAAATACTATATTTCTATCAGCATTTATCCTATCACCAATACAAGACAGAACTACTCTACCATAATAATAATGTGAACCATTAATTAAAGAGTACCTTATCTGCTGTATCATAATGGGCAAGGCATCAAAATTTGAAGATTTGTTGTTGAAGGCCTTTGTGATGCAATCAAAGAAGAAATTTCATTCCTTCCTTAGCCCATTCCTTTTTAATTGACCAAGGTTCTTCAAATCCTTGTTATAGCCAATCTCAGTAAATAATCTCCTCATCTCAATATCACCTATGAGAAGGCAAATGTAATGCATCCCTTACAGTTTGAGGAGTTACAACCCTTGTTGTATTATCAAATTCAAATACAAGGCTTGGAGATCCATTGGTTCCTCCATCATCAAATACTCCAGTCCTCCATATAGCAAGTACCTAGTCACCAGAGATTGTGGGTGGAGCTGTGAGAGCAAACCCAGTCTCTATGGATCTAAGAAAGTCCAGAAAAATATGAAAATCAAATTTCACGCTGTTGTTAGTCAGGATAGCTGAATAGTTGTTAGTCACAAACTTTGCACCACCATAATCAAATGGTTTTGAAGCAGCAGGTGAAGTCATGGTTAATTTTTCAAGAAAGATTTATGAACAGTGTTTAGGGTTTCAGAGTTTATGATTTTGAGAAGGATAAAGTAGTAGAGAGAAGATAACGAAGATAAGCAAAGTATTATCTAAATTTAAAAATTTATTTTATACAACCCTTTTCTCCACTAATTTAGTCACATTCGGTTTAATAGGATACATGGCAATATACAATTGACTTTAAAAGTAATAATGTAAACGTGTGTTCCCGAGAATAAAGTTATGCATTAAACTAACGTGTTCCAAAACCTTACTCATTTTGAAAACATCTGTAACCATGAAAACTTCCATCTGAGGCAAACTTCAACCTTGTAATTACAATACTGACTAAAATAATATCTTCATAAAAATAGTCAATCAAAGTTTGACCATTATCAGCATGTAATCATAACTATCAGGACTTATCAACTACTGACAGAACCTATTAGTCAAAACAAGTTTAACTAATAACAGAACATGTAAGCATAATCAGTAGTTCAACATGTAGTTTTCGATTCCCAATTTATTCACCAATGTTGTGAAAGTAGCTTCATAGAGAGGCTTGGTGAATATATTTGCTACTTGCTGATCTGTTAGAACAAAGAACAATTCCACTATACAAGCTTCCACATGTTCCCTTATGAAATGGTACCTGATACTGATGTGCTTAGTCATTTAATGTTGCACTGAGTTTCCTGTCATTGCAATAGCACTTTGATTATTATAATATATAAGAATAAAAGAATAGTCTAACCCATAATCCAGTAATTGATTCTTCATCCATAGAATCTGAGCACAACAGCTTCCTGTAGCAATGTATTTTGCTTCTACAGTTGATGTGGAAATTGACTTTTGTTTTTACTGTACCAAGAAACCTATCTGCCACCAAAGAATTGGCAGCTTCCAGAAGTGCTTTTTCTGTCTATTTTGTATCCTGCAAAATCAGCATCTAAATATCCAATTAGCTTAAAGTCTAAATCTTTAGGATACCATAATCTCATAGTCATGGTGCCTTTGACATACTTAAAAATTCTCTTCATAACTAATAGATGAGGTTCTCTATTGTCGGCTTGGAACCTTGCACAAAGTCAGGTAGCATACATGATATCAGGTCTACTAGTAGTCAGATATAGGAGTGAGCCAATCATACCTCTGTAGTTAGTTATATCTACTGAAGAACCAGTATTTAAATCTAACTTGGTTACAGTGGCCATGAGAGTTGATGTAGTTGAGTAGTCTTACATTCCAAATATTTTGAGTAGATTCCTGGTGTATTTGGATTGATTTATGAAGATTCCTTCATTAGTCTGTTTAACTTGTTACCCCAAAAAATAACTCAGTTCTCCCATTATACTCGTTTGATACCTGGACTGCATTAGCTTTGCAAATCTTTTAAATGGTAGATTCAAAAATGATATCATCACCATAAATCTGTACTAATAACAAGTCCTTACCATGGTATTTATAAAAGAGAGTTTTGTCAATTGTACCTCTTGTGAAACCACTCTCTAGCAGAAATAGAGCAAATATTTCATACCAGGCCCTTGGAACTTGCTTCAGTCCATAGAGTGATTTATCCCGTAAGTAGACATGATCTGGATACCTTGGATCAATGAACCCTGGAGGCTGTTCAACATAAACTTCCTCTTCAAGTTCTCTATTTAAGAATGCACTCTTCACAACCATTTGGAACACCTTAAACTTCTTATCAGCACCATAGTCAAGAAAGATTCTAATTGCCTCAAGCCTTGCAACTGGTGCAAATATCTCATCATAATCAATGCCTTCTTGTTGTGAGTATCCCTTTGCAACCAGTCTTGCTTTATTCTTTGTAACAATGTGTTACGACCGGCATTTTATGTAATATTATTTGTGGATTGGGTATAATATTAAAGTCAAATGAAAATATATTCAATGATTGTACGCTAGTGTGAGTGAAAATTTCTGCATTATAAATTTGCTTTGTGTAGTATATGATTTTTCAAAGCAAGAGTTTATTTAATTTCTTTATTTTTGATTTATAAGGAATATTCTAAGCTTTGGAATTTTTTTTTAAAAGGTATTTTGTTCACAAATTTTGAAAATGATTTTATAAAGTCTCTAAAAATCCAAGTTATTTTATGGTATATATTTTATAATTTTTGAACTTGTATTTTATTTTATAAAAATAAATTATTATAAATTTTAGTTGTCATATTTATCAAATTACATAAGAGACCATGCATGCAAATCACCCTTCTATTCTCTCAAAGGGCAAACAAGACTTTTCCAAACGCACTAACTCATTTGATTATTACCAAATTACTACCTTAGCCTTGCATGCAAAATGGCCTAACTTTAACCAAGGGACATTTTTTTAAGTTCTCACTTCCACTCATTATTTGTAAACCAAATAGCATAAAACAAAGAAATCAAAGTGGGAGAAGTCATTCCACTCATTCCACACTCCAACACACCACAAATTTCTCCCCTTTTCCCCCTCCCACCTTGCTCTCGGCCGAAGGCAAAAATCCCCCACCCCTTCCATTTTTCAATTCATTCTTCATCTTCCCAAGTGTAAATCTTTTACCTACATTCATCTTATGTACTTTCCAAGTGTTTTGTGACTTGGAAGTTGAAGTTCCATGGATGCATGTGTAGTTCTTATGTGATCTCCAAAGAGAAACTCTTGATTCTTGTGAATTCAAGAGCTCTCTATGAGATATATTATGTATATGTGCTAACTAAGTGTTTTATGGAGATATCATGCTTTAAAATCCTTTGCATGCTACTGAAATTTCATTATATATTTATGTTTAGCCATGCATGCTAGTTTTAAGACATTAAAATGATGATCAACCATGTTTTGCATGCTACTCTTTTCGAAATCAAGTAGTTATGTTTAAAAATCTATAAATTCAAAATATGTGTGCTTAAAATAGATTGTTTCCATGATAAATTTCTTATTAATACTTAAAAGAAGTTATATTTCATGATTATTAAGGATGAGTATTAGGTGCAAGTCGATTTTGCAAACATTTAAAACTTTATGCCTAGCCGAAATCTTGTTATGTGCTTTCCATGAGTTGCATTTTATATATTTAGTTGCATGTTGTTGTTTTTGGGCATGGATGATCTCACCCAAGTTTATTTTGAGAATAAGGGAGTTATTTCAGTAGATCACCATGTATAAGTCTTGGTTTAAGTATTGAGTTTTTGTTAGTTGAGTTTGTCAAGTCAAAACCTTGGAAAATGAGAGTTATAGTTTCTGCAGAAAAATCAGTATAGCACCCTGAGGTTTAGAGTGAGTTTTGACCATGTCATTGGTGTGCACTTTGAGGCCCAAGCTACCAAAAGTTAGTATTGGGAGTATATAAAAGGTTTTAGGAGTTGGTTCATGTCATTTGGTTAGGTGCACAAGTAGAATCACAAAATCTGTCCAGCAGGGGACAGTTTTGTTGCAACTTAGAAATAGGGAGATTTGACAATGTCATGGGTAGGCCCTCATTAGGCTCAATTGGGCCTTAGTTAGACGGTATGTCAGAGAAGTCTTTCCAACCATAGTTCATTGGATATGAGTTAGAACCATGTGTCACAAGTTAATTCAAGTCAGGGCATTTTCTGCCCAGAAAAACAGGGGAACCTTGGACTTTTAGCTTAGGCCCAAGAAGGCCCAAGCCAGGCCCTTGAGCCACATCAAGATTGTGAGATGCCCTTAGGTCAGGAGAGTCTTGTGTAAAAGTTTTGAAGGAAAACTTGTAGTTTAAGAGTGTCTAATGTACTCAAGAAACCATAGTTGTCATTCTGAAATTTGCACCAGTGAGCACTATCACTTATCACATAGTTTTAGAACACTTAGAAGTGAGTATTAGGTCGACCACCATAGTTGTAAGATAGTATAAGGTCAGTAGAGAAAAAGGCACAAGTGAGGGTCAATAGATTTTGGATAATTTAGGAAAGGCACATCGAGTTAGGAAGCCAAAATTTGAAGACCTTGTCTAGTTTAGCGACCAAGTGACTTAAGTTATGAGTCGAGATCATCCAAGCCTAGTGTTGCATTATGGTATATATGGTGTTATTTGGTGTTAATATATGATATGTGAATATGTGGCTATGTGTGTGCAATTGTAATTGAAAAGTGAATATAAATTAAGTTCATATAGGCCTAAGTGCCATCCGTGTTTAATTTCGAGTTGTAAATAGGTTAAGTTGGTGAGAATATATTATAATGAGGATTATTATTATTTATATAGGATCTCGAGACGAGGGAAAACTTTCCATAAAAGTCGAGTGAAGCTCCAGTTATTGCTCCTACCAGTCAGACCAGACCAGCCTATCTCAAGGCAAGTGATTCAACTTGACCTTCGTATTTACTATAAACAGTTCATATATATATCGATACAATTATCCTGAGTCATTTTGATATATTTAAATCAAGCGTATGTTTTGTTTATCTTTCAGTTACATAGAGATGCCATGAACCCTCGAGTATGTATTGCAAGTAGTTCAAAAGTCTTTCATGATAGTTTAATGCCATGATAAAATGAAGAGTTGATATATTACTTGATTGATCCTCTTGATTAACATGTTGATATTTCCTATGTATTGATATCTCATCCTGATATTTGAATCTCTATAGAACCTTACTTTGAACCCTGCAAGTCAGAAACTTATCAACATGAACCCTCAACGATTGATACCATCCTAAAGCTTGTCAATTCTGATATATCCTGAGCTAAAAATCATTCTTCATACCTTAACACCCTTAGTATTCATAAAGCTTACATTCTTGATGATCCAGTACTTGAACCTTGATGAGAAACCATTGCTTTAAGCCTAATTTGGCACTTCCTTTCATGATATCCAATAGCCTCACTAAATTCCTTTGTCCAAACTTTGATACATGAAAACCATTCAGTTACCCTAATAGAGTTTAGTTTTGTGAATCATGGCTTTGAGATTTAGTACCATATTTCCCGTGTTTCGAGTTGATCTATAATCCCTTAATAAAAATGTTTACTGTTAAAAGAGATTTTGTTACAATTCGGCATCAGCTTTTGAAATAAATAAAATATGGGTTTTCAGTCCCAAAGGGGGATAAATGTTTTCTTGAATAGTGGATCTGGACTGAGACGCGAGTCCTTTCCACACTTATATTAGGCTTAAAAGTTGCCTAGGGATTCCCGTTAATGTTTTAGAACCCAGCGAGGTTCGGGATTACTTCGCGGCTGATCACCGGCTGGAATCCGTAGCATCATAAAATGATTTTGATTAAGACATGATTTTTAAAATTGTTTTGATACAAGTAAAATGATGCCATCTCACATAGTTTTATCTCTCGTCGTCATTAGTTATGTCTTTCCATTGACATTCTTAAAAGTATATCTCAATTTATGTTTTGTGTCGTACTGTTAGCACTTGTTGAGTATTTGGCTCACTCCTTGCTTTACCCTGATATTACAGCTAGCAGCTATGGTTAGATTCAAGCAGACTGCCCGTAAGACCTGTGATGCTGATGCTTATGTTCGAGCTCAGGTAGAATAAGTAATAATAGTTGTGTGAGGACTCGGTATTTGTAATCAGATGTAATAGTTGGTATTGTTGGGCTGTTCCAAACCCTAAACTGTAAGATCTTGGATTTAGTTATGTATTCTTCATTAAAATGATGTAATAGCTATATTTATTTTGCTGTTTAAGTTGGGGGTGTGACAGGTTTTGGTATCAGAGCTACGGTTTAGAGTCCCTGGACAGCCCAAATAGGTTATAGGATTTGTGTGTAGGTTATAGATATTATGCGAGAGAGTAGGTTAAGTAAATTATTATTAATACTCCTCTTATTGGTTGTCAGCAAAGGGCGCATTCCTCGTCATCCTCTAGGTCGGACGACACTATTGCTTTCTCCGTGTATGCTGAGTTGAGGCGCGAGTTCGACATGCTTCAGGGCAAGTACGACCAACTGATAGACCGACTGAAGAACGTTATCCGGACAGCCGAAACTACGCAGGACTGCGAGACTTGAGACCTTGGTTCAGTACGTCAACACTAAGCTTGAGGAGATGCCAGCACACCGGGACCGTACCAGCCAGTATGTCATTCAGATGGTGGCGGATGAGCTCCAGAGCATTGTGAAGACGCTTCGAGAGGAAAAGACTACCAAGCCCCGTTCAGATGGAGTGGAGCCTTAGTTCTTTCCATTTACCTTTCATGTTATTGTACTATCAGACTCTATGGAATCCCCAATTGTTTCCGTTTTTCCTTTAAATAAGCCTGTTATTCCTAGAATCAGACTATGTCCCAATCCTATGTACTGTGACCTTTAAAATTTCAATAATTATGTGCTATTGTTCCATTTGCTCTCAACTGTTATTTTATGTTTTTATCATCATATCTGCTTAATTTGGAAACTTGACCCCATATGAAAATGAGAATGCCATGCGATACCCTCGAATCATTTTATCATTCATATCTGTTTTGACACAACTCTTATTTCAGGATCATGCCTCCCAAAAAGAAGAACCCAACAACCACCTTCACCACAAACCCAAATATTCTTCGACTACTGGAAACCTTGCAACAGCAAACCAATGCTATAGCTCAACAACAACTAACTCTTCAATAACGAATTGAAAACCAAGATAACCGTGAGCCATACCAACCACCTGAACCACCAGTACCACCTAGACAAATTGTCACTTTCAAGGCTTTTCAGAATGTGAATCCACCTGTATTTCATGATACCACTGATCCAGTGATAGCTAAGACATGGATCAAGGAGATGGAAAGGGCTTTTGTGTTGGTACAGTTAGGAGACGATCAGAAGACGCCATATGCTACTTACTTCTTGAAGGGAGAAGTTATCTATTGGTGGGAATTAGTAAAGGCTATGGAAGTCACTCAGCAGGTTTCTTGGGAGAGATTTAAGAAGTTATTTATGGACAAGTATTACCCTAAGTACATGCAGAATCAGATGGAGTTAAAATTTCTGGAGTTGAAGCAATGGAACATGACTGTATTGGAGTATGAGAAGAAGTTCACTGAGTTGTCAAGGTTTGTGACAAAGTATACCAGCACTGAGGAGGAAAAAGCAAAGAAATTTCAGCAAGGATTGGAGCCTTGGATCAGAGATAGGGTGGCTATGTTTGAGCTTGAAACTTATGCGGGAGTAGTACAGAAAGCTGCTCTGATTGAGAATAATGGGATGCAGTCAAGGAAAGAGAGGGATAACAAGAAGAGAAAGGTTCCATTTTATGGAGAAAAGTTTGAAGCTGGAAGTTCGCAAGATCGAAATATAAAGAGGATTGGTTTCCAGAAGGGCGGAAATTTTCAAAAGAAGGGAAATTTGGGCAAAAGGCAAGAATCAAAAGGGAACAACCAGGCAAGCCAAGGGCAAGTTGGAGAAAACAGGTTCCAGAGACCGGAATGCAAGCACTGTGGAAGAAGGCACCCCGGAGTATGCAATAAGCTGAGCATGACTTGTTATAGGTGCAATCAGAAGGGATATTTGGCGAATGAGTACAAGATGCCGAAGCCAGGAGTTACGTGCTACAAGTGTGGGAAGACTGGACACATGGCTAGGGAGTGTAAGGCAACCGGACCAGTCAAAGCTCTGATGAACGTGGCAAGTACAAGTGCAAGCGTGCCAGCTGAGGTATTGGCATTACCTCCACCACCCGCACCAACCCCGTAAGCAACAACAAGGACATTTGATCTAAAGATGAAGGATGTTGTTCAGAATTCTGAGGTGATAGCAGGTACACTTTTACTCAATAATGTCAAATCTAAAGTATTGATTGATTCGGGAGCAACAAGATCTTTCATATCAGAATCTTTTGTTGATAAGCATCAATGTGATAAAATGGTTATAAGTGAGGTAGTAAATGTGGTAATTGCGAACCAAGAGAAGATTCATGTGAATCAATTTTGTCCAAAGTGTGAGATCGATATTTCAGGGTATAAGTTCTCAGCCGACTTGATACTCTTCAAGTTGGGAGAGTTTGATATAATTTTAGGAATGGATTGGTTAGGAGAGAATAGCGCTCAGATAAATTGTAAGACCAAGAGAGTGTATTTAAAGACGAAGAGTGGAGAGAAGGTAGTATTTAAGGGGCAGAGGCAAGAGCAACTATTTCTTACAATCGTTCAGGCTAAGAAGTTGCTTAGAAAAGGTTGTGAGTCGTTCCTGGCATATGTAGTGGATTCAGAAAGAGGCAGCCTCAGCATGGAAGATATTCCTGTAGTTAACGAGTTCCCTGATGTGTTTCCCGACGAACTACCAGGCTTACCACCAGATCGACAAATTGAGTTCGAGATCAACCTTGCTCCAGGCACGGAACCAGTTTCAAAGGCCCCATATAGGATCGCACCAGCAGAAATGAAAGAGTTAGCGAGCCAGCTACAAGAATTATTGGATAAAGGAGTGATACGACCAAGTACGTCGCCATGGGGAGCACCTGTTCTGTTTGTAAAGAAGAAAGATGGGAGTATGCGTCTATGCATAGATTACCGGGAGTTGAATAAGGTGACGATCAAGAACCGCTACCCGCTACCAAGGATAGATGACCTTTTTGATCAGTTGAAGGGAGCAAAATGCTTTTCGAAGATTGATTTGAGATCGGGATACCATCAATTAAAGATCAAAGAAGAAGATATTCCTAAGACCGCATTCAGGACCAGATATGGGTATTATGAATTCCTATTAATGCCGTTTGGATTGACCAACGCTCCGGCCGCATTTATGGATCTGATGAATCGAGTATTTAAGAAGTATTTGGACAAATTTGTCGTGGTATTTATTGATGACATCCTTATTTATTCTAAGTCGGAAGAAGAACATAAGCAGCACCTCTGGATAGCCTTGGAAATACTCCGACAAGAGAAGTTGTATGCCAAGTTTACCAAATGTGAGTTTTGGTTAATGGAAGTTCAATTTTTGGGGCATGTTATTGGAAATGAGGGAGTTAAAGTGGATCCGACAAAGATTGAGGCAGTTATGAGTTGGGAGAGGCCAAAGACTCCTACGGAAGTGCGAAGTTTTCTAGGATTGGCCGGATACTATAGAAGATTCGTCAAGGATTTCTCGAAGATCGCCACGCCATTGACCAAGTTAACCAGAAAGAATCAAAAGTTTGAATGGAGTGCAGAATGTGAAGATAGCTTTCAAGAGTTAAAACAGAAGTTGGTAACAACTCCGGTGTTGGTACTTCCAGATGATCAAGGGAATTTTGTAATATTCAGCGACGCTTCACATAAGGGTTTGGGTTGTGTGTTGATGCAACACAGTAAAGTGATCGCATATGTGTCAAGACAGTTGAAGCCGCATGAGTTAAAGTACCCGACGCATGACTTGGAACTAGCCGCCATAGTGTTCGCACTTAAGATTTGGAGACATTACCTCTATGGAGAGAAGTGTGAAATCTACACGGATCACAAGAGTTTAAAGTACATTTTTACTCAGAAAGAGCTCAATATGAGGCAGAGGAGATGGCTGGAATTGATCAAGGACTATGACTGCTCGATAAATTACCATCCTGGAAAGGCGAACGTAGTGGCCGATGCTCTGAGTAGGAAGGAGAGATTGAATATGATGATAACATCAAAAGAGTTAACTGAAGAAATCGAAAAATTGGAATTGGAACTTTGTGCTTATGGAAAAGTCGAGGAAGTTTGTCGTGCAATGACCTTTTAGCCAACACTAGTGGAAAAGATAAAGAAGTGTCAAGAGGAAGTAATGGAAAAAGAGAAGAATCAGTTATATGGAGAGGAGATTAATACTCAAAGGGATGAGCAAGGGATACTAAGGTTTTCATCCAGAATATGGATTCCACATGTACCTGAATTAAAGAATGAGATCCTCCATGAAGCCCACAATTCGAAATTTTCAATCCACCCGGGAAGCACCAAGATGTATCGAGACTTAAAGAAGAACTTTTGGTGGCCAAATATGAAGCGAGACGTGGCAGAATGGGTTGCGAAGTGCTATACTTGTCAGAAAGTAAAGGCAGAACATCAACGACCAAGCGGATTAATTCAGCCCCTGAAGATTCCAGAATGGAAATGGGAAAATATCACTATGGACTTTATAGTGGGACTATCGCGAACGAAATCTGGGCATGACGCAATATGGGTTATAATTGATTGTCTTACGAAGTCGGCGCATTTCCTTCCAATAAATGAGAAGTCGTCATTGGACAAGTTGGTTCATCTGTATGTGCGCGAAATCGTACTAAGGCATGGAGTACCCGTATCAATAGTTTCAGACAGAGATCCCCGATTTAACTCGAGATTCTGGAAGCAATTTCAGGAATGTCTTGGCACGAAGTTGAATATGAGCACGGCGTACCACCCGCAGACTGATGGCCAGAGTGGAAGGACAATTCAAACAATTGAAGACATGTTGCGCAGTTGTGCAATCGATTTTGCAGGAAGTTGGGACGACCATTTGTCATTGATTGAATTCTCTTACAGCAACAGCTATCATTCCAGTATCGGCATGCCACCATACGAAGCTTTGTACGGGCGAAAATGTAGATCACCAACAAGTTGGGATGAAGTAGGAGAAGGAAGAATTCTCGGCTCGGATTTGGTACAACAGTTGCATGACTCGATCAAGTTAATTCAGAAAAGGTTGCTTGCTGCTCAAGATAGACAGAGGAAGTATGCGGATCCAGCACGTAAGGACGTTCAATTCCAAATTGGCGAAGCTGTGTTGCTGAAGGTGTCACCTAGAAAAGGGTTGATGAGATTTGGTAAGAAAGGGAAGTTAGCACCTAGATACATAGGTCCTTTTGAGATTTTGAGTCAAGTGGGAAAGGTAGCCTATGAGTTGGCCTTACCACCTCAGTATCAGCATGTGTATAATGTATTCCATGTGTCGTTGCTTAAGAAGTACAATCCTGACGCTAGCCATGTGATAGAATATGAACCTGTAGAAATTCAGGCAGACCTGTTATTTGTGGAATAACCGGTTAAAATACTCGACTGGCAAGTAAAGAGTCTTAGAAATAAGTCAGTAAAGTTAGTAAAAGTACTTTGGAGGAACCCTAAGGTCGAAGAGTCGACTTGGGAGTTAGAGTCTGATATGCGTTCCCGGCATCCTCATCTTTTCTCTTAGATTCTGGGGACAGAATCCCTTAAGGGGGAGAGGATGTTACGACCACCATTTTATGTAATATTATTTGTGGATTGGGTATAATATTAAAGTCAAATGAAAATATATTTAATGATTGTACGCTAGTGTGAGTGAAAATTTCTGCATTATAAATTTGCTTTGTGTAGTATATGATTTTTCAAAGCAAGAGTTTATTTAATTTCTTTATTTTTGATTTATAAGGAATATTCTAAGCTTTGGAAAAAATTTCTTTTAAAAGGTATTTTGTTCACAAATTTTGAAAATGATTTTATAAAGTCTCTAAAAATCCAAGTTATTTTATGGTATAAATTTTATAATTTTTGAACTTGTATTTTATTTTATAAAAATAAATCATTATAAATTTTAGTTGTCATATTTATCAAATTACATAAGAGACCATGCATGCAAATCACCCTTCTATTCTCTCAAAGGGCAAACAAGACTTTTCCAACCCCACTAACTCATTTGATTATTACCAAATTACTACCTTAGCCTTGCATGCAAAATGGCCTAACTTTAACCAAGGGACATTTTTGTAAGTTCTCACTTCCACTCATTATTTGTAAACCAAATAGCATAAAACAAAGAAATCAAAGTGGGAGAAGTCATTCCACTCATTCCACACTCCAACACACCATAAATTTCACTCCTTTTCCCTCTCCCACCTTGCTCTCGGCCGAAGGCCAAAATCCCCCACCCCTTCCATTTTTCAATTCATTCTTCATCTTCCCAAGTGTAAATCTTTTACCTACATTCATCTTATATACTTTCCAAGTGTTTTGTGACTTGGAAGTTGAAGTTCCATGGATGCATGTGTAGTTCTTATGTGATCTCCAAAGAGAAACTCTTGATTCTTGTGAATTCAAGAGCTCTCTATGAGATATATTATGTATATGTGCTAACTAAGTATTTTATGGAGATATCATGCTTTAAAATCCTTTGCATGCTACTGAAATTTCATTATATATTTATGTTTAGCCATGCATTCTAGTTTTAAGACATTATAATGATGATCAACCATGTTTTGCATGCTACTCTTTTCGAAATCATGTAGTTATGTTTAAAAATCTATAAATTCGAAATATGTGTGCTTAAAATAGATTGTTTCCATGATAAATTTCTTATTAATACTTAAAAGAAGTTATATTTCATGATTATTAAGGATGAGTATTAGGTGCAAGTCAATTTTGCAAGCATTTAAAACTTTATGCCTAGCCGAAATCTTGTTATGTGCTTTCCATGAGTTGCATGTTATATATTTAGTTGCATGTTGTTGTTTTTGGGCATGGATGATCTCACCCAAGTTTATTTTGAGAATAAGGCAGTTATTTCAGTAGATCACCATGTATAAGTCTTGGTTTAAGTATTGAGTTTTTGTTAGTTGAGTTTGTCAAGTCAAAACCTTGGAAAATGAGAGTTATAGTTTCTGTAGAAAAATCAGTATAGCACCCTGAGGTTTAGAGTGAGTTTTGACCATGTCATTGGTGTGCACTTTGAGGCCCAAGCTACCAGAAGTTAGTATTGGGAGTATATAAAAGGTTTTAGGAGTTGGTTCATGTCATTTGGTTAGGTGCACAAGTAGAATCACAAAATCTGTCCAGCAGGGGATAGTTTTGTTGCAACTTAGAAATAGGGAGATTTGACCATGTCATGGGTAGGCCCTCATTAGGCCCAATTCGGCCTTAGTTAGAGGGTATGTCAGAGAAGTCTTTCCAACCATATTTCATAGGATATGAGTTAGAACCATGTGTCACAAGTTAATTCAAGTCGGGGCATTTTCTGCCCAGAAAACAGGGGAACCTCGGAATTTTAGCTTAGGCCCAAGAAGGCCCAAGCCAGGCCCTTGAGCCACATCAAGATTGTGAGATGCCCTTAGGTCAGGAGAGTCTTGTGTAAAAGTTTTGAAGGAACACTTGTAGTTTAAGAGTGTCTAATGTACTCAAGAAACCATAGTTGTCATTCTGAAATTTGCACCAGTGAGCACTATCACTTATCACATAGTTTTAGAATACTTAGAAGTGAGTATTAGGTCGACCACCATAGTTGTAAGATAGTATAAGGTCAGTAGAGCAAAAGGCACAAGTGAGGGTCAATAGGTTTTGGATAATTTAGGAAAGGCACATCGAGTTAGGAAGCCAAAATTTGAAGACCTTGTCTAGTTTAGCGACCAAGTGACTTAAGTTGTGAGTCGAGATCATCCAAGCCTAGTGTTGCATTATGGTATATATGGTGTTATTTGGTGTTAATATATGATATGTGAATATGTGGCTATGTGTGTGCAATTGTAATTTAAAAGTGAATATAAATTTAGTGCATATAGGCCTAAGTGCCATCCGTGTTTAATTTCGAGTTGTAAATAGGTTAAGTTGGTGAGAATATATTATACCATGATAGTTTAATTCCATGATAAAATCAAGAGTTGATATATTACTTGATTGATCCTCTTGATTAACATGTTGATGTTTCCTATGTATTGATATCTCATCCTGATACTTGAATCCCTATAGAACCTTACTTTAAACCCTGCAAGTCAGAAACTTATCAACATGAACCCTCAACGATTGATACCCCTCTTTCTTATCCTAAAGCTTGTCAATTCTGATATATCCTGAGCTAAAAATCATTCTTCATACCTTAACACCCTTAGTATTCATAAAGCTTACATTCTTGATGATCCAACACTTGAACCTTGATGAGAAACCATTGCTTTAAGCCTAATTTGGCACTTCCTTTCATGATATCCAATAGCCTCACTAAATTCCTTTGTCCAAACTTTGATACATGAACACCATTCAGTTACCCTAATAGAGTTTAGTTTTGTGAATCATGGCTCTGAGATTTAGTACCATATTTCCCGTGTTTCGAGTTGATCTATAATCCCTTAATAAAAATGTTTACTGTTAAAAGAGATTTTGTTACAATTCGGCATCAGCTTTTGAAATAAATAAAATATGGGTTTTCAGTCCCAAAGGGGGATAAATGTTTTCTTGAATAGTGGATCTGGACTGAGACGCGAGTCCTTTCCACACTTATATTAGGCTTAAAAGTTGCCTAGGGATTCCCGTTAATGTTTTAGAACCCAGCGAGGTTCGGGATTACTTCGCGGCTGTTCACCGGCCGTAATCCGTAGCGTCATAAAATGATTTTGATTAAGACATGATTTTTAAAATTGTTTTGATACAAGCAAAATGATGCCATCTCACATAGTTTTATCTCTCGTCATCATTAGTTATGTCTTTCCATTGACATTTTTAAAAGTATATCTCAATTTATGTTTTGTGTCATATTGTTAGCACTTGTTGAGCATTTGGCTCACTCCTTGCTTTACCCTGATATTACAGCTAGCAGCTATGGTTAGATTCAAGCAGACTTCCCGTAAGACCTGTGATGCTGATGCTTATATTCGAGCTCAGGTAGAATAAGTAATAATAGTTGTGTGAGGACTCGGTATTTGTAATCAGATGTAATAGTTGGTAGTGTTGGGCTGTTCCAAACCCTAAACTGTAAGATCTTGGATTTAGTTGTGTATTCTTCATTAAAATGATGTAATAGCTATATTTATTTTGCTGTTTAAGTTGGGGGTGTGACACAATGCTCTCACTGTCAGTTTTGTTTCTGAACACCCACTTTGTGCCAACGATAGATAAGTTCTTTGCTCTTGGCACAACAGTCCAGACTTTGTTCCTTTTAAATTCATTGAGCTCTTCTTGCATTTCTGTGACCCAGTCAGCATCTTGCAGAGCTTCTTCAACCTTCTTAGGTTCAGTTTAAGATAGAAAAGAATGGTAGAGACATTCATTCTGAGTGGCTTTTCTTGTTCTTACACCATTGTCAGGATTTCCAATGACTAAGTCAGGTGTGTGACACTTAGACCCTTTTCTTACAGATGGAAGTTGACTCCTTGAAGACAAACCTCCCCCTTGATCCATGAATCAGTGTTCCCATTGTTATCAGTATTTGACTCATCAGAATTTAAGGAAGATGAGTCTGATGATCTTTCTACTAATGTCTCTTGAGATGAATCACTTGTTGTAGCCTCTGGATTTGAGTCATGTTGCTCCCCCTCAACATATGCTTCAGTGTTAGAAATATTTCCACTGTTTTGTGGAACCTTAGAGCTTTGAGTGATATCAGGACTTACTGTATCAAAGTTAGGATTTAAAAGTTCAGCATAAGGTACTTCTTTTTCAAATCTCAATTTGTCATGGTCATCTGCATCTTCTAGACATGTTATCTTCTTGTCATCAAAAGATACATGTATAGATTCCACAACTGTTCTTGTTCTCATATTGTAAACTCTGAAGGCTTTATAGTCACCGAATAACCCACAAATATCCTTTCATCAGCTTCCAGATCAAACTTGGCCAACTGTTCCGGATGAGTTTTGAGAACAAAACACTTACAACCAAAAATATGAAAGAACTTCAAATTTGGCTTTTTTCCCTTCAACGTCTCAAATGGTGTTTTTCCATGCTTGTTGATCAATATTGCATTTTGTGTAAAGAAAGTAGTTTGCACAGCCTCAACCCAGAAGTAGGTAGGCAATCTTTCTTCCTCTAGCATGGTTCTTGCAGCTTCTATCAGAGTTCTATTCTTTTTTTCAATAACTCCATTTTTTTGTGGAGTTTCAGGAGCAGAAAACTCTTGTTTTATCCCCTTGAGTTTGCAGAACTCTTCCTTAGAGCTATTCTTGAAATCAGTTCCATTATCACATTTGATGATCTTCACTTTGTATGTTGATCCTTTTTTCAGCTCCCTCACATGATCAAGAAGAATGGATGGAAATTTATCCTTGGTGTGCAGAAAATACACCCATGTGTATCTTGTATATTCATCAACAATTACGAGTACATACCTCATCTTGGCAATTTTCATAACATTCACTGGACCAAAGAGATCAACATGAAGTAGATGATATGGTTCAAGAATTGAGGATTCGGTTTTACTCTTGAAAGAAGTTTTCCATTACTTGGCTTTCTGGCATGAGTCACATAAGCCATCAGGAGTAAAAACTGCATAGGGCAATCCTCTAACAAGATCTTTCCTCACTAGTTCATTGATATTGTTGAAGTTGAGGTGAGAAAGTCTTTCATGCCAGTTCTAGCTGTCTTCTATAAATGCTCTACTCAGTAGAAAAAATTATGAATTATCAATACTTGTGGAGGCCCTGGCTTCTTATAAACTACCATATCTTATACCATTCAATGCAATCTTGCCATCAGACTTGCTGACAATTTCATAATGCTCCTTATAGAAGTTGACATGGTAACCTCTGTCATAGATTTGACTCACAATAATCAGATTATGCTTGAGTCCTGCAACTAGAGCTACATTTTTAATGATGACATTTCCAACTTTGATTTTTTCATATCCCAAGATTTTTCCAAAGTTTCCATCTCCATAAGACACGTTTGGGCAAGCCTTCTCCTCAAACTCTGATAGCAGGGATTTATAGCCAGTCATATGTCCTGAGCATCCACTGTCCAAGACTAGAGCATTCCTCCTGTCACCCTACAATCAGTAATTTGAATAAGTTAGTGTTTTTAAGGACCCAGACTTGCTTGGATCCTTTGTCCTTTTTAAGTTTGTTAACATATCCAGCAGAAGACTTTTTATCAGAGTTTATGTTAACATCCTTACTATCAGTATTTATACATGCAGAAATAGATTTTGCTTTAATTAAAGAGGGTTTCAGTTTATAATAATCATAATACAAACTGTGATACTCTTTACATGTATAAATAGAATTCCAAACACTTCCACAATCAAAACAAGGACTCTGTGGTTTATATCTAACTATTTTATTCCTAAACTCTGATTTGGAAGAAACGGTATTTATCTTTTTATTCCTCTTGAAAGAGTTAGCAAGATGATTAGTTCTACTACAGTTTAAACAGGTCTTTCTAGGTGTATTAGGAGGGGTTACATAATTTCCATTCTTATTAACTCCTACCTTGCCATTTCTATTTTTCCTAGAACTTTTCCTCTTGTCTTTCATGTGTAGATCCTTCAGCTTTTGCTTAAGCTGTTTTTGAGTCATTGAATAAATATTTACTAAATTTGTGTGAACTTGTTCACTCTTATCAGTAATTAAATTTGATCTAGGTGTTGAGGTTGTACCTTCCTCATAAATTGACTTAACATTATTAGCTCTAGGATTAAACTTAATGGTCTTTATTTGAACCTTGTTCAGTTTGACCTTGTTATCAATTTTTATTGGTTCTGTTATCTCAGTTTCTTTTCCACTATTTTTATCAGAATTAGATCTAGCTGAATATCCTAATCCTGATCCCCAACAACCATTCTCTGGAATTTCCTGAGTTAGTCCAAAGCTTAATGACTTTTCTTTCTTTTGCTAGCTCACTCTCTAGATAAGCATGTTTTTCTAGCAATTTTTCCTTAACATAAACAACATTATCTCTTTTTTTTTGAATTTGTAGCATGGAAAGCAACTCAATTTCTGGGTGATCATTCATTTTCTTTAACACAGAGTTTCACTCTTGATTCAATTATTCTCTAAGGTTTGATCCCTAAAACTAATATGCGGAGACTTAAGAAATAATCTCACTTCATAGATATCATTAATATCAAAAGCAAGAGTAGTCTGAGGTACCTTTAATTTAGCATTATCATCCTCAGCATTAGCTTTTTCCATGAGAGCATAATTGACTCCAGCATCTGAATCTAATGAATCATCCCAGTTTCTCTTCCTTGAGATCAAGGCTTATTTCTTCTCAGCTCTGGGTTTTTTGCAGTCAGCTACAAAGTGTACGATTCCATCACAATTGTAACATCTCTCTTTTCACTAGTCAAGTTTTCCAGATCTTGATTCTTTCCCATCAGTATTTCTTCTGTTGTTCCTCTTATCAGGGTTGGAGGAACTAGAACCTTTTCTGGAAAATCTTCTCCCTTTCCTGAAGTTCTTGTAGACCATCTTCTTGAAGCTTTTAACCAGTAGTGCAACCATTTGTTCCATATCTTTATTGTGGTTATAATCACTATCAATATCTGATTCAGTATCAGTATTTGAGTCATCGTTAGAATTTGATGATTGAGTATCTGACTTTTCAATCATGGCTTTTCCTTTGGAGTAGCTTTTCCTCCTAGATTTCTCATTTGGATTCTCTTAACCTTAAGTGCAACTGGTCTAGATTTAGATCCTTTCCTCTTTCTTATTTGCTCCATCTCTAGTTCATGAGTTTTCAGAACTCCATAGATCTCATCTATAGGTGTTTTATCAAGTTGATAATTATCCCTTATTGATGTGACTTTGAAGTCCCACTTTTCAGGGAGAGCAAGTAGGAACTTCAGGTTTGAGTCCTCCAAATCATATTCTTTGTTGACAAGGGATAGGTCATTGAATAACTTCTGAAATCTGTCACATATCTCAGTTAAGGACTCATTGTCCCTTCAGTCAAAGTGCTCATATTTCTTGAGTAAGTACTGTTGTCTTGTTCTTCTTGATAGAAATTGTACCTTGACACTTTACTTCTAAAGAATCACATATCTCTTTTGATGTCTTACATCCAATGACTCTATTGGACATAACACTATCAAGACTGTTGTGCAAGATGTGTCTGACCTTAGCATCTTTCATGATAGATGAGATATCTTTCAGAGTGTAGTCCTTCCTGTCTTTATCTATCATCTTCTCTAGTTCTCATGCAAGCGAAACAGCTACCTTCATTGGTCTGTGAGGACCATCATAGATCCTTTTCAGGTATTCAGGATCTGTGGCTTCCAAGCATATGGCCATCCTGACTTTCCAGATTGGATATTCATGTATCTTCAGGATGGACACCTTGATTTCTTCATAGCTACTCATGTTGATGTTTATCTGTGATGTGGTTGGGGGTCGTGGCTTCGAATTCTGTGTTTTTTCTTCTTTGTCTAACGTGGTTGATTGATTTTCAGATCTTAAATCGTTTGTACGTTAACAACAAGCTCTGACACCAATTATTAGGCCCTTAATCAACTATCAGGGGGTGAATACAGTTATTACAATCAATTCGACAAAGCTTCAACAGAATCAACAGTTTTTATATCATCTGATAAAAACTTATTACAAACGTACTCTCTCAAAAGGATGAACAAATATCCTTGAGAGCTGCTAGGTTATGCGAAAGATATAACAATGTCGCAATGCATATATCATAAACCTAATATGTGCTTTAAATAGAGCAGAACTATACAATGTATAATGAATCCTATTCTATCAACATCAAGGAAACCTATACATTTGCTTCTGAGATGAATTCCTTCACCGCCTTGAGTTCCTGTTTCCTTTTCCTTATCAAAAATCAACTGATGTGATAAATACTGATTTCATCATCCGTTGACATCATCATTCATCGATATCCCTATCCGTCGATTATCAACATCTGTCGATGTCATCATCATCTATTAGGAGCAATTGATGATATCAAACAGAAACTATCAGAAGCATCTACAGATGGTAATTACTAACATCGACGGATGATGGTAATAAGCATCAACGGATGATGATTACAAGAATCGACAGATGATGATGATATCGACGGATGTTGATATTCGACGGATAACGATATCAACGGATGATGATGTCAACAGATGATGAAATCAGTATTTGACATATCAGTCGATCTTTGAAGAGGAAAAGGAAACAGGAACTCAAGTCAGTGGAGGACTTTATCTCAGAAATAATAGTATAGGTTTTGTAATAACCCCAAAATTTTTTCAACTTTTTGTAACCCTTGTGAATAGTGTTTTAGCTGAATGAGAAAACTTTTCGCGCCACACTATGTAGGGATTCTGTTATGGATATTCTGGGATATTATTAGTACTCTATGAAGTATATAAGTGTATGTAAAGATCGTCAGAATCCAATTCCGAACACTTTGGTTTTTCCCGGAAATCCACAAGATACGGAGAGAATTGAGTATAAGGTAACAGGATAAAAAGGATTTAAATTAAAGGATTATAATAGAGGATCATAAAAAGGAATATAATGTATTGAGAAAGGTCAAGGGAACCTAAGTAATAAGATCCCGGGTATGATCCTTCAAACGATAAACGAGAACGAAAGTTAAGCGAACCGTGCAACAGATCAGCGGTCATTAGGCAAACGATTAGGGAATTAATCAAAGGGTTTAAGGGGAGTGATGTCATCCAACCAATAGAAAGGAGACAAGGAAGGGAGGATGACATCATAAGGGTGACATAAGCATGACATGGAAGGAAGGAAGTGTGGTTGATTTAAGACCACACAAATGCAAGGACAAGGTGGTAATTTGCCAAATGGAAAACAAAAACAAGTCAACCAACTAGCAAATCATTTCATCAAAATCAAAAAATCAACCAAGGCCTTGTTCTTCATTCTTTGCTCTCGGCCTTTACACATTTTCAAAGCTTAAATTTTCAAAAATCAAGATCCAAGCATCCTTAATTGGTAAGAAAATTCCCTAACCTTCTTTATGCTTAGTAATGGCTATATCATAAGTTTAAGCCACAAATTCTTTCTCTAGCTTCTTGATTTAATCATTGGAGAAGACAATGAATAGTGTTTTCAAGTTTTAACTTGAGTTTTTTTTCTTGTTTTCTTGAAGATCCAAGCTTTCTTAAGACTACTCCAAGCTTATTAAGGCTTCCTAGCTTCACCCACCAATCCAAGGAAGGTATACCACTTTCAAACCCTAGGTTCATATATATTATAAAGTGATTTTGATGAGTAAGATGTTATGGTATCTTGTTGTTATGTTTAGAGTTGAGATTTGGAATGGTGGTGAAATGAAATGATAATTTAGTGGTTTTGATTTAAAGAAACTTAAAGCATGATTAAAGTTAGGTTAAGCATATGTATGAATGAGTAATATTGAATTGTTTGGGATTGTTATGATGTGGTAAGGATGGGTGTTTGATGTGTGTGGATTTGAGGATGGTTTGTGATGATTGTGGGTAGTTTTAAAAATGGGAAATCGCGTAAACATAGCCGTCGTAATGTCCGATTTTCTTTGGACTGTTTTTGTGCATAGCATTAGGACCCGAGAACCCCCTGTTAAATTGTGACCACTGCCATGTTTAGATAGCTCATGTTACGAGCTTCGTTTTGATATGTAGTTCGTTCGATTCCGATTTACGGTTTAGGAGAAACGACCGTTTCAAGTAACGGCGTTTCGCGAACGAAACTTTCTCCCTCGCCTTACTTTGGAATGTAGGTTAAAGACCAAAAAGGATTAATTAATGTGTGAAACATTTATGGTAAGTGTGTTAGGCAGTTGGTAAGTCATTCGCGAAGGAATCGCGTTAAAACTCGTAAAGGTCAAGTTATTAAAAATGGTGGAGCCGAGAGTACCCGAGTGACTTAAGCGAATCGGTGAGCGTAAAACAAGCGTTAGAGTCTAAGTTAGTTAAAGTATAGATTTACAAGTGATTTTGGTTTAATTCCAACTTACTTGTTGTTTATAGGTTACCAGACTCGTCCCGAGCCTTTCTCACCCCCAAGTCGCTCAGGCAAGTTTTCTACCCGATATACTGTTGTTGTGATGTAAATATATGTATATGCATTATCTTGTGATATTGCATGATTGTTGATAGCAAATTTTTGCGATATATTGTAGCATGTGATATGGTATATATGCATGCCTGTTTCATATTCTTGAAATTTATATCTGTTGGTTATTTGATAATACCTATGCTAGAGGATGGTTGTATCTTGCATATACCCTTAGTATAGGGACCCAAAGGTGAAAATATTTTCTAAAACCGGGAGTCGAGGATCCCGAGTAGATTTTATATGGATATGGATATATATATATATATATATATTTATATATATATATGGTTATAGTTTTCCAAACTATTAATCGAATAAGGTTTATTCGATAACTTTAACTTTATTTTATTATTGAATATTATTTCAAATATTATTCGAAGGCGTATGACTCCTTTACATTATTTTTTTGAATATTATTTGAATATTCATTTGAGGATGTATGACTCCTTTATTTTATTTAATGAATATTATTTATAATATTCATTCGAGGTATTTTGACTCAGCTTATTTTATTTATTGAATATTATTTGAATATTCATTTGAGGATCTATGACTCCGATTATTTGCTGAGATATATTCTTTATTTTATTAAAGAATAAGGTGTCGATAATCAAACTTATTTTTGATTATTCAAATAAAGATATTACTTTCGTATAAGTATATCTTTGATTATTTGCTATTCATTTCAAGTATAAGTTTTAATACTTCTACTTCAATTATTTTATAAAGATTATTTTTTTATGGGAATATTATTTAAATAATAATATTCAGACATTTTCTAAATATTCTGGGGACTGATTTACTTCATTAAATCAGTTTTACTCCAAACACTCTTTAAAGTGTTTTCGAGTCTTTAAAATGATTTTCAAAAGATAGAGCGGATCCCAAAACTATTTTTATATTTAAGATCTTCCTTTTAAAAAGGGGATTTAAATACTCGCTCAAAACATGGGGGATCCGGCTCGGTGGTGTGTTTTATATTCGCAACAAGGTTGCTGTCTTGGTAAAAGAGTTTTTTGATTACTTACCCAATATTCGGGAAGTAAAATTCTTGGAACAAGTTAATCCATTAACAGGCATCGCCTGGGAAATATCGGTGAGTTTTCCTTTCCAACTAGATACGACTTCTTGGTGGAGCCGTATCAACAAGTTTCTACTTGGGGAAAGGGGGAAACGAGCTTTACGTTTCAGAGTCATGGATTTCATCTGAACTAGGAGTGGCGTAAGTGGTCGAGTAGCGCCGGCCCAGCCTTATTATATTGGCCCAAATGGCCTGGAAGTTCCGCTAAGGCGGTCCATTCCTTAGGAGTTCAGTGTTCGGTTGACAAGTAAATCCGACAGGTTCTCCTCTACATGTAGAAAATGGTGGGGTTGTACTACTACGACTGATCATCGTAAGTGGTCTTCCTGGCGCGGTAAACTCCCGTAATGAGTTCATCATCCATTTGGATAATTCTGCAACACTACCCGTAGCATTTCGATCGAAAGGCTACTAATGGGTGGTTGCCGAAGCATTGACAGGGTCAAACATTTTTATTGGTGTATCCATTGAATGACGTATCTCGTAACTTCATTTCTTTTCAAAATATTTCAAAGATCAAATATTTTCAAGTTTATTTGTGGTCTCATCTATGGGATGACCTCGTGAATTTTATTATACTTTGAACGGTGATAGTTCAAGTAGCTTTATAAATGATATAAGTGTGGGGAAGTATTGGTAACTTCATTCCTTGTTTTTACTTATATCTAGTAAGTAATTATCTTACACACGATAAAGATTTTAGTAAGTATCCATTTAGATACTGGTATTATTGTTACCACTATATATATTATCTTGCGAGCTGTAAGGCTCACTCTTGCTTTATTTCTTCATCACACAACAACAGTTAGGAGAGATGGCCAGACTCCAGCAGACCCAGCGCAAGCGCGTGGGAAGCGTCCCGCGTCTTCCCGCTGATATTGTAGCTGCTATAGCTGCAGAGGTAGATCCATTGTAGTTAGACCATCTACTTTTGAGAATCCAATTATGTATAATTATAACTTGTGGCAGATAATGGCAATTAACTGTAAATTATCAAGTAATCATTTTGGGTTGTAATAATTTTAAATTGTGGATTCAAAGACTTGTACTTATTTCAATTTCATCTCTGAGACTATAACGAGTTGTGGTGTGTGTTAGTGTGGGGTCACAGCATGAGGGTATTTATTATTAATTAAGTAAAGTGATATTGTGGAAAGAAAGACCGTGACAACCCGGATTCCCGACCCCGGATCTGGGGGTGTTACAGAAATGGTATCAGAGCTAAGCGTTATAAACCTCAGAGATGATGCGACGATAAAATAATAAACTCACAAAGATAATAAGAACTCTTGCCAAGTTCATGGTCGGACTACTTAAAGTAGTGCTGACAGTTAAAACCCTTACGGGAACCCTTATAAGTATCATGATAGTAACTTAGCTCGTTTAATGTGTAGGCGCCTGAGATGGAGGACCCTGAGATGTACGAGCGTGAGCATGATGAGGCATTGCTGGATGTTGAGGATCAGGAGGAGCCTGAGATGGAGGAGGATGAGGAGGACCCCCCAGAGGAGCCTGAGACGGAGGTCATTGCTGTTTCAGATGAGGAGGACCCCTCAGAGGAGTCAGAGACAGAGGTTATTGCTATTCCAGATGAGGAGGACCCGGATGAGGTCCCAGTAGCTGAGGAGCGTGTTGGATCTATGGTAGTGTATGCTGGTATCCCTTTACCCACACTTCCGGTGGTCAGAGCCCCTACCCCTCCACCACTATCTTGGATTCCTGATGATGACAGCTCAGAGACCCATACTTCCGAGCCTAGGCAGACCGAGGAGGCACCCTCAGCGGCTCCAGATTCACCACCTCTTGACCCTGCCCAGAGGCAGTCTTCGTTAGCTCATGGATATGTTCAGGATGTTTTGAGGACCCGAGTGGCTGTTGCCGAGGCCCGACTGGATGAGGCCAGGAGGGAGTTGGATGCAGAGAGGGCGGGTAGGCGTACCCGAGCTTATGAGACCAGGGCTTCTATACCCCGATCCTTGAGGAGGGAGCTTACGGGGATAGAGCTCACGTCCCGAGCGAGACTCAGATCTCTCCAGGGGGACAGGCATGGTAGGATCTCCAGGCGGCAGGCCGACTATATCTTCCGTCGTGCGATGGAAAGGGTTTGGGAGCTGACCCGTTCCGGTGTGTGATTCAGGATTGATGATGGAATAGTCTAGTTGTCTAGTTAGCCGAGGCCTTAGTAAGAGCCAATTTTCCGGGATAGTTGACTTGTATATAGCATCCCTTTTTCTGACTAGACAGATAGACTCTTGTGTATCACTTTTGGGACAGATGACTGTAGCACTGTTGTACTTTTGACCAGATCGAACTATGTATTCTCGCATTATGTATATATTTGTTTCCTTTCAGTTCAGTTCCATAGTGGCGGGATCACTGTTTTATTATTATTATTACTGCACTTCGTATTAGAACTTTCTTAAAATAATAGAATTGCGATATACGTTCTCCCCATTATAAGAGCTGTGCAAGGCACAATGTTGTATATGATTGTGACCTAGTGTTGAATTTTCTCAATAATTGTTTTTATTATTATCAGAATCATGCCGCCAAGAAAGATTGGAACTAGGGCGAACCCTGGGTCCGAGGACCAGGGAAGCCATAATCAGGACAATAGAAACCAAGATCACAGTGAAGAGGAAGATGAAGATTATGTGGAACAGGATGACTCCCTGTATGAAGAGGAAGAGGAAACGTATGATGTTGAGGGATTTGAGATAGAGGCTGAAGAAGGAGAAACCGAGGTTGAGCAACCAGTACCAAACCCAGGCATGGATCCCATGGGCCAGTTTATGCAACTCCTAAGACAGAATTTGGAACGTCAACCCAACCCACCCCCTCAAGGAAGTAACAATGCTGTGGCAAACTCTTTCAGGGCTTTTAAGTCCCTTAAGCCCCCTGAGTTCCACGGATCAGCCGACCCAGTTGAGGCAAGGGCATGGTTAAAGGAGATGGAGAAATCTTTTGAGATTTTGAGTATCGATGAGGCACAGAAAACTGTATTTGCTACCTACCTTCTGAAAGGAGAAGCTAACTACTGGTGGGAGGCCAAGAAAAACATGGAGACAGATGCTATTATAACCTGGGAGAGATTTAGTCAGTTGTTTCTGGGAAAGTATTTCCCGAGGTTTATGGAAAACCAGATGGAGCTCAAGTTCTTGGAGCTAAAGCAGAATGATTTGTCTGTAGCAGAGTACGAAGCGAAATTTACTGAATTATCAAGGTTTGTGCCGGAGTTTGTGAGCACTGAGGAAAAGAAAGCTAGGAGGTTTCAGCAGGGACTGAAACCATGGATTCAGAATAGGGTGGCAATCCTTGAGCTTACGAACTATGCCACTCTGGTGCAAAAAGCAACGATTGTAGAAGTCGGAAGTGAACAGATGCAGAAGGAAAGAGAGAAGAAAGGAATAAAGAGGAAAAGTATGAGCATGGGTGGAGGTTCCGCAGGAAGGAGCTTCCCAACTAGGACTAATCGAGGAGCAGTGTCCCTGCCAGGAAGGAACACTGGGTTTAAGCGACCAATGAGTGTGAGTGTGAGCCAGGGCGGCCAGAAGTCAAGAATGTCCTATTCCAACCAGTCTCGACCCCCATTGCCAGCCTGTAACAGATGTGGAAGGAATCACACTGGGGAGTGTAAGGAAAGGCCAGTAACCTGTTTTAAGTGCGGTCGGGAAGGCCACTATTCAACTAGGTGCCCATCATCAACCCCTGCCGTTGTTCCAACCACCAATTGTCATCAGTGTGGACGCCAGGGTCATTGGAAGAAGGATTGCCCAATGAACAAACCAGCAGCTTCGGGAGCAAGTAGGGCTGCTTCTAATAAGCCACCTACTGCGAGGACTTTCAACATGACAGTCCAGGATGCTATGAAAGATTCAGATGTGATAGCAGGTACCCTTTCTCTAAATTCAGTCAGTGCAATTGTTTTATTTGATTCAGGAGCAACTAAATCTTTTATATCAAAGGACTTTGCGCGTAAGTTAAGACTTAAGGCTAAACCTTTGATAGAACCCTTACAAGTAGAAATAGCCAATCATGAAATTATTCCTGTTAACCAGATTCACCCCGCCTGCGAGATAGGCATAGGGGAGCAATCTTTCAGTGTTGATCTGATTCCTTTTAAATTAGGGGAGTTTGATGTGATTTTGGGAATGGACTGGCTATCTAGCAACGATGCTCAGATAGACTGTAAAGGGAAGAAAGTTAAGTTAAATATCCCCGGGAAGAAAGAAGTTATATTTAGAGGAAAGAGGCAGACGCAGAAATTTTTGACTATGGCTCAGGCCAAAAGGATGCTACGAAAAGGAAGTGAGGCTTACCTAGCCTATGTGGTGGACACACAGAAGGAGGTGCCCAACTTACAAGATATTCCAGTAGTCAACGAATTTGAAGATGTATTCCCCCAAGACCTTCCGGGATTACCACCCGATAGAGTGATTGAATTTGCTATTGAGTTGGCCCCAGGGACGGCGCCAGTTTCAAAAGCACCTTACCGGTTAGCCCCGTTAGAAATGAAGGAATTAGCTATCCAATTGCAGGAACTCTTGGATAAGGGTATGATAAGACCCAGTGTGTCTCCGTGGGGAGCACCAGTTTTATTTGTTAAGAAGAAAGATGGGAGCATGAGGTTGTGCATAGACTATCGAGAGTTGAACAAGCTAACCATAAAGAACAGGTACCCATTACCTAGAATAGACGATCTGTTCGACCAGCTAAAGGATGCTGTTTATTTTTCCAAGATTGACCTGAGAACTGGATATCACCAACTAAAGATTAAACCCGAAGATATTTCCAAGACAGCGTTCCGTACCAGGTATGGGCATTATGAGTTCTTGGTAATGTCCTTTGGATTAACCAATGCCCCAGCAGCTTTCATGGATTTAATGAATAGAGTATTTAAGAAGTACTTGGATAAATGTGTGATAGTTTTTATCGATGATATTTTGATCTACTCAAGGACTGAGGCAGAACATGCAGAACATTTGAGGATAGCTCTAGGAATACTCAGAGAGGAGCAGTTATATGCCAAATTCTCGAAGTGTGAATTCTGGCGGAATGAAGTACAGTTTTTAGGACATGTGATCAATAAAGAAGGAGTATTGGTCGACCCCTCCAAGATAGAGGCAGTCTCAAATTGGGAAAGGCCAACCACACCCACAGAGGTGAGGAGTTTCATAGGATTGGCCGGCTACTATCGTAGATTTGTGCAGGACTTTGCGAAGATCGCAGCCCCTTTGACACGACTTACTCGTAAGACAGAGAAGTTTGAGTGGACGGAGAAATGCGAGAACAGTTTTCAGGAATTAAAGAAAAGGTTGATAACGGCTCCGGTACTGGCATTGCCGGATGGAAAAGGAGATTTTGTGATATATAGTGACGCGTCGCACAAAGGATTAGGATGTGTGCTTATGCAGCACGGTAAAGTTATCGCGTATGCGTCGAGACAATTGAAGGAATACGAGGTTAGATATCCTACTCATGACCTTGAGCTCGCGGCAATAGTATTTGCTTTAAAAATTTGGAGGCACTACTTGTATGGAGAGAAGTGCGAGATTTTCACAGACCATAAGAGTCTCAAGTACATATTTACGCAGAAAGAGCTCAACATGCGCCAGAGGAGATGGTTAGAACTAATCAAGGACTACGATTGTGAGATTCTCTATCATCCAGGGAAAGCCAATGTGGTGGCTGATGCCCTTAGTAGAAAGGAAAGACTCAGAATGATAACGACCTCGGAAGAGTTGATAAGGGATTTTGAGAAAATGGAAATAGAGGTAAAGGTAACCGGAACCGGAACTGAAAAGCTTTTTGAGATCTCAATGCAGCCAGAATTATTGGAAAAGATCAGATTGTGCCAAGAGAAAATAATGAATGAAGACAGAAAGTCAATGACTGGAGAAGAGATCCATACTGAGAAAGATGATAAAGGGATAATGAGGTACTCCTACCGAATTTGGGTTCCGAATGTTCAAAGAACTTAAAGATGAGATTTTGGATGAAAGCCATAGTTCAAGGTATTCCATTCACCCAGGAAGTACCAAGATGTATAGGGATTTGAAGGAATATTACTGGTGGCCCAACATGAAGAGGGACGTAGCAGAATGGGTGAACAAGTGTTTAACTTGCCAAAGAGTGAAGGCAGAGCACCAGAGACCCAGTGGACTTTTGCGACCCCTGGAGATTCCCGAATGGAAATGGGAACAGATAGCGATGGATTTTGTTGTAGGCTTGCCAAGGACGAAAGCCAATCACGACGCCATTTGGGTAATTATAGACCGATTGACAAAGTCAGCTCATTTCATTCCTATCAATGAGAGGTATACAGTCGATAGACTGGTGGACATTTACCTTAAGGAAATAGTGACGCGACATGGAGTCCCAGCGTCCATTGTCTCAGACCGAGACCCAAGGTTCAACTCCAGATTTTGGAGGAGCTTTCAGGAATGTGCGGGGACCAAGTTAAATATGAGTACCGCGTACCATCCCCAGACGGATGGACAGAGTGAAAGGACCATCCAGACACTAGAGGATATGTTGAGAGTCTGTGCAATAGACCTTAAAGGAAGTTGGGATGATCACCTGCCGTTGATCGAGTTTTCTTATAACAATAGCTTTCATGCTAGCATCGGGATGCCGCCTTATGAGGCCTTGTACGGAAGAAGGTGTCGATCTCCCTTATACTGGGATGAAGTAGGAGAGCGGAAGATGCTCGGACCCGAAGTGGTCCAAAGGACCAAAGATATAGTGGATCTTATCAGAGGGCGACTTGTAGCAGCCCAAGACAGACAGAAGAAATATGCAGACCTAGCCCGAAAGGACAAGGAATATGAGGTAGGGGACTTAGTACTGTTGAAAGTATCCCCTTGGAAGGGATTAATGAGGTTCGGAAAGAAAGGAAAACTAAGCCCAAGATACATTGGACCTTTTGAGATATTAAGACGGATTGGAAAGTTAGCTTACGAGCTAGCCCTACCCCCTAATTTGCAACAAGTTCATAATGTGTTCCACGTGTCAATGCTAAGGAGGTATCATCGAGATGCCAGGCACATAGTGGAGTACGAGCAGGTGGATATGCAGCCAGATCTAACTTACGTGGAGAAGCCAGTAAGGATTATGGATAAGAAGGAGCAGGTGCTTCGGAACAAGGTGATCAAGCTAGTCAGAGTACTATGGCAGAATCATAATGTGGAAGAATCGACTTGGGAACTAGAGAGCGCAATGCTAGAAAAGTACCCCCAATTGTTTTCTGTTTGATTCCGGGACGGAATCCTTTTAAGGAGGGGAGACTGTAATAACCCCAAAATTTTTTCAACTTTTTGTAACCCTTGTGAATAGTGTTTTAGCTGAATGAGAAAACTTTTCGCGCCACACTATGTAGGGATTCTGTTATGGATATTCTGGGATATTATTAGTACTCTATGAAGTATATAAGTGTATGTAAAGATCGTCAGAATCCATTTCCGAACACTTTGGTTTTTCCCGGAAATCCACAAGATACGGAGAGAATTGAGTATAAGGTAACAGGATAAAAAGGATTTAAATTAAAGGATTATAATAGAGGATCATAAAAAGGAATATAATGTATTGAGAAAGGTCAAGGGAACCTAAGTAATAAGATCCTGGGTATGATCCTTCAAACGATAAACGAGAACGAAAGTTAAGCGAACCGTGCAACAGATCAGCGGTCATTAGGCAAACGATTAGGGAGTTAATCAAAGGGTTTAAGGGGAGTGATGTCATCCAACCAATAGAAAGGAGACAAGGAAGGGAGGATGACATCATAAGGGTGACATAAGCATGACATGGAAGGAAGGAAGTGTGGTTGATTTAAGACCACACAAATGCAAGGACAAGGTGGTAATTTGCTAAATGGAAAACAAAAACAAGTCAACCAACTAGCAAATCATTTCATCAAAATCAAAAAATCAACCAAGGCCTTGTTCTTCATTCTTTGCTCTCGGCCTTTACACATTTTCAAAGCTTAAATTTTCAAAAATCAAGATCCAAGCATCCTTAATTGGTAAGAAAATTCCCTAACCTTCTTTATGCTTAGTAATGGCTATATCATAAGTTTAAGCCACAAATTCTTTCTCTAGCTTCTTGATTTAATCATTGGAGAAGACAATGAATAGTGTTTTCAAGTTTTAACTTGAGTTTTTTTTCTTGTTTTCTTGAAGATCCAAGCTTTCTTAAGACTACTCCAAGCTTATTAAGGCTTCCTAGCTTCACCCACCAATCCAAGGAAGGTATACCACTTTCAAACCCTAGGTTCATATATATTATAAAGTGATTTTGATGAGTAAGATGTTATGGTATCTTGTTGTTATGTTTAGAGTTGAGATTTGGAATGGTGGTGAAATGAAATGATAATTTAGTGGTTTTGATTTAAAGAAACTTAAAGCATGATTAAAGTTAGGTTAAGCATATGTATGAATGAGTAATATTGAATTGTTTGGGATTGTTATGATGTGGTAAGGATGGGTGTTTGATGTGTGTGGATTTGAGGATGGTTTGTGATGATTGTGGGTAGTTTTAAAAATGGGAAATCGCGTAAACATAGCCGTCGTAATGTCCGATTTTCTTTGGACTGTTTTTGTGCATAGCATTAGGACCCGAGAACCCCCTGTTAAATTGTGACCACTGCCATGTTTAGATAGCTCATGTTACGAGCTTCGTTTTGATATGTAGTTCGTTCGATTCCGATTTACGGTTTAGGAGAAACGACCGTTTCAAGTAACGGCGTTTCGCGAACGAAACTTTCTCCCTCGCCTTACTTTGGAATGTAGGTTAAAGACCAAAAAGGATTAATTAATGTGTGAAACATTTATGGTAAGTGTGTTAGGCAGTTGGTAAGTCATTCGCGAAGGAATCGCGTTAAAACTCGTAAAGGTCAAGTTATTAAAAATGGTGGAGCCGAGAGTACCCGAGTGACTTAAGCGAATCGGTGAGCGTAAAACAAGCGTTAGAGTCTAAGTTAGTTAAAGTATAGATTTACAAGTGATTTTGGTTTAATTCCAACTTACTTGTTGTTTATAGGTTACCAGACTCGTCCCGAGCCTTTCTCACCCCCAAGTCGCTCAGGCAAGTTTTCTACCCGATATACTGTTGTTGTGATGTAAATATATGTATATGCATTATCTTGTGATATTGCATGATTGTTGATAGCAAATTTTTGCGATATATTGTAGCATGTGATATGGTATATATGCATGCCTGTTTCATATTCTTGAAATTTATATCTGTTGGTTATTTGATAATACCTATGCTAGAGGATGGTTGTATCTTGCATATACCCTTAGTATAGGGACCCAAAGGTGAAAATATTTTCTAAAACCGGGAGTCGAGGATCCCGAGTAGATTTTATATGGATATGGATATATATATATATATATATATATATTTATATATATATATGGTTATAGTTTTCCAAACTATTAATCGAATAAGGTTTATTCGATAACTTTAACTTTATTTTATTATTGAATATTATTTCAAATATTATTCGAAGGCGTATGACTCCTTTACATTATTTTTTTGAATATTATTTGAATATTCATTTGAGGATGTATGACTCCTTTATTTTATTTAATGAATATTATTTATAATATTCATTCGAGGTATTTTGACTCAGCTTATTTTATTTATTGAATATTATTTGAATATTCATTTGAGGATCTATGACTCCGATTATTTGCTGAGATATATTCTTTATTTTATTAAAGAATAAGGTGTCGATAATCAAACTTATTTTTGATTATTCAAATAAAGATATTACTTTCGTATAAGTATATCTTTGATTATTTGCTATTCATTTCAAGTATAAGTTTTAATACTTCTACTTCAATTATTTTATAAAGATTATTTTTTTATGGGAATATTATTTAAATAATAATATTCAGACATTTTCTAAATATTCTGGGGACTGATTTACTTCATTAAATCAGTTTTACTCCAAACACTCTTTAAAGTGTTTTCGAGTCTTTAAAATGATTTTCAAAAGATAGAGCGGATCCCAAAACTATTTTTATATTTAAGATCTTCCTTTTAAAAAGGGGATTTAAATACTCGCTCAAAACATGGGGGATCCGGCTCGGTGGTGTGTTTTATATTCGCAACAAGGTTGCTGTCTTGGTAAAAGAGTTTTTTGATTACTTACCCAATATTCGGGAAGTAAAATTCTTGGAACAAGTTAATCCATTAACAGGCATCGCCTGGGAAATATCGGTGAGTTTTCCTTTCCAACTAGATACGACTTCTTGGTGGAGCCGTATCAACAAGTTTCTACTTGGGGAAAGGGGGAAACGAGCTTTACGTTTCAGAGTCATGGATTTCATCTGAACTAGGAGTGGCGTAAGTGGTCGAGTAGCGCCGGCCCAGCCTTATTATATTGGCCCAAATGGCCTGGAAGTTCCGCTAAGGCGGTCCATTCCTTAGGAGTTCAGTGTTCGGTTGACAAGTAAATCCGACAGGTTCTCCTCTACATGTAGAAAATGGTGGGGTTGTACTACTACGACTGATCATCGTAAGTGGTCTTCCTGGCGCGGTAAACTCCCGTAATGAGTTCATCATCCATTTGGATAATTCTGCAACACTACCCGTAGCATTTCGATCGAAAGGCTACTAATGGGTGGTTGCCGAAGCATTGACAGGGTCAAACATTTTTATTGGTGTATCCATTGAATGACGTATCTCGTAACTTCATTTCTTTTCAAAATATTTCAAAGATCAAATATTTTCAAGTTTATTTGTGGTCTCATCTATGGGATGACCTCGTGAATTTTATTATACTTTGAACGGTGATAGTTCAAGTAGCTTTATAAATGATATAAGTGTGGGGAAGTATTGGTAACTTCATTCCTTGTTTTTACTTATATCTAGTAAGTAATTATCTTACACACGATAAAGATTTTAGTAAGTATCCATTTAGATACTGGTATTATTGTTACCACTATATATATTATCTTGCGAGCTGTAAGGCTCACTCTTGCTTTATTTCTTCATCACACAACAACAGTTAGGAGAGATGGCCAGACTCCAGCAGACCCAGCGCAAGCGCGTGGGAAGCGTCCCGCGTCTTCCCGCTGATATTGTAGCTGCTATAGCTGCAGAGGTAGATCCATTGTAGTTAGACCATCTACTTTTGAGAATCCAATTATGTATAATTATAACTTGTGGCAGATAATGGCAATTAACTGTAAATTATCAAGTAATCATTTTGGGTTGTAATAATTTTAAATTGTGGATTCAAAGACTTGTACTTATTTCAATTTCATCTCTGAGACTATAACGAGTTGTGGTGTGTGTTAGTGTGGGGTCACAGCATGAGGGTATTTATTATTAATTAAGTAAAGTGATATTGTGGAAAGAAAGACCGTGACAACCCGGATTCCCGACCCCGGATCTGGGGGTGTTACAGGTTTCCTTGTTGTTAATAGAATAGGATTCCTTATACATTGGTAGTTGTGCTCTATATAATGCACAGATTAGGTTCATTCTAAGTATTGCGACATTGTTATATCTTTCGCATAACCTAGCAGCTCTCAAATATATTTTTTTCATCCTTTCGAGAGAGTACTTGTGTAATAATTTTTTATAAGATTAATTTAAAAACTGTTGATTCTGTTGAATCTTTGTCTAGTTGATTATTTAAACTGTATTCACCCCTCCCCCTCTACAGTTGATTAAGGGCCTAACAATTGGTATCAGAGCTTGTTATTAACGTACAAACAGTTTAAGATCTGAAGATTGATCAACCATGTCAGACAAAGGAGAAGAAGAAACACATAATCTAGATCCGAAGTCACAACCCCTAGCCACATCACAGATAAGCAACAACATGAGTAGGTATGAAGCAATCAAAGTGCCCATCTTTAAAGTTCCTGGATATCCAATATGGAAAGTCAGGATGGCCATGTGTTTGGAAGCCACAGATCCTGAATACTTAAGCAGGATCTATGATGGTCCTCATAAACCAATGAAGGTAGTTGTTTCGGTTGCAGGAGAACCAGAGAAGATGATAGACAAAGACAGGAAGGACTATACTCTTGAAGATATCTCGTCTATCATGAAGGATGCTAAGGTTAGACATATCCTGCACATCAGTCTTGATAGTGTTATATCCAATAGAGTCATTGGATGTAAAACAACAAAAGAGATATGGGACGCATTAGAAGTAAAGTGTCAAGGTACAACTGTTATTAAGAAGAATAGGAGGATAATACTTACTCAAGAATATGAGCACTTTGACTCAATGGACAATGAATCCCTAACTGAGATCTATGACAGATTTCAGACGTTGCTGAATGACTTATCCGTTGTCAACAAAGAATATGATTTGGAGGACTCAAACTTGAAGTTCCTACTTTCTCTTCCTGAAAAGTGGGACTTTAAAGTCACATCAATCAGGAATAACTATCAACCTGACATCACACCTCTAGATAAGATCTATGGTGTTCTGAAAACTCATGAACTAGAGATGGAGCAAAGGAGCAAGAGAAAAGGATCAAAAGCTAGACCAGTTGCACTCAAAGTTGAAGAGAGGCCAAAGGAGAAAGCTAGAAGGAAAATCTGCTCCAAAGGGAAAGCAATGATTGCTAAGTCAGATACTGAATCATCAATTTCTGATGATGACTCAAATCCTGATATTGAATCAGATACTGATAGCGATCATAACAACAATGAAGATATGGATCAAATGGCTTCCATACTGGTTAAGAGTTTCAAGAAGATGGTCTACAGAAACTTCAAGAAAGGGAGAAGATTTTCCAGAAAAGGTTCCAGTTCCTCAAACTTTGATAAGAGGAACATCATAAGAGATACTTATTGGAAAAAAGCTAGATCTGGAAAACCTGGAAAGTCAAAAGAGAGATGTTACAACTGTGATGGACTTGGACACTTTGCAGCTGACTACAGAAAACCCAGAGCTGAGAAGAAATAAGCTTTGATCTCAAAGAAGAGAAACTAGGATGATTCATCAGACTCAGATGATGATATCAATTATGCTCTCATGGAAAATGCTGATGTTGAGACCACAACTGCTGAATTGAAGGTACCTCAGTCTACTCTTGCATTTCATACTGATGATATCCATGAATTAAGATTATTTCTTAAGACTCTGCATGTTAGTTTTAGGGATCAAACCTTAGAAAATAATAGAATCAATAGTGAAAACTCTATGCTTAAGAAAAGGAATGATTACCTAGAAACTAAGTTGCTTTCCATACGAAAAATTCAAAATGAAAGAGATAATGTTGTTTATGTTAAAGAAAAATTGTAACAAAAACATGCTTATCTAGAAAAGGAGCTAGCTAAAGAAAGAGAAGTCATTAAACTTTGGACTAACTCAGGAAAGACAACTTTGGAAATCTTAGAAAATGATTGTTGGGGATCAGTATTAGGATATTCATCTAAATCTAATTCTGATAAGAAAAGTGAAAAAGAAACTGAGAAAACAGAACCAATATAAACTGATAGCGAGGTCAAATTGAACAAGGTTCAAATAAAAACCATTAAGTTTAATCCTAGTGCTAATTCTGTTAATTCAATTCATGAGGAAGGTATTACCTCAGCACCTAGATCAAACTTAATTACTAAAAAGAGTGAACAAGTTCACACAAACTCAGTAAATATTTGTTCAATGACTCAGAAATAGCTTAACCAAAAGCTGAAGGATTTACACATGAAAGACAAGAGGAAAAGGTCTAGGAAAAATAGTAATGGCAAGGTGTGTGTTAATAAGAATGGAAACTATGTACCCTCGCCTAATGCACCTAGAATGACCTGTTCAGATTGTGGTAGCACTAATCATCTTGCTAATTCTTGCAGGAAGAATAAAGAGATAAAAGATGTTCCTTCTAAATCACAGTGTAGGAATAGAAGAGCTAGATGTTTCATTGTGGCAGTGTTTGACACTCTATTTATACATGTAAAGAGTATCACAGTTTGTATTATGATTTTTATTAACAGAAACCCTCTTTAGTTAAAGAAAATTCTGTTTCTGCATGTATAAATTCTGATAGTAAGAATGTTAACATAAACTCTTATATGAAGTCTTCTGATACATATGTTAACAAACTTAAAAAGGCCAAAGGATCCAAGCAAGTATGGGTCCTTAAAAACACTAACCGATTCAAATTATTGATTGTAGGGTGACAGAAGGAAAGCTCTAGTCTTGGACAGTGGATGCTCAGGACATATGACTGATTATAAATCCCTGCTATCAGAATTTAAGGAAAAAGCTGGCCCAAATGTTTATTATGGAGATGGAAACTTAGGAAAAATCTTGGGATATGGCAAAATCAAAGTTGGAAATGTCATCATTGAAAATGTAGCTCTAGTTGCAGGACTCAAGCATAATCTGATCAGTGTGAGTCAAATCTGTGACAGAGGTTACCATATCAATTTTTATAGGTAGCATTATGAAATTGTCAGTAAGTCTGATGGCAAGATCACATTGACTGGTGTGAGACATGGTAGTTTATTTGAAGCCAGGGTCTCCACAAGAACTGATAATTCAGAAGTTTATCTACTGAGTAGAGCATCTGTGGAAGACAGCTGGAACTAGCATAAAAAACTTTCTCACCTCAACTTCAACAATATCAATGAACTTGTGAGGAAAGATCTTGTAAGAGGATTGCCCAATGCAGTGTTTACTCCTGATGGCTTATGTGATTCATGCAAGAAAGACAACAAAGGAAGACATCTTTCAAGAGTAAACCTGAATACTCAATTCTTGAACCATATCATCTACTTCATGTTGATCTCTTTGGTCCAGTGAATGTAATGTCTATTGCCAAGAAGAGGTATGCATTTGTGATCGTTGATGAATATACAAGATACACATGGGTGTATTTTCTGCACACCAAGATGAAACTCCATCCATTCTTCTTGATCATGTGAAGGAGCTGGAGAAAAGATCAACATACAAAGTGAAGATCATCAGAAGTGATAATGGAACTGAATTTAAGATTAGCTTTATGGAAGAGTTCTGTAAACTCAAGGGGATAAACCAAGATTTTTCTGCTCCTGGAACTCCACAACAAAATGGAGTTGTTGAAAGAAAGAATAGAACTCTAATAGAAGCTACAAGAACCATGCTAGAAGAAGCAAGATTGCCTACCTACTTCAGGGTTGAGGCAATGCAAACTTCTTGCTTTACACAAAATGCAACATTGATCAACAAGCATGGGAAAATACCATTTGAGATGGTGAAAGGAAAGAAGCCAAATTTGAAATACATTCATATATTTGGTTGTAAGTGTTTTGTTCTCAAAACTCATCCGGAGCAGCTTACCAAGTTTGATCTGAAAGCTGATGAAGGAATATTTGTAGGATATTCGTTGACTACAAAAGCCCTTAGAGTTTACAATCTGAGAACAAGAAAAGTCATGGAGTCTATACATGTATCTTTTGATGACAAGAAGATAATAGGTCTAGAAGATGTAGATGACCATGATAAGTTGAGATTTGAAAATGAAGTACCTTACGCTGAACTTTTAAATCCTGACTCTAATACAGTAAGTCCTGATATCACTCAAAGCTCTGAGATTCCATAGAATAGTGGAAATTCTTCTAACACTGAAGCATATGTTGAGGGGGAGCAACATGAAAATCCAGAGACTATTGCAAGTGATTTAACTCAAGAGACATCAGTAGAAAGATCATCACACTCATCTTCCTCAAACTCTGATGAGTCAGATATTGATAACCATGGGAACACTAATTCAGGGGGAGCATCAAGAAACCACAGTGGTACTACTCAAAGGAATAACATAGAATTCATGGAACAAAGCAAGACTGGTTGCAAAGGGTTACTCACAACAAGAGGCACTGATTATGATGAGATATTTTCTCCAGTTGCAAGGTTAGAGGCAATACAAATCTTTCTTTCCTATGCTGCTCATAAGAAGTTTAAGGTGTTCCAAATGGATGTGAAGAGTGCATTCTTAAATGGAGAACTCGAAGAGGAAGTTTATGTTGAACAGCCTCCAGGGTTCATTGATCCAAGGTATCCAGATCATGTTTACTTACTGGATAAAGCAGTCTATGGATTGAAGCAAGCTCCAAGAGCCTGGTATGAAACACTTGCTCTATTTCTACTTGAGAGTGGTTTCACAAGAGGTATAATTGATAAAACTCTCTTTTATAAATACCATGGTAAGGACTTGTTATTAGTACAGATTGAGCACTATAGGAAGTAATTATTGTTTAAGAAGAATTAAAGGAAGATTTAATTCTTAATTACTAAGAGTTATAATGTTTGAGTGTTGCTTACAATTCAAAATCTTTTGAAACTTTCTTTTTCTGATCAAGAAAGTTGTCCACACTCAATCTCAAATTTCATATATATTACATCTTAAATTTCTTCTTACAAATGAAACACTTGAATTCTTTTCTCAAATATTGCAAAAAATCAAGTGTCATAATTCTTGAATTATAGTTACATAAATAATCAAATTATCGGTTCACTTATCTTTTTGATAACACTGTATATATATTGTGGACTTGCTGAGTAATTATGTGTTAGGCTCTTAATCAACTGTAGATGGGGTGAATACAGTTAATAAAATCAATTTGACAAAGCTTCAACAGAATCAACAGTTTTTATATTAACTGATAAAAACTTTTATAAACGTACTCTCTCAAAAGGATGAACAAATATCCTTGAGAGCTGCTAGGTTATGCGAAAGATAAAATAATATTGTAATACATATATCATGAACCTAATATGTGCTTTATATAGAGCATAACTACACAATGTATAAGGAATCATATTCTATCAATAACAAGGAAACCTATACAATTGCTTCTGAGATAAAGTCCTTTACCGCCTTGAGTTCCTATTTCCTTTTCCTTATCAAATATCAATTGATGTGACAAACTGATCTCATCTCCCCCAACTTGTTCATTATGAATATATGGACAAGTTCCAATTGATGATGTCAAAACTATCTAAATGCAGGAATCAAGTATGCATATTCAATCTTGCTTCAGTGAATATCAGACTTTACTCTTCATCTTGAACTACTTCTTTAACTTGAGCAATGTCAGAGGTTAATTCCAGTTCTTCAGCTCAGAATGCTTCAATAATCTTCCTTCTTTTTCTTCTTTATATTTTTCTTCAGTATTATGAGCTTGTACTACTGTATAGATTGGATCTATCAGTATTTGAGATTTAGTCTCCTTAGATACTATTTTCTTCTTCACGACAGCTTTGGCTTTTGACTTTGAAGTCGTTGACTTCTCTCTTATCTTCTCTTTTCCTTTAAGCTTCATGTCAGCAGCAATTGTAACTTGTGATCTGAGATCTTTTTTCTGACTGATTTCTCTTCTAACTACACCTCTGGTTGGTCTGTTAAAAGGATCATCTTCATAAAGTACTTTAGAAATAACAGCAATATCAGCATTTGTTGTCTTCATGGAATTCTTGAAGTCTTCCTCCATTTGCCTTAGTTGTTCAAGATAAACTCCGGGATTTTTTTTGTAAATAATCTTCTACTTACCTCATAGTCAAATAATTGAATCTTTGGATCCTTGTAGAACAGAGTTGTCTTTCTTCCTTTAAATTTCAGAGTTTGAAGAAATTGACTTGCTTCAGCACCAACTTTTATCTCCAGAATACCTTGGTCTTCATCAGCAATAGTTATGACTTGTGAAGATTTTTGCATTTTTGTAGTCACAGTCAAATCTTCTACTCTTCTATTATTCCTCTTACTTTCTCCTCCTTGTCTAGATTGAAATCTGGTGATTACTTTTGATGAACCACTAACTCCAACTAGCTCTTCAGCTTTTCTCCTTTCACTTTCCTTATATCCCCCGTATTACCTCCATCAGGATTTTCATCATCAGTACTTGTCAATGTCAGCTGTTTGTATTTAGATTTAACAATTTTCTCCCCCTTTTGGCATCATCACCAAGAAGTAGAGAAAGAATCAGGTTCATTGAATTATGTACTTCTGTAAGTTGAGCAGACATTTGATCTTGTTTGGCTTCCAATCTAGCTTGAGTGGCTTCAATTTTAGTTTGCCTGACAACTATTGGTGAAATTTGTTTCTGAATTTCCTGATAAGTAGTCAGCTTTGAAGCAATCAAAGATTCTTTAATCTTATTAATTTGAGTAGTAGTTGCTTCATGAGCTGTGTGTAAGGAACTGACAACTAAGTTTGATGCTTTTAGATGATTCAGCATATCAGGATTTGTAATCTTTTGTTCTATTGTTTCCAGATGTGCAACAACTTGTGTTCTGGAAATAGGATATGTATTGTCTTTCCAATGAGCATTACAGAGATTATGAGAATAATCCTACTTCTTCTTAGCATCTAACTCTTTCAGTTTCTGTTGTCTCACATGCATATGCCTATCTTTAGGGAATAAAACATCATCCTCAGGATCTATAATAGCATTAGAAACATTATCTTCTTCACCATCATTAGATTCTTCAACAGCAACCGGATTTTCCACTAATTGATGAACTTCATCATCAGCTTTAGCATGTAGAACATAATTCGAAATTTGTACAGTATATGATACAGTAGCTTCAGAAGCTTACACACCTTCAAAAGTAAAATCCAAATCTTCAAATATTGTAGATAAATGAATTGGAGCTTCGAGAATAACTTCCAGAACCTCAATTCCTGTAACATGCTATGGTGATTCTGAAATGGATGAAAATTTATGAATGGACTTTTATGCTACTACATCTTCAGCAACAACAGGGAATTTCTCATGTGAAGGAAAAGTATAGTAAATGGACTATTTTTCAACAAAAATAGGGATTATACCATGTGGTGGAATATAGAATGTATGGACTGCAAGAAAGTATCAGTACTTAGACTTGTAGGGAGATTAATAGCCCTTAGTATATCAGAGTATTCCTGATGTTCAACAGACTGTTGTTCAGCATATGTTTCTTTAGTACTCTGAGCACCTGTAAACATATAGCAAATAAAACTTAATCTCTCTATTCTTTTAAAGTAGTCTCACTACTCCTCACATCACACATCTCATGACTTTTAATAGTCAAAGCTTCCTCACAAGGATTACTAAATCCTATCTCTAATCTACCTCTCCTTTTTCCAGGAAAGATCATGTCTCTCTTAAATTCTGTTTTTCTCTCAATCTTTTCATACATCTCACAGAAAAAGGCTCAGAAAGATTGTCCTATAGAAATAAGAGGTGGCTAAAGAAGGGTGATATATGGTCATACAACTAGAGGTAATCCTTAAATAAGGTCTCAGAGTAATCATGCCAACAGAATTTATATCATGAAAAATATAATAAATGCTGAAAGAACTGGATCAGTATTTAGAATAAATGTTGATAAAGTAATAACAGTATTTATACCTTATGAATCTGAGGATGCAGATTTCGTGCGAACATTCAATTGTGGTACTGACAAAATATCAGTAGACAGGTGAAACGGATGAACTCTGCCTTCAACATCAATAATAAGAGTCACTGCATCAGGAGTAAGGCTTGCATTGCAACTTTGATGCAATGGTTCTTGTGTAGCTGGAGAATCAAGAGTTTCTGGATGACTTTGACAGCCAGGTTCTTGTGTACTCTTCTCCACAATTGCAGTAATAGACTCCTGAGCAGCTTCAATCAGAGGCTCTTTCTTTTCAATATCTGCTGCACCACTTTGAGGTGCAGGTTCTTGTGGGATTGGATCAGGTGATGTAGCTTATGTACCCCTTTGAGATACAGGTTCTTGTGTGCTTGATCCAGGAAAAAGTCATTTCCCTTGCAGCCTCTTGACACTAGCCTCTACTTGCTCATGAGAGACTACCCACGCTCTCTTGTGATGTTGCGTGACTGGAGTTTCAGACAGTTCTATAAGCGCCTCAGCAGTAGACTGGATGTCAGAATTTAGATTTGATGCATTTTGTGTCTCCTCAACAATTTCTTGTTTAATCTGGAGCAAGTGTTGATTGTAATAGGCCTTGACCAATCTCCTTTTCGTTGGTCTGGGATTTGCACCAATATCAGTAGCTGTGTCTTTTTCAGTTGATGGAATAAATGGTTTTGAAGAAGAATCGGGCAAAAGGTTTAGATATTTGGAAGATAAGGTAGCATTGTCCTCATCTGAATCTGATTCTAATCCATCAAGTACAAGTTTCCTCTTTACAATTTTTGAAAGTTTTGAAAAATGAGGAACTTTAGATGCTTCATCTTTTGACTTGGATACAGCAGGATTTGTAGCTCTTTCAGTCAATTCTTTCTTTCTTTTTACAAAAAGTGTCTTTTGGGAGACACCTGAGGTGGCTTCTGTTTGAGATTGTTTTGGTGGTTGAGTTTGTGTTTGAGTCATTGTGCTGGGGTGAACTATAGGGGGGTTTCCAATGGTGATTTCCTGCAGCTTAGCACTCTAAATGTTAAGCAGACCATAAGTTTCAGGAAGCCTTACTAAAAGCAAGTTTCTTGCAACTAGTGGTAACCTCAAAGGAGATAAATTCAACCGCTTTTCATCTTGTGAGATTAAGTCGGAAAAAGCCCTTTTTGTCAACTTAAACACTGACACTATTTGATTAGAGGGGATAAGGATATTAGGAAAACAAGTATTGAAAATCAACTGATAGAATCTAGAATAAAATACTATATTTCTATCAGCATTTATCCTATTACCAATACAAGACATAACTACTCTACCATAATCATAATGTGAACCATTAATTAGATAGTACCTTATCTGATGTATCATAATGGGCAAGGCATCAAAATTCGAAGATTTGTTGTTGAAGGCCTTTGTGATGCAATCAAAGAAGAAATTTCATTCCTTCCTTAGCCCATTCCTTTTTAATTGACCAAGGTTCTTCAAATCCTTATCATAGCCAATCTCAGTAAATAATCTCATCATCTCAATATCACCTATGAGAAGGCAACTGTAATGCATCCCTTACAGTTTGAGGAGTTACAACCCTTGTTGTATTATCAAATTCAAATACAATGCTTGGAGATCCATTGGTTCCTCCATCATCAAATACTTCAGTCCTCCATATAGAAAACACCTAGTCACCGGAGATTGTGGGTGGAGCTGTGAGAGCAAACCCAGTCTCTATGGATCTAAGAAAGTCCAGAAAAATGTGAAAACCAAATTTCACGCTGTTGTTAGTCAGGATAGCTGAATAGTTGTTAGTCACAAACTTTGCACCACCATAATCAAATGGTTTTGAAGCAGCAGGTGAAGTCATGGTTAATTTTTCAAGAAAGATTTATGAACAGTGTTTAGGGTTTCAGAGTTTATGATTTTGAGAAGGGTAAAGTAGTAGAGAGAAGATAACGAAGATAAGCAAAGTATTATCTAAAATCAAAATTTTATTTTATACAACATGTTTCTCCACTAATTTAGTCACATTCAGTTTAATAGGATACATGGTAATATACAATTGACTTTAAAAGTAATAATGTAAACGTGTGTTCCCGAGAATAAAGTTATGCATTAAAATAACGTGTTCCAAAACCTTGTAATTACAATACTGACTAAAACAATATCTTCATAAAAATAGTCAGTCAAAGTTTGACCATTATCAGCATGTAATCATAACTATCAGGACTTATCAACTACTGACAGAACCTATTAGTCAAAACAAGTTTAACTAATAACAGAACATGTAAGCATAATCAGTAGTTCAACATGCAGTTTTCACATAAAATCATTTAGCACAAATTACATGTTATCATGGCATCAACATTTAGCACAAGAATTAGTATCTAACAAGTACTGACAAATAATAAGATATCAAGCTTCAATAATATTAGCAGACTTAATTATCAGAGTTTGAGAATTGTCCTGAAATCATTCCCAATTCATTCACCAATGTTGTGAAAGTAGCTTCATAGAGAGGCTTGGTGAATATATTTGCTACTTGTTGATCTGTTAGAACAGAGAACAATTCCACTGTACAAGCTTCCACATGTTCCCTTATGAAATGGTACCTGATACCGATGTGCTTAGTCATTGAATGTTACACTGAGTTTCCTGTCATTGCAATAGCACTTTGATTATCATAATATATAGGAATAGAAGAATAGTCTAACCCATAATCCAGTAATTGATTCTTCATCCTTAGAATCTGAGCACAACAGCTTCCTGTAGCAATGTATTATGCTTCTACGGTTGATGTGGAAATTGAATTTTGTTTCTTACTGTACCAAGAAACCAATCTGCCACCAAGGAATTGGCAGCTTCCAAAAGTGTTTTTCCTGTCTATTTTGTATCCTGCAAAATCAGCATCTAAATATCCAATTAGCTTAAAGTCTAAATCTTTAGAATACCATAATCTCATAGTCATGGTGCCTTTGAGATACTTAAAAATTCTCTACATAACTAATAGATGAGATTCTCTATGGTCGGCTTAGAACCTTGCACATAGTCAGGTAGTATACATGATATCAGGTCTACTAGTAGTCAGATATAGGAGTGAGCCAATCATACCTCTGTAGTTAGTTATATCTACTGAAGAACCAGTATTTAAATCTAACTTGGTTACAGTGGCCATGAGAGTTGATGTAGTTGAGTAGTCTTACATTCCAAATCTTTTGAGTAGATTCCTGGTGTATTTGGATTGATTTATGAAGATTCCTTCATTAGTCTGTTTAACTTGTAACCCCAAAAAATAACTTAGTTCTCCCATCATACTCGTTTGATACCTGGACTGCATTAGCTTTGCAAATCTTTTCATTAGTAGATCCAAAAATGATATCATCAACATAAATCTGTACTAATAACAAGTCCTTACCATGGTATTTATAAAAGAGAGTTTTATCAATTGTACCTCTTGTGAAACCACTCTCTAGAAGAAATAGAGCAAGTGTTTCATACCAGGCCCTTGGAATCTGCTTCAGTCCATAGAGTGCTTTATCCAGTAAGTAGACATGATCTGGATACCTTGGATCAATGAACCCTGGAGGCTGTTCAACATAAACTTCCTCTTCAAGTTCTCCATTTAAGAATGCACTCTTCACATCCATTTGGAACACCTTAAACTTCTTGTCAGCACCATAGGCAAGAAAGATTCTAATTGCCTCAAACCTTGCAACTGGATCAAATATCTCATCATAATCAATGCATTCTTGTTATGAGTATCCCTTTGCAACCAGTCTTGCTTTATTCCTTGTAACAATGCTCTCACTGTCAGTTTTGTTTCTGAACACCCAATTTGTGCCAATGACAGATATGTTCTTTGGTCTAGGCACAAGAGTCCAGACTTTTTTCCTTTCAAATTCATTGAGCTCCTCTTGCATTGCTGTGACCCAGTCAGCATCTTGTAGAGCTTCTTCAACCTTCTTAGGTTCAGATTAAGATAGAAAAGAATGGTAGAGACATTCATTCTGAGTGGCTTTTCTTGTTCTTACACCACTGTCAGGGTTTCCAATGATTAAGTCAGGTGTGTGTGACTTAGACCATTTTCTTGCAGATGGATGTTGACTCCTTGAAGACAAACCTCCCCTTGATCCAAGAATCAGTGTTCCCATTGTCATCAGTATTTAAATCATCAGAATTTAAGGAAGATGAGTCTGATGATCTTTCTACTGATGTCTCTTGAGATGAATCGCTTGTTATAGCCTCTGGATTTGAGTCATGTTGCTCCCCCTCAACATATGCTTCAGTGTTAGAAGTATTTTGTAACACCCCCAAATCCGGGGTCGGGGATTCGGGTTGTCACGAGTTCCATTTCCCTTATCAATACTTAATCTTAACAGTCAACCAACTACTGCGTACTGTGACCCCACAATATACACACACACACCACAAGTTATAGTCTCAGAGATGAATACCAAAAATTACACAAGTCATTTTATTCCACAATTATAAGTCATTACACCTCAAAAGGGTTTCTGAATAAATTTACATATTCTTTGCCATTAGTACAATTCTTAAATATACATAAGTCTGGCACAACAAAAGTTGAAAGCCTAGCCTACTGGTAGTTCCTACCTCAGCTACAACGGCATCAGCGCCTACAGGAAACTGCGGAACATTTCCTAACCGCTCACGAATTGGGAGCTTGGTCCTGTTCATCTTGTCTATCTGTTGTTGTGTAATGAAAGAAGAAGCAAGGGTGAGCAACAAGCCCACCGAAATAATATGTATAATAATTAACAATATATGAGCATTCTCATAGTACTCATGAAAGTCTTGGTCAAGTAAAAATGAACTAAGTTTGATATCTTAATGCGACGAAGTCGCAAAATATTCATTATATATATACATTTATACTTCTCAAATCTTTGAAATCCTCTGACATGTATAATATACATAGAGTTCCAGTTTATAATTGTATAAAATATCGTTGCAAGGTGATCTCATATATCTAACATTGTCTCAACGTTTTTCTGAAAATCTTTGTCATGCATAAGATAATCATTAACCAGATATAAGTTGAAAGGATGAAGTTACAAGATATTCCAATATACTTATATCTTTTCCGAATACTACTTGAACTACCACCGTTCAAGGTATCATCAGTTTCAAAAGTTCATCACATAGATGAGACTACAAGAAAAGACTTGAATAGATTCAATATTTGAAATATCATTATAAATAATGAAGTTACAAGATACTTCATTAAGTCCCGATATATATACACACTTATATATATACATTTCATACACTCCTTGAAAACCTCTGTTATGAAAATTATAAACATAGTTGCAATATCCAATGAATCTGGAAAGGAGAAAACCTTGGCATAAACCTGATATCTTGCTGATCAGGCAAAGATACCAATAAGTAACCTTTTTTACTAGTAGATGGACGAATTCCCCACTGGTCATCACCCTGGCCGCATTAGGACCTATGATGGACTGCCACTCAGCCACTTACGTATTGATGGACTCCCACTGAGCCACTTACACTTTCATGGACGCCCACTGAGCCCATGTTACTTATGCCGACTCAAATAGATGGACTTACTTCCCGAACGTTGGATAAATAATCAATTCATTTATCAAAACAGCAACCTCGTTGCGAATATAAAATACACCACAGAGCCGGATCCCTTAGATTTTTGAGCGAGTATTCAATTCCCCTTCAAAAAGGAAGATCTTAAATTTGAAAACGAGTTTTGGGATCCGCTCTAACTTTAAAAAATCAGTTTGAAGACTCGAAAATATTTTTAAGAATATTTGGAATAATGCTGATTTAATGAAATAAATCAGTCCCGATATACTAGAAAATATCTGAATATTTTTATTTAAATAATATTCCCATAAAGGATAATCTCTATAAAAATAATTGAAGTAGAAGTTTTAAAACTCATACTTGAAATTAATAATAAATAACCAAAGATATACTTATACGAAAGTACGATCTTTATTTGAATAATCGAAAATAAGTTTGATTATCGAAACATTATTCTTTACTAAAATAAAGAATATTACTTAATAAATAAGCGGAGTCATAAGTCCTCGAATGAATATTCAAAATAATATTCATTAAATAAAATAAACGGAGTCATAAGTCCTCGAATGAATATTCAAAATAATATTCATTAAATAAAATAAACGGAGTCATAAGTCCTCGAATGAATATTCAAAATAATATTAATTAAATAACATAAAGTTATCGAATAAACCTTATTCGATTAATAGTTTTGAAAACTATCTCTATATATATATATATAAATATATATGTATATATATATATTATACTCGGGAACATCGACTCCCGGTTTAGCAATATGTTCACCTTTAGGTCCCCTATACTAAGGGTATACGCAACTACTACTTATCTCTAGCATAGGTATTATGCAACTTATAAGCAATCAAATCAACAATTTGATATCAAAATTACGAAACAGACATGCATATATACCATATCAACATGCTCCAATATATCGCAAGATTTTCTAATAACAATCATGCACTTATCACAAGATAATGCATATACATATATACATCACAACAACAGTATAACGGGTAGAAAACTTGCCTGAGTGTTCCCGGATAGACTTAAGCTTAGAGTGGGTCCGATAACCTATGAACAACAACATAAGTCGGAATTAAACCCCGGTCACTTAAGAAACTAGACTTTAACCAATTGAACCCTAACGTTCGCTTATGGTCACTCGTACGCTTAATGAATCACATAAGTCTTTCGAGTACCCTCGGCTCCACCATTTTTAATAAATTAACCATTATGAATTTTAAGGCAATTCTTTCGCGAGTACTCTACCAACTTCCTAATCCACTTTACATAATTGTTTTATAGTCCAATTAGTCATTTAAGGGCCTTAACCAAGGTTTTAAAGTAAGGCGAGGGGTAATGGTTCGTTCGCGAAATGCCATTACTTAAAACGGTCGTTTCTCCTAAACCATACATCGGAATCAAGAGAACCACATATCACAATGAAGCTCGTAACATGAACTATCTAAACATGGCAATGGTTAAAATCTAACAGTGAGTTTACGGGTCCTGAAGTTAAGAACAAAAACAGTCTAAGGTAAATCGGGCATTACGTCGGCTATATTAACGCGATTACCAAATTTTAAACTACTCCAATCAATCCACAAATCAACCCACAATCATCATTACAACCAAAATCCATCCATAATTTACTACAACAGCCCCAAAATCTCAAGATTTCCAATTTATACTACCCTCAAACATGAACTAAAGGCTATACTTAAGTTCATTAACCAATAATCCAAGATTTACAATTTCAAACTCATTACAAATCCAACCACACTCTAAGTATACAAGAATCATGCTTCTCATGAACCATACCAAACATAAAAAATCTAAATATTCAAAATTAGGGCTAAGGTATAAGATTATACCTTCCTTGGTGAATAGAAGTAACTAAGGAGCTTGAAACCACCCTTGAACATCCTTACAAAAGCTATATCTAAACAAAAACATAAGATCAAAATTTTCAAGATCTTGAAAACACTATTCACCCTCTTCCATGAATTATTGGAAGAGATTGTGAAGGAAATGGAAGCTTAGATTCATAGGATAACTATATCTATGTATAATGAACCTTGGATAATTACCTCACAATTTAACAATACTTGGATCTTGGATTTTGATTTACTTCTCCTTGAAGAAATGAAGAAGCCGAGAGCTTCTTTCTTCAAAATGAAAGTCAACTTGTGTTTTTGTGTTATGATTTGTTTTGGCTTGGTTGATATCCTTTTGTTGTTAATTAACTTTTTACCATGGTAAGAAATGAATGGCTCACAATCAACCAACCAATCCCTCCATTTGTCATGCTTAAGTCACCATGCTTATGTCATCTTTCTCAAGTCATCTTTTTACACTTGTCTTCTTCTTGTTGGTGTGATGACATCATCATCCACTAACCTCTTTGATTAACTCCTAATTACTTGGCTAATGATTGCTTATCTGTTATACGGTTCGCTTAACTTTCGTTCTCGTTTATCGTTTGAGGGATCACACCCGGGATCTTATTACTTGGGTTCCCCTAAACCTTTCTCAATATTTTATATTCCTTTTATGATCCTCTCTTATAATTCTTGAATTTAAATCCTTTTCATCATGTTACCTTATACTCAATTCTTTCTGTATCTGGTGGGTTTTCGGGAAAAATCGAAGTGTTCGAATTTGGATCTCGACGATCTTTACATACACTTATATACCATATAGAGTACTAATAAGATCTCAGAATAAAAGAACCCCTACATAGTGTGGCATGAAAAGTTTTCTTATTCAGCATAATCAGCAAAATCACTATTCATAAGGGTTACAAAAAGTCCAAAAAAATTTTGGGTTATTACATGTTTCCACTGTTTTGTGGAACCTCAGAGCTTTGAGTGATATCAGGACTTACTGTATCAAAGTCAGGATTTAAAATTTCAGCATAAGGTACTTTATTTTCAAATCTCAATTTGTCATGGTCATCTGCATCTTCTAGACCTGTTATCTTCTTGTCATCAAAAGATACATGTATAGATTCCACAACTGTTCTTGTTCACATATTGTAAACTCTGAAGGCTTTATGGTCACCGGATAACCCACAAATATCCTTTCATCAGCTATCAGATCAAACTTGGCCAACTGTTCCGGATGAGTTTTGAGAACAAAACACTTACAACCAAAAATATGAAAGAACTTCAAATTTGGCTTTTTTCCCTTCACCGTCTTAAATGGTGTTTTTCCATGCTTGTTGATCAATATTTCATTTTGTGTAAAGCAAGCAGTTTGCACAGCCTCAACCCAGAATTAGGTAGGAAATCTTTCTTCCTCTAGAATGGTTCTTGCAGCTTCTATCAGAGTTCTATTCTTTCTTTCAATAACTCCATTTTTTGTGGAGTTTCAGGAGCAGAAAACTCTTGTTTTATCCCCTTGAGTTTGCAGAACTCTTCCTTAGAGCTATTCTTGAAATCAGTTCCATTATCACATATGATGATCTTCACTTTGTATGTTGATCCTTTTTCCAGCTCCCTCACATGATCAAGAAGAATGGATGGAAATTCATCCTTGGTGTGCAGAAAATACACCCATATGTATCTTGTATATTCATTAACAATTACGAGTGCATACCTCCTCTTGGCAATTTTCATAACATTCACTGGACCAAAGAGATCCATATGAAGTAGATGATATGGTTCAAGAATTGAAGATTCGGTTTTACTCTTGAAAGAAGTTTTCCTTTACTTGGCTACCTGGCATGAGTCACATAAGCCATCAAGAGTAAAAACTGCATAGGGCAATCCTCTAACAAGATCTTTCCTCACTAGTTCATTGATATTGTTGAAGTTGAGGTGAGAAAGTCTTTCATGACAGTTCTAGCTGTCTTCCACAAATGCTCTACTCAGTAGAAAAAATTTTGAATTATCAATACTTGTGGAGACCCTGGCTTCATATAAACTACCATATCTTACACCATTCAATGCAATCTTGCCATCAGACTTGCTGACAATTTCATAATGCTCCTTATAGAAATTGACATGATAACCCCTGTCATAGATTTGACTCACACTAATCAGATTATGCTTGAGTCCTGCAACTAGAGCTACATTTTTAATGATGACATTTCCATCCTTGATTTTTCCATATCCCAAGATTTTTCCTAAGTTTCCATCTCCATCAGAAACGTTTGGGCAAGCCTTCTCCTCAAACTCTGATATCAGGGATTTATAGCCAGTCATATGTCCTGAGCATCCACTGTCCAAGACTAGAGCACTCCTCCTGTCACCCTACAATCAGTAATTTGAATAAGTTAATGTTTTTAAGGACCCAGACTTGCTTGGATCCTTTGTCCTTTTTAGGTTTGTTAACATATGCAGCAGAAGACTTTTTATCAGAGTTTATGTTAACATCCTTACTATTAGTATTTATACATGCAGAAATAGATTTTGCTTTAATTAAAGAGGGTTTCAGTTTATAATAGCCATAATACAAACTGTGATACTCTTTACATGTATAAATAGAATGCCAAACACTTCCACAATGAAAACAAGGACTCTGTGGTTTATATCTAACTGTTTTATTCCTAAACTCTAATTTGGAAGAAACAGTATTTATCTTTTTATTCTTCTTGAAAGAGTTAGCAAGATGATTAGTTCTACTACAGTTGAAATAGGTCTTTCTAGGTGTATTAGGAGGGGTTACATAATTTCCATTCTTATTAACACCTACCTTGCCATTTCTATTTTTCCTAGAACTTTTCCTCTTGTCTTTCATGTGTAAATCCTTCAGCTTTTGCTTAAGCTGTTTTTGAGTCATTGAACCAATATTTACTAAATTTGTGTGAACTTGTTCACTCTTATCAGTAATTAAGTTTTATCTAGGTGTTGAGATTGTACCTTCCTCATAAATTGACTTAACATTATTAGCTCTAGGATTAAACTTAATGGTCTTTATTTGAACCTTGTTCAGTTTGACCTTGTTATCAGTTTTTATTTGTTCTGTTATCTCAGTTTCTTTTCCACTATTCTTTTCAGAACTAGATCTAGCTGAATATCCTAATCCTGTTCCCCAACAACCATTCTCTAGAATTTCTTGAGTTAGTCCAAAGCTTAATGACTTTTCTTTCTTTTGCTAGCTCACTCTCTAGATAAGCATGTTTTTCTAGCAATTTTTCCTTAACATAAACATCATTATCTCTTTCTTTTTGAATTTGTAGCATGGAAAGCAACTCAATTTCTGGGTGATCTTTCCTTTTCTTTAACATAGAGTTTTCACTCTTGATTCAATTATTCTCTAAAGTTTGATCCCTAAAACTAACATGTGGAGACTTAAGAAATAATCTTACTTCATAGATATCATCAATATCAAAAGCAAGAGTAGTCTGAGGTACCTTTAATTCAGCATTATCATCCTCAACATTAGCTTTTTCCATGAGAGCATAATTGACTCCATCATCTGAATCTAATGAATCATCCCAGTTTCTCTTCCTTGAGATCAAGGATTATTTCTTCTCAGCTCTGGGTTTTCTGCAGTCAGCTGCAAAGTGTACGATTCTATCACAATTGTAACATCTTTCTTTTGACTTGTCAAGTTTTCCAGATCTTGATTCCTTCCCATCAGTATTTCTTCTGTTGTTCCTCTTATCATAGTTGGAGGAAGTAGAACCTTTTCTGGAAAATCTTCTCCCTTTCCTGAAGTTCTTGTAGACCATCTTCTTGAAGCTTTTAACCAGAAGTGCAACCATTGGTTCCATTTCTTTATTGTGGTTATGATCACTGTCAGTATCTGATTCAGTATCAGTATTTGAGTCATCATTAGAATTTGATGATTAAGTATTTGATTTTGCAATCATGGCTTTTTCTTTGGAGTAGCTTTTCCTCCTTGATTTCTCATTTGGATTCTCTTCAACCTTAAGTGCAACTGGTCTAGATTTAGATCCTTTCCTCTTGCTTATTTGCTCCATCTCTAGTTCATGAGTTTTCAGAACTCCGTAGATCTCATCTATAGGTTTTTTTATCAAGTTGATAGTTATCCCTCATTGATTTGACTTTGAAGTCCCACTTTTCAGGGAGAGCAAGTAGGAACTTCAGGTTTGAGTCCTCCAAATCATATTCTTTATTGACAAGGGATAGGTCATTCAGTAACTTCTGAAATCTGTCACATATCTCAGTTAAGGACTCATTGTCCCTTGAGTGAAAGTGCTCATATTCTTGAGTAAGTACTGTTGTCTTGTTCTTCTTGATATAAATTGTACCTTGAAACTTTACTTCTAAAGAATCACATATCTCTTTTGATGTCTTACATCCAATGACTCTATTGGACATAACACTATCAAGACTGTTGTGCAAGATGTGTCTGAACTTAGTATCTTTCATGATAGATGAGATATCTTTAGGAGTGTATTCATTCCTGTCTTTGTCTATCATCTTCTCTAGTTCTCATGCAAGCGAAATAGCTACCTTCATTGGTCTGTGAGGACCATCATAGATCCTTTTCAAGTATTCAGGATCTGTGGCTTCCAAGCATATGGCAATCCTGACTTTCCAGATTGGATATTCATGTATATTTAGGATGGGCACCTTGATTTTTTCATACCTACTCATGTTGCTGCTTATCTGTGATGTGGCTGGGGGTTGTGGCTTCGGATTCTGTGTTTCTTCTTCTTTGTCTGACGTGGTTGATTGATTTTCAAATCTTAAATCGTTTGTACGTTAACAGCAAGCTCTGATACCAATTCTTAGGCCCTTAATCAACTAAAAGGGGGTGAATACAGTTAATACAATCAATTCGACAAAGTTTCAACAGAATCAACAGTTTTTATATCATCTGATAAAAACTTATTACAAACGTACTCTCTCAAAAGGATGAACAAATATCCTTGAGAACTGCTAGGTTATGGGAAAGATATAACAATGTCGCAATGCATATAGCATGAACCTAATATGTGCTTCATATAGAGCACAACTACACAATGTATAAGGAATCCTATTCTATCAACATCAAGGAAACCTATACAATTGCTTCTGAGATGAATTCATTCACCGCCTGGAGTTCCTGTTTCCTTTTCCTTATCAAAGATCAACTGATGTGACAAATACTGATTTCATTATCTGTTGGCATCATCATTCGTCGATATCCTTATCCGTCAATTATCAACATCTGTCGATGTCATCATCATCTATTAGGAGCAATTGATGATATCAAACAGAAACTATCAGAAGCATCTACAGATGGTAATTACTAACATCGACGGATGATGGTAATAAACATCGACGGATGATGATTACAAGAATCGATAGATGATGATGATATCGTCTGATGTTGATATTCGACGGATAATGATATCAACGGATGATGATGTCAACAGAAGATGAAATCAGTATTTGTCATATCAGTTGATCTTTAAAGAGGAAAAGGAAATAGGAACTCAAGTCGGTGGAGGACTTTATCTTAGAAATAATAGTATAGGTTTCCTTGTTGTTAATAGGATATGATTCCTTATACATTGGTAGTTGTGCTCTATATAATGCACAGATTAGGTTCATGCTAAGCATTGCGACATTGTTATATCATTCGCATAACCTAGCAGCTCTCAAATATATTTTTTCATCTTTTCGAGAGAGTACTTGTGTAATAAGTTTTTATAAGATTAATTTAAAAACTGTTGATTCTGTTGAATCTTTGTCTAGTTCATTAGATTAACTGTATTCACCCCCCCCTCTATAGTTGATTAAGGGCCTAACAATTGGTATCAGAGCTTATTGTTAATGTACAAACAGTTTAAGATCTGAAGATTGATCAACCATGTCAGATAAAGGAGAAGAAGAAAAACATAATCTGGATCCGAAGCCACAACCCCTAGCCACATCACAGATAAGCAGCAACATGAGTAGGTATGAAGCAATCAAAGTGCCCATCTTTAAAGTGCCTGGATATCCAATATGGAAAGTCAGGATGGCCATGTGTTTGGAAGCCACAGATCCTGAATACTTAAGCAGGATCTATGATGGTCCTCATAAACCAATGAAGGTAGCTGTTTTGGTTGCAGGAGAACCAGGGAAGATGATAGACAAAGATAGGAAGGACTATACTCCTGAAGATATCTCATCTATCATGAAGGATGCTAAGGTTAGACATATCCTGCACATCAGTCTTGATAGTGTTATGTCCAATAGAGTCATTGGATTAAAACAATAAAAGAGATATGGGACGCTTTAGAAGTAAAGTTTCAAGGTACAACTACTATTAAGAAGAACAGGAGGATAGTACTTACTCAAAAATATGAGCAGTTTGAATCAATGGACAATGAATCCCTAACTGAGATCTATGACAGATTTCAGACGTTGCTGAATGACTTATCCGTTGTCAACAAAGAATATGATTTGGAGGACTCAAACTTGAAGTTCCTACTTGCTCTTCCTGAAAAGTCGGACTTTAAAGTCACACCAATCAGGAATAACTATCAACTTGACATCACACCTCTAGATGAGATCTATGGAGTTCTGAAAACTCATGAACTAGAGATGGAGCAAAGGAGAAAGAGGAAAGGATCAAAAGCTAGACCAGTTGCACTCAAAGTTGAAGAGAGGCCAAAGGAGAAAGCTAGAAGGAAAAGCTGCTCAAAAGGGAAAGCCATGATTGCTAAGTCAGATACTGAATCATCAATTTCTGATGATGACTCAAATCCTGATATTGAATCAGATACTGATAGCGATCATAACAACAATGAAGATATGGATCAAATGGCTTCCCTACTAGTTAAGAGTTTCAAGAAGATGGTCGACAGAAACATCAAGAAAGGGAGAAGATTTTCCGGAAAAGGTTCCAGTTCATCAAACTTTGATAAGAGGAACAACATAATAGATACTTATTGGAAAGAAGCTAGATCTGGAAAACCTGGCAAGTCAAAAGAGAGATGTTACAACTGTGATGGACTTGGACACTTTGCAGCTGACTGCAAAAAACCCAGAGCTGAGAAGAAATAAGCTAATGCTTCTGAGTTGATTGGCCAATATCATGAAAAGAACAAGCCATGTGCAAACATTGCCATTGGTCTTGATTATGAGGGTTTGAACAACAAAAAGAAGTCTGTCAGTGACAAAGGAAAATCAACTGAAACTGAGAACGTTCCAATTATTTTGAAGAAAGTTGAATCACCTTTGTTCAAGGCATGTGAGGTGAACTTCAGTGAAGAAGAGTTGATCATCAAACAGGAGATAGCTGATGAGGACAAGGAAAAGAAAAATGATGAGTCAACTCAGTCTTCCATCTATGTTGAAACACTAAAAGCCAATCAAGAAACTAAGGAGCCTGTGAAGGAGATTAAAGCTGAAGAGGTCAAAAAGAAAAAGAAGAATAGAACTGGAAAGATTGGGATAAACAAAAGCAATAATTTTGCTTATGTTGCAGATGCTCCTAGAAAGAGGTGTGAAAATTATGGATCAATGAACCACCTAACTCACCTTTGTAAAAAGATTGTTAACAATCCACATAAAGGAGTCTGTAATTACAATGAAGCTAAGGCTAATTATCCCTATTCATTCTGTGACAAGTTTGACTGCATTCCCTGCAACATGAAAGTGATGAAGAGTTGCCACAAATTGAGAATTGATCTCATAGAATCAAAAGTTGGTTCTATATCTGAAAGGAAAAATGCTCAACAGTCTATGAATTCCATTTTATCTGAAAATTCTCATTCTACTTCTGCAAAATCAGTTAACAAGAAGAAAGTTCCCAACACAGCTTGGGTAGCTAAACACACTTAATCCTTATTGTGAGCAGGGCAAAGGAAAGAAGGTCATATGGATCATTGATAGTGGATGTTCCAGGCATATGACAGGTGATAAGGCCCTGCTATCACAATTTGAGGAGATGGCTGGCCCTTTGGTGACCTTTGGAGACAACAGCAAAGGATTCACAATGGGATATGGCAAGATTGTTTCTGGAAATGTTGTCATTGAAGATGTAGCACTAGTTGCTGGATTAGAAGTAAATCTTCTAAGTGTTAGTCAATTTACAGACAGAGGTTTTCAAGTTGTTTTCAACAAAGAAGATTGTGCTTTTATTAGCAAAAAGACTGGTGAAATTGCTCTTAAAGGAGTAAGAAAGGGAAGCTTGTTTGTTGCAGACTTAGACTCAACAAATAAGGATGAAGTATGTTATTTTTACACCAAGGCATCAGAAGAGCAAAGCAAATTATGGCATAAGAAGCTATCTCACTGGAATTTCAAAGCAATCAACACCTTAGTCAAGAAGGAGCTTGTGAGAGACATGCCTAGTCTGGAATTTGCTCAACTGGAAGTTTGTGAAGCTTGTCAGAAAGGAAAAATGAAAAGATCAAGTCACAAGTCAAAATCTGTGAATTCTATAAGTGCACCTCTGCAACTTATTCACATGGACCTGTTTGGGCCAGTAAATGTCTTGTCCATTTCAAGGAACAAATATGCCCTTATCATGGTTGATGATTTTTCAAGATACACTTGGGTTGAGTTCATGTACTCTAAAGATGAAACTCCAAACAATATAATTGAACATATCAAGAAAATTGAGAAGCAAGCTGAAGGAAAAGTTAGTGTGAAAAGATTGAGGAGTGATAATGGAACATAATTCAGGAACTCAACATTAAGTAAATTCTGCAAAAGCAAAGGCATTGTTCAAGAATTTTCAGCAGCTAGAACACCTCAACAGAATGGAGTAGTTGAGAGGAAAAATAGAACATTGGTTGAAGCTGCTAGAACCTTGCTACAAGATGCTCGGTTGCCAACTAATTTTTGGGAAGAGGCTGTTAATACTGCATGCTACACTCAAAATAGATATGTCATCAACAAAGCTCATGGCAAATCACCTTACTCAATCATGTCTAACAGGAAGCCTATAGTGAAGCATCTACATGTGTTTGGAAGCAAGTATTATATTCTAAAAGACAACTCTGAATATGTGAGAAAATTTGACTCTAAAGTTTCTGAAGCAATTTTTCTGGGATATTCATTGGAAAGAACATCCTACAAAGTTTATGTGATTGATCAAAAGAAAATTATGGAAAGCACAGATGTGACTTTTGATGATGACAAGTGTCCAGGCTTGGAATGCCTTGATGTAAATGATGCTGAAGCCCTTGCATTTGAGAATCTAACCATTGATAGTGATTCTGATGAGGAAGATGAAGTTGTGGCACAACAAATGACAAATGAAGAGACCTCTGAACAAAATCATGGGAATGAAAGCTCTCTTCAGACACCTGAATTTGATGGCACAAACTTAGGGGGAGAAGGAGAGAATGGAAATGACAGTCATGGTAATACTGAAGAAAATGATGAAGGCACTAGTCAACAGACACACACTGGAAAGTGGGATAGGAGTCATACAGTAGAAGCTATTATTGGTGATCCCTCAGCTGGTGTGACAACTAGAAGTGCAACTGCTAATGAATGCCTACATGCATGTTTTCTATCTCAAGTAGAGCCCAAGAAAACTGAAGAAGCCCTATTGGATCCTGACTGGATATGTGCTATGCATGAGGAGCTAAATCAGTTTGAGAGAAACAAAGTTTGGAAATTAGTCCCTGCACCAAAGAACAGAAGCATAATTGGAACTAAGTGGGTGTACGGGAACCAAATGGATGAAAATGGAATTGTTACTAGAAACAAAGCAAGGTTGGTTGCTAAAGGCTACACACAAGAAGAGGGAATTGACTATGATGAGACTTTTGCTCCTGTTGCAAGACTAGAAGCAATAAGAATTTTTCTGGCATTTGCTGCACACTCAAATTTCAAGGTGTATCAAATGGATGTCAAGAGTGCTTTTCTCAATGGTGAACTTGAAGAAGAAGTTTATGTGCAACAGCCACCTGGCTTTGAAGATCCAGAATTTCCTAACTTTGTTTACAAATTACTTAAGGCTCTATATGGATTGAAACATGCACCAAGAGCCTGGTATGACACACTGTCAGAATTTCTACTCAAACATGGTTTTACCAGAGGTACTATTGATAAGACTCTCTTCTACAAGAAGCATGGTGAATATATGATCCTAGTTCAAATCTATGTGGATGATATCATCTTCAGATCTACAAATGAAAAGCTTTGTCAAAGATTCTCTAGGCTAATACAGAGTGAGTATGAAATGAGCATGATGGGAGAATTGAGTTACTTCCTTGGCCTTCAAGTTAGTCAAAGAAGTGATGGTATTTTCATCAGCCAAACCAAATATGTGAATGACTTATTGAAGAAATTTGGTATGGTGGATAGCTCACCTGCATCTACACCAATGTCTACTACAACCAAATTGGATGAAGACAAGAAAGGCAAGAGTGTGGATATTTCAAGCTACAGAGGGATGATTGGTTCATTGCTTTATTTGACTACTAGTAGACCAGACATCATGTTTGCTACTTGTCTATGTGCTAGATTTCAAGCCAATCCAAAGGAATCACATTTGATGGTTGTGAAAAGGATTTTCAGATACTTAAAGGGAACTCCAAACTTGGGATTATGGTATCCTAAGGGAACTGGTTTTGAAGCTGTTGGATACACAGATGCAGATTTTGCTGGATGCAGGGTTGATAGGAAAAGTACTAGTGGAAGCTGTCAATTTCTTGGTCAAAGACTTGTTTCCTGGTATAGTAAGAAACAACAATATGTGTCAACTTCCACAGCTGAGGCTGAATATATAGCTGCTGGAAGTTGTTGTGCTCAGGTGCTTTGGATTAGAAATCAGCTAATGGACTATGGTCTAGTGTTACACAAAATTCCTATTATGTGTGATAATACTAGTGCCATATCTACAGTAGCTAATCCAGTTAATCATTCTAGAACAAAGCACATTGATGTTAGGTACCATTTTATCAGGGAACATGCTGCAAATGGTTACATTGAGCTCATTTTTGTTCCAACAGAGAAACAATTAGCTGACATTTTTACTAAACCTTTGGATGAAGAAACCTTCACTAGACTTGTGAGTGAAATTGGAATGCTCAATTCTTCATCCTAAGGCAAGAACTCAGCTAATGTGTTGCAGCAGATTAATTTCTAATAAATCAACCTAGTTTGATTTAATTGGAAATTAACTGAAATATGAATTATAAATATTTCAGAATCTCTGTATATTTATTTTTTTAAAACTCAAAAATTAACTTAGAATATTTCAAATTCTAAGTAAACTACTTAGTTGTTAATTTACATCTTAAATGTGTAAAATTAACACAAGGCAGAATAACAGTACTCAAAGGTATAGAGAACTGAGTTCTCGATAAGTCAAAATGACTTATCGACAAGACATTCTAGAGTTCTCGAGTGAGTCCTCGATAAGTCTATTTACAGACTTCTCTAATGACTTCTCGATAAGCTCTATTAGACTTATCGATAAGACCATGTAGAATTCTCTAATAGTGTTAATTCACAGAGTTCTCGACAAGGATATTTTGAGACTTATCAATAACTCAGAACTAAAATAATTTAATTCAATGAATTATTTTAGACAAATAGTTTTGGAAAATTTATTCTGATTTCAATTTGATTCAATTCAAATAAATTAGAATCCTTTTTCTAGTCCATTTTTGGACAAACTGGGCATTTATCAGAGTTCTCGATAAATCATTTCTTAGTTCTCGAAAAGAATTAATAAAATGACTTATCGAATGTACCTTTTTCCAATTCAAAATTACTTCTCGATAAGTTTAATATCAAACATTTATTTGACTTCTCGATCAGTCTTTTACTTTTTCTATAAATACCCAGACTTCTCGATACATACACCGTACTTACACTTTTTCGAGATCTCAAGTGACCTAGCTTTTAGACAAAAGGCGATTTCTATCTTGTTTTTGCTCCTTTCTCAAAACGTTTTCTTACACACTACTTCTACACGCTATAATGGCACAAAACATTGTTAGAGCTATCATTCGAGAGAAGGGAACCAACTTTATTGCTTTTCTTGATGCTAACCAAGCCCCTGATAGTTTCAATGGGTTTGTGAAGTTTCTTTTTGAATCCTATATTGCAGGTGCTTTAACTGCAAGTCCTGTGCTGTATTTGGACATTCTTCATGAATTTTGGACATCAGCTATAACTAGGACAGTTGTTCTAGAGAATGTCACTTCTATGGTGGTCACCTGCACAATTGGAGGCCAAGAAATTGAGTTTTCAGCTGCTGATGTGAATACAGCCCTGGGATTGCCAACTGAGAACTATGGAGAGATGCCAACTGCAGATGAACTGAGTGAATTCATGGACTTCATCAACTACAGTGGCTCAATCAACTTGGCAAGTCTGAACAGGACAAACCTTAGCAAGGAATGGTCCTTTGTGTTTGATTCTATAGTGAGGGCTTTCACCTGCAGAAAAACTGGCTTTGACAACATCTCGAGTGTGGTGCAGAAGCTGGTGTTCTCAATAGCTCACAACAGGCATCTGAATGTTGGGGCTCGAATTCTAGAGGAGCTGGCTACCAGGCTTACTATGCCTTTGAAGAATAGATGTAAAGAAATCTTTTTGCCAAGGTTTATTATGTCTACTTTAGCTCATAAAGTAAATGACATACATTTGTTAGCTGGTATTGATAGTAGTAGAATTTGCAATTGTAAGCAAGTGTCCAAAATAATATTTGGCTCACTTACTATAAAGAATAAGGTGAGTGTAAGTCTTAGAATCACTCCATTTATGTTGGAGAGATTCAGGACTTATCCTTACCCTATGCCAAACATGAGGGCTCCTCAATTTGCTAGTTCAGCTATGGTTTCTGAGCCTGTGGAAGTACAAACACATGCACACCAACAGGAACCTTCCAAAGCTACAGCCCCTTCTTCTAAACCACTAGATGTTAGCAAACCAACCACTTTAGTCTCTCAAAAGACTGAAGTGAGTAAAAAGAAGAGAAAGGAACCAACCCTTGTTGTTGTAATTGAGAGTGAAACAGTTCAAACTGAACCAGAGTCACCCTTTGTCAAGAGACCAAAGAAGAGTAAGATACCTGAGTTCACCACTCAAAACACCTATGTGTCCTCCCAAAAGGGCACAGTTGAACAAATAGGGAGTAAACAGTTACTAGATGCATTCTCTCAACAGGGTGTATCTATTGAAAAGAGCATTCACCCCAATACATCTTGTACTGATTCAGCATAACCTGCACCTAGAGTGTATGGTAGAAGAAATAAGGATGGCACACATATTGAGGGCACATCATTTGAAGCTCCCTCATCCATTCAGGGGGAGCTGCCAATACTCACAATTGAGCAAACTTCTCTAATCTCTCAAATATCTTCATCATATAGAGCACTTAAATCTGATTCTCAAGTGCACCAACACTCAAGTGACATGGTTCATGAAACTGTGATCACCACCCAGAACCAACATCTAGATGGTGAGAGGCTACTAGCTGGGGTAGACCTTGATGACACCATCAAAAATATGGGGGTTTCATCAGTTTTTACTGAAGACCCCATGGTCACTCTTGCACCTTCATGTGCACAATCATCTTCACAGATGAATAGGTTTGAGGGTAGTACTTTTGAGGGAGAGCTATCTAAATCCTCTCCAATTCAATTGGAGGTTCCTCTATAAGGAACAACTCCCCTAAAAAACCTAGCTGAAATTGCCTTGGCAGTTGAAGATAGGAGTACAATTACCAATGACCCTGTTATGGAAGAGGCAAGTTCATCACATTTATGTGATAATGCTCTGTAAGGTGCACAAAGGTTTGAGGCTGGCGTACATGATGGTAACCCAGTCAAATCCTCTCCAATTCCAATGGAGGTTCCCACTACATGTGGTGAACAACAATCTGTAAAAACCACAGATTTATCTTCAAGTCAAACTGTGACGCCAGACATAGATGCTTATGCACTCATTTTTCTGGTGAAATGAGTATGATTAGCCATATATGGCCTTCCTCTAATCATATGATCACAGATTAACTCTTCTCAGCCACCTCTTATTTCTGTAGGACAAACAACATTTGAGCCTTTCATGTGAGGATAAGAGAAAAGATTGAGTGAAAAACAGAGAATAAGAGAGGCAGGATCCTTCCTGGAAAAAGGAGAGGTAGAATTAGTATCTGGATTTAGCAATCCTTGTGAGGTAACTCTGACTCTTAAAAGTCATGAGACTAGTGCAGTGAGAAGTAGTGAGACTACTTATTCAAAAGATCAGAGAGCTTAGGTTTTTCCTATTCTAATCTACTTGGTAAATTCATCACTACAGACTTCACTAAAACTTGAAGCTGCTGATAGTGTTCTACATGAGCATTGACAAAAGCTTGAACAATGTGCATCTAGCTGGATCTTTCTTCTTGAAGATAATGTCAAAAAGGGGGAGAATATATCTAAATGCCAAAACAGCTAATGGATGTTGCCAGATAATAATATTCCTTTCTTGATAGGGGGAGAAGGAAGAATAAATCTAAATGCAACTCACAAAAGAAGATCAGATGGGAAAATTGGGTTCTTGGGTTCTGCATTTAGATAAAGTTTTGACATCATCAACCAGAACTTGTGCATAATTTCATAATGAACAAGTTGGGGGAGATTGTAATATATAATAGATGATGTCAAATATTACTGATGCTGATAATGTCATTAGCAATCAGTTAAGCTTGGGGCCAACCCTAAGTAAGTTGTATTGTAACCTTAATCTGTAATTTATACTTGTAACACTTAATGTCTGTAAAATGTAAATGGAGCAGACTGGAGCATTTTTCCCTAAAAAGTGTCAAGCCTAAAAATTCTATCTGGAAGAAGATCAAGAAGGTCATGCCTCAGAAGAATTATGAAGAAGCTTGGAGTTGAATAATTCTGTTTGGTGAAAAATATTCTAAGTCAAGATCTCTACAAGTCACATAATTAGTGTTATAGAGAAGTCATTCGAGAACTCAGAAAGACCTATCGAGAACTCAGAAAGGCCTATCGAGAACTCAGGAATTGTCTATCGAGAACTCAGGAAATGCTATTGGAGATATCGGTAAATCAGATACCCATTCGAGAACTCAGAGATATCGACAAGTATACATTCATTAGAGAACTCTGAGTTATCGATAAGTTAAAGTCCATTAGAGAACTCTGAGTTATCAATAAACCAAAATTCACTAGAGAACTCAGAGTTGTCGATAAGTCAAGTCAACAATGAAGTTTCAGAGATATCGACAAGCCAGCATGCCTATCGAGATGTCGAGTTCTCTACAGCTTAATTGGAGATCTCGAAGTGAAGAAATTTCTCTAAGTACAGAATTGCAGAACAGTTCAATATCCAAGGTTGCAAATCAACAAACAATTCACACAGCTGAATTGACAAGTCTACAAAAAGCAACTTGAGAGATGTGCAAGATTAATGGTGAAGATTAACTGATAAAGGAGGATCTACCAATACACAGTGGATGACGATATGCTAATCTAGATATGGAAATCTCACTTTTCCTTTAAATAGAAGTGATTAGTGATAGGTTAGAAAAGTGATTAGCACTTCTTATTGTTCACTGTGTAAACCAAAGTTAACTATCATATAAAGTTGACTGAGGTCCTTTGTTTAAGAGAGGACTGAAGAGATTAGAAATTGCATTTTGTCTCAAGAAAGAAGCTAAGTTCTAAACCAAGAACTTAGAGATTTTATAGCAAAACACTGCTTTATTTTTAATATAAAATTAAGTGAGTTTTGAAGATCTTTGTTTTACATATTTTCATTGTTATTTATGTTTAACATCTATTCTACAAAATCATTGATAACAACCAACTGCTAAACCCAAAGTCGATCAAAAAGTAAACATTTAAGCCAAAACACATTCACCCCCCTCTGTGTTATATTCATATCTTACATAATATTTCTTTTTCCCAAGTTCACATGTGTACGTTAGTCTTCGTCTTACATCGGATACTTGGATTTGCGAGCTTTTAAAAACTTTTATTCAATCACCATTCGATATGGGTATACTTTTAAGCCCTTCCTGGAATGCTATTATAGATGATAGAATCTCTTTGCTTTATCTTGAAACTTCAGTTTTTGAAAATTTTCTTCTTACTAGCATGTACCAATTACTTTCTATTCCTCTTGTTTATCGAAAAGAGTGTATTCATCTAGATAAAGTCTCGCACATGTTTGTGGTAACATCACGCTAATTCTACTAAACTTTCGATTCCTGCTAATGCCATCACTTCCTTCAACTTGCTAATCACTTTGATTTTGGATCTGAAAATCATGTTAGAGCTTGACTCAATCTAATTGGAATCGATCTCCATTTAGCTAACCATTAGTTGGTAAAGTTGATCAATTAACTCTTTGAACCGATCACTTAACCCAAGTGAAGACTAGCTAACTAGAATCAAAGACCAATTACCTAAAGTCAGTTGGATCATAAATTCTTTCTTAAGAACCAAAATCACAACCATTTGGAGAACAACTGGGAGTGAGAATATACTCCTTTATCCTTACATGTAGGGTAATTTCTGAAAATTTGGGCAGCACCTCCCCTATACCATCAACTACCAGTCGGACTCAAGCCGACACCATCGATCAATCAAAACGTCCACAATTATACCCATCCACTTCCATCAACAAAATTCATCCATACACCATAGTTCAAACTATATCATTCTGATTAGTACAGGTATGATTAATTGGCATAACATATATCTTTTGAAAGGAGACTTAAGGTCTTAAATCAACAAGGATTAATATAACCACTCCCTTCCCAGTTCTTTCAGAATATTACAAAATTTTATCAATAAGCTTTAAAATTTATCTCGTGTCTCAAAATTTCATTTCACGAGTATTTTAACCTATTTATTGTCGCTACTAATTGTGTATAGTTACTTTTAAAAATTATACCGCATCCTATAATTGGTCATACCAACCATCTATTGTTGATGATACGCGCTTAATTTCATTAACTAATCCATTTATCTTTTAATAACTACGCATGGTTTTCATTATTATCGCCACCGTACGGTGGAAACTCAATTGACAAATCATTAATTCTTAAAAGGTCTCACAGTCGAGTCACCATTGCTTCATTTCCACTTATGTTCCCATATCGAACCTTCGTCTCTGGCCCGCTTATGGGTATTAAATTTTCCATCATTCATTTTACTTAGGTTAGAGAACTTCACAATCTCTTGAAGAACACGTTCAAGATTTGGTTGCAATTAAGATTTCTTCTATCCTGAATCTTCACGATACATATCTTCCCATGATGAAGGGATGTTTCACGTATTAATTACCTGTCTAAGACATTGTTCAGAATTCCTTTGATCTTCTAATATCGTTATGATACTCGTTTGCTTTGTCCGACGCACACAACTTTACTTCCTTATTTTGTAATTAATTCATTTGTTACGGTTTACTAACGATTCATTTCTCGTCGAAATCTTCTAATTTACAGTGCATCACGTTAACACAATTTATTGTACTGATGAGATTCTCATAGCACGAACAACTTTCAGACTTGATGTCTTCGCCACGTCCATGTTATTAATAAATTTCTTCTTCCTTACCCGCAAATGTCCACCATTTATCGGTTTGTAGTCATATCTATGTTTGTTATATGATTCCACGTGCCACACTATTTCATTTCTTTTGAAATTGTCAAAGAACAGACTTTACGCAAAAGGAGAGTTTGCGAATATGATTTTGATTGAGAACTGAATAAGGAATAACAATGCCACAAACGATTTGGAGAATTCGTAATTCAGTAAATTGAAGGAAGAAGAATGAGTGAAGATTTTGATGTGAATGAGACAACCGTATTCGTATTCAAGATTGCCAGTCTTTCATACTATATGGCATACATCACATGATTAGGTGGCATCCCACCCGACTCTTCATCATTTTGACAAAGCGTCATACCACAACACTGCTTGTCTCAATCAGAAATTAGTGATTTGAGGAGAGAAACAATTCAGAAGGAATACAACAAATTTTCTTTCATCTTTACCTCATATGATTTATCCACAGAAGAAATTTATACGTATCCAAGAATCAAGAAGAACATATGCTATCGTATTAAGAAGAGGAATTTCGATGTTTATCACCTTCCACGCTTCACCTAATTATGCCTTCAGAAACCAGTCGAATGAGAGATTCACAATTTAGGTCACATTATAACTTCAAAATGTCGTCTGGAAATGCCTCCACATTAAATGCTTTAATGATTTGATCGTAATTGTGTTCCTACAAAATTTATAATTTTTACTTCCGATTTCCTTTATGCCACATAGGGTAACAGTTGATCCCGCAACGTCTCAATTCCGTCGATATGAATACTATTATTCTCCAATTATCTGGAAGATTCTTCCATTTCCTTCAGTCATCCGCTGTCCGTTCAAATTTCATGAATTGGGTAAATAATATTTTAACATGTTCATTCAATTGTTGGTATTATTTAAACAAAGATTACTCTCGTCTTTCATGAAAACTTTAAACTTTCTCCCTGCTGGGGGGGGGGGTGTCCACTTAGTCCTTCAAACTGACAACACTGAGTCTATATCCATTCTTCTTTTTAAGTCATTTTCTATTTATAATAACAGGAACTTTAATAGTAATTCGACAACTAACTTGTAAAACTCACTTCATACAAAAATCTTCTGGAAGTTGATTAAGAAAATCTTCTCCGAAATCTCATTTTAAAATTTTGAAAGTCAAATATTTGGTCATTATTACTATATAAGTTACTTGATATTTTATTGATCTATTAATGGAATATCTAATTGAAGGAATGTCCATATAAGGGACTATCCATTTTGGTACATCTTCTACTTTTCCTTGGATTCTGCTCGCACTTGTTAGTCGACGAAGTTCCATTTACTATTATATATCATTTACTCACAATTCCACCGCAGTGCTGACATCTGGTACTATCTATAAAATTCTTGTCATCTTTTTTGACGTTATGCTTACAACCATGCAGGCGACTCGATGTTCGATCTATAGATAGGGTCGCATCTTCTTGCTAGTCTTACCTATACCTAGTAAGGTAGATATCATTCTTTGCGCAGCTCCCGATAAGTGATAGAAATCTTCTCGTAGCGGTGGTGCCTTCGAAACGTGCAACATTGGTTCTTCATCAGCTTCCATCAACTTGTTGCCTCCAGTGTAGAGCTCATTCTATTACCTAATTCTAAGTTAAATCGTACCAACGTTCACCTAGCCTCTCTTTCACAGGTTCTCACAAAACTCAATCACATCTTCTTCAAAACCGCATGAAACGTAGAGTAACATATCCAGTCTCCACCGATCTATTAATTCCTCATTATTGTAGGATCGGAGAACTCAATATACCTATAGCGTTGCGATATTCGCCATACACTTCCCTCAACAATTCCGGCTTACCAATTCCGTATCGGACCTGCTAGTCCTCATTCGCACTCAATTCAAACTTAAAATGAATATGCCTAGAGTCTTTCCTATATCATATGTCCTATCACTCCTATCTTACCCTCACCTATTCTTATTTCAGTGACCAATAACCTGTAGCTCTGATACCAATTATAACACCCCCAAATTCGGGGTCAGGATTGGGTGTCACTACACAACTTTAAATTATAATAAAAATATGTATATTAAATTAAATATATAAATAACCCCTCATATTCAGGATCGCTTACTTGGTTATAGTATGAAACAAGAATCTAACCTTCTAAACTTTACATTATCTAAATACAATTTCATTACCTCATTACTAATTTCCTTGTATTGATCACTCTGACATGTCCAAATTTCTTTAACTGGAATCTCACCACTTTTGCTATCTATTAAAAGCTATTCACCTTGCCCTCATTTGATACTAAAAGAAATAAGAGTTCACAAAGCAAGAGTGAGCCAAAAATGCCCAGCAAGTATCATAAATGGTTTTCAGGTATCAGATCTGAAAACTCCTGGAAACGATTGTTGAATGATTTTAAAAACGTCTTTACGTATTTAAATAGTTGAGCGAATAATACATCGACCCTCATTGGCCTTTAATCATAGATCGCATGCTTCCGTAAAAGAACAGTGATCGTTTCAATATTTCATCCTTTTAAATTAAATCTTTGTGTGAGTTTGTAATTATAAACTACTCGGAAAGGAATACCGTTATTGGCGATCAACAATAAATTAGATTGGACACTGGAAACCAACATATGCACTATAACCTGCTGATCAGTCAGGATACAGTGTGGATCTATACCCAACTGCATAGACCCAACCAACATATGGGGTACCCAGGCAGCTATGGCCTAAGGGTCCGGTTCATCTCCGGCCCATAGGATCCAGCTCATCGCTGGTCCTCATAATAACCGTCCAGCTCGTAGAGTATTTTGATGTCAAATCATTTTGATTTCAAAACATCCCAAATCAGGGTTCGCAAATAACCCGAACGAATGGGTATTTGCTCAAGAGAGCAATCGAATTATAAGAACAATAATGAAAAGAACTGGCATAATAAGAGTAATTGCAGCGAAATATAAAACAGTTAACTATTCTGAACATAGAATAGGAGCGAATAAATAATTGTAGTATTTTAGGAGAAAGGTTAGGAATACTTGCCTCAATTGATAATCTACTGATCTTTAACTAGCTGCCATATCACTTAGTCTTGTTACATTTGTTGCATCTGTATTCCTCTTGACAGGCTACTTGACCTTTCTTATCAGTTACTCCCTTAGGTTTATCTCTATTCTGAATCCACTCGTTTCATTACTAAACGCTATCAGGCTTTACTTCTACAATTCATGTCTGGCTTTGAATGCCTCGAACTATGTGCATCTATCATAAATAATACTATTCAATGAACTGACAATGTATATAATTGTCTAGTCTATACGTTTATTCTTATTATCTACCCGCCCGATAATAACATATAAAGATCACATCTCACGCAGATAATGTTTAAAAGACACGCTGACTCACTATCCACATAACACGTACACATAGGGCATGTAATCATATAACACATAATCACATAATTCATGTAGCACATAAGTTGAATCGACAAAAGATAGGTCTTAATACGTTTAGAATTGAAATCGGGTCAAAAAGAATATTTTATCGATCAATTATTGACTCGGAATGATCTATAAACAAACGTCCTTTAGATACAAAGGAATTTAGGTCTCAAAAATATTTTTAATAAAAGCAAAATATTTTTCTGAGTCTAGAGGCGTGCATTTCGTATTAAACGGACGAACGGTTGATTTATTATGAATTTCAGAATATTTTTGGAATTAAAATAAATTTTTGAATAACTTTATAATTAAATAATAGGGTTCGAATACCTAAATATGAATTTAAAATAATTTTATAATAATTATCGAGCCTTAAAAATAATTTAGAATAATATTTTAAAGTTCTAAACTATTTTTCGGAATTTTTAAATTATAATTAAATATAATTAAATAATCAATTAGAATTAATTAATAACTAATTAAATTAATTAATCAATTAATATTTAAATTAACTAACTAATTAAATAATTAATTATCAACTAAAATCAATTAATTAATTAATTATGATTTATTTTAGAATTAAAAATAATTTTTAGAATAATAAATAATGAATTTTTGAATTAATTACTAAACGAAATTGTAGAAACAGAAATCAGTTTTTGGAATCAGGATATTAGGGATTAAACCTGGGTCGAAACCGGGTTACACCGCGGGTCAGGAAGAAATAATCGCGTTTGAAGGTCACCGGACCTTCACCCAGATTCCGGCCACCACGGCGAACCTCTGGTTGCCCGCTCCGCTACCCAAAACACCACCATCTAACCGGGTTTTCAGTTTAAACTGGTATAACGTCCCATTTCCGGGCTATATTCAACAATAACAGCATCAAATAGTTTGCCAATCGTCGAATTCGACGATCCTCACCACCCCCGTCGGTGAGGAATATACCGGTCACACGAATCGGAAAATTGATAATCATTTATATCGAACCAACCTTAACGATATATACATGAAATTGAAGCTTGTGAAACATAGAATCAGTTACAATTACTCGTAGCATTCAAATATTAACAAGTAACCCAGGAAATCAAATTAAACCGAAAAATATGAAGAACTCGGGTTGATACTTCCGGGGATCGTTTGGTTCAAATAAATATGAGAATCAATTACTAATGATAAGATACAGCTATCCCAATCATCAAAACAACCAGATAACCCCAGATTCAAAAACCCCCAATTTTCCAACTGAAGAACACCAAGAACCCTAGTTTTTAATTTTCAGAAAAATCAAACCTCAACTTCTATATGTTATTGAACTCAGTTTTTGACATATAATATATCAAATTGACCACAAAAATATTATCTACACGATGAAATCATCAAATCATATCAACAACATCAAGAATTTTTTTTCATAATTTAATCATCAAATAATTTGAATATAAATAAATAAATAAGAAAATTACCTTAATTGCTGCACTAAAATGGTTGATAGATTCAGGAAGTACTTTTCACGATCTTCGTTTTGATATATTACACGCTTAAATCGGAGTTCGGTAACGCCTTCATTCGTGCGTTTGATTTTCAAGAACGTATCATTTTTTAGGGTTTTTCTCTGTAATTACTATATTTTTACTGGTTGTAAATGAATAGACGAATAAAATGAAATAAGAAATATGTTATTTATATTTACGGAATATTGGTTCGTTCTGGATCGTTTTGGATCATTAAATTAGTTGCTTAGCCGCTAAGTAACTGCAATAACGATCCGATTTGATATCAGTTTTGGATAATTATTCCAACCGGGCTTTTTATAATATACTTTATACGGAAATAATGTAACAATATCCCGTCTTTCGAGAATACGGGTTTCGTTGATTCGCCAAAATGATTGTCGTATCGAAAATCTTGCGCCGGGCCGCGCACGGGTGAAACCGTAATCCAGATCGAAAAGGTTAAAACACGGAAAATGTCCAGAATTACCAGATTAGATTAGGAAGGAGTTTTCAGAAGAGTTTCGGGTTGTAAAAACATAAAAATGGTTGAAGTCTTACGATTCCCGGCTTTATAAAATAATTTTGTAATAATTCAGAAAATAATTAATAAATTCATAAATCATTATAAAATCATATAACACTCCATAAATTATCAGAAAAATACCTTAATTATCTATGTTTTATTCTGGACATATTAAAATTAACACTCACATTTTATTATATACAAACATCTAAATATTATTATCAATCATCAGATAATTCACCAAAAATTCATATAATATTCATATAATAATCATATATTAATACAAATAATTACACGATATTTCCCGAATGTTACATTATAGTTTTTTTTTATTTTATTTTATAGCTTTATTTATCATGTCATTTAGCTCATGCATATACCATGATCCCTTTTGCGTTGCTTTACGGATTGATTTGTGATATTGATGCAAGTGTAGTGATAGCGTTAGAGTGATGATTGAGTCTTGTAGGTTGCCATGCATGCTAGAAACACTTGTAATTTCACTAAGTCTTAGAGTATGCTTAAGGACTAGATGGTTGTCATGGTTTGATGGTTTTTAAGGTTAATCTATTGATTATGTTTATAATCTATGATAGGCTCTTAATGATAAAAGGCATGAAAAGAAAAAATTGGAGTAAAAATTGGAATTCATTGCTAATTATGGCTAGGCGTCAAATGGCTAGTAGTCGGCTCGTATTTTTATGCGAGTAGTCTAGGGTTGAGCAAGATGGAGCGAAATGCACTTGCTCAGAAATTTGAAAAAAAAGAAAAAAAATTGAAGAAGAAAAAAAAAGAGGAAAAAAATAAAATATAAAGAGTTAATGCATAATTGATCTCGAGTGGGCTCTTTGGTATTCGAGTTATTAAGTTCTTAGGGGACTTTGTGCCTAGTGACCTAAGGCTTTTATAGTTTAGGATCCACTAACCTAACGGTCTCTAAATGGATGCCATTGCATAGGTCTTTTGTGGACCTCACTCATTGCATGGCCAAATAAGTATTTGTTATTGTGTTGAATAAAATCATGATTCCGTAATAAGCTCCAGTGATCTTGAAGTGTTACAAGTCATTTTGTGCATAGAATTTATTCTTCGTATAATCATGTGATTTGCTTGAGGATAATCGAGTTATGATAATTGTTATAGTTTCGAAGCATATTTGTTAAGCATCTGCACACACCACATTTCTAGTTGTATGTTAGTTTGCATGATTTGATTGATCTTTATTCGCCTAATTACATTTGTCGAGATGTTTTGAGTTGGTTGGTTTAGTCATTGTGAGGGGGATCGCTGCATTTCATGTAAATTGCATTCATGCATGTTTTTGTTTTGCTTTTGAGTCTGTGACGCTTGAGGACAAACATCGATTTAAGTTTGGGGGTGTGATAAGTGGCATTTTATACCACTTAGAACGTCTTATAATGGCTTGAATTGATGTCTTGAAATCAGGTATTTTGCGTCTTTGTTGCGTTTTTCTAGTGATTGTGCATTTCAGGGTATAACTTACGTTTGTGGGAAGATTTCATTAGGAATAAGCCTAAGGGAGTGCTCGGCATTGGATGTGGGAAGTTAGGAGCAGAACGCAGCAGAAATCGGGAGCAGAATAGGGATTTTTTCCAGTAACCTGCTGGGTGCCGCTCAGGAAAGCTGGGCGGCCGCTCAGGATGCTGGGCGCCCACTCAGGATTGCTGGGCGGCCGCTCAGGGGCGAGAAATTTAATACTGATTTTTTATAATCCTTATTCTGTTGGACTTCTGAGGCGGCTGGTTCTTGTGGGCTTCTATATAAGTAGTTTTCAGAGACGTTTCACAGAGCGTGGTATCAAGCAAGGAGCAAGGAGAGAAGGAAGAAGACCGTTTTAGCACATAGCAACGAAGAAGAGGAAGCATACATTTTCTTGTGATTCTTTTATTCGCTGTATCAGTGGATGCTAGTTTTCTTTACTTTGAACCTTATTACTCTTATGACGTACTCTGGTTTTAATAAGTTTTTTTATTAGTTTATCTTGTGTGTTATTATCATGATTTCTTATGAACCCATGGTGACGATGCGTTCTATCACGGGCTAATCATGATCATGGGGTCGTAACGGATTTACTATGGATTTCTTTAGTTAGTTGTTTAATACCTTAGTGTGTGATGATTGTATGATATTTAGCATAGGTTGCGCTTATTCGTCTTATGTGCGTCGCAAACATATAAGATAGGCTGTTAATCTCTTGTGAAGCGACGGTGGATCTTGAGGTTTAGAACTTGCCATGCTAGCATAGGTTCATGTATGTGTATGCATGATTAGTGGGTAACTCTAACCGTTTTACTTGCCCTTTATAATCATAAGGAATAACTTGAGCTTAAATCGTTAAGTTGTCAAATTCTGTAGACATATAGGGTCTCAACATAATTGATGCTTATTCAACTTCTATCTTAATTGTGGATGTTTGGTAGAATGGTATTAGTACAATGAAAGTTGGCTTTTATCAGTTTCGTGTTGTTCGATTAATATCATCACCGTTTCATGCTAAGGGTAATAATGATAACTATTGAAGGAAGTAGTAATGAAGTTATGATCTCATGTGTGTTTAATAGTGTTAATTCAAGTGTCAATTAAGTGTTTAATTCTCGTAGTTATTTGTAGTTAATAATTAGTTAATCAATTCTAAGCATTATTGTCTTGACATTGAGAAGTAATCATACATTGGTGAGTAAGTGTTAATTGAACATAATTAGTCTGAGTCTCTTTGGGAATGAACTAGAAATTATTCTATATTACTTGCGAACGCGTATACTTGCGTGAATTATTAGCGCGTGTTTTGTGCCTAACAGATAACAGTTGACTTTTTTTAGGATTTGATGGTTTAACATTTTTCCATAGGAGTTTTTTTTATTAGTAACTGTCATTTTGTTCAAATCAACTTGAGCTCTGTCAGTGGTTGATGTCTTGATGACTTGTTCAGGATTTGCAGATTCTTCTGTAGCTTGCTATTCTTCACTCTGAACAACTTGAGCTATGTCAGAGGTTGTCTTAGATTCTTTTGATATCTTTCTTCTTTTAGAGTTTCAACAGTTCCATCTTCAGCAGCTGTATCATCAAAAACCTGAACCAGTTTGCATACAGGTTTCATCAGGATTTGAGGAATCTTGATTTCCTGTTTCTTTATTGGTTCATAACCTTCTCTTTCCCTTTTGCTTTGGGATCAATTTTAACTTGTGATCTTGTTTTGGGCTTTGAAGCCTCAGAAGTTGACCTTTCCTTGATCACAATGCCTTTTGCCTTAGGCCTTGGAGGTTTCTTTGCATTAGAAGCTTTTAGATTTAAGATTTTTCTTCTCAGCTGCAAATCTAGCTTCTTTGTAATATCCTATATTTTCAAATATTATTATTATTATAATTATTTGGATTTGTTTATGTGGTTTTTATGTGAATTTTGGTGAATTAGCTGATAATTGGAATTGATGTTTGGGTGTTTATATGTGATATTATTTGAGTATTTTAATTTTTATGTGCTCAGAATAAAATATAGATAATTGTGATATTTTTCTGGTAATTTTTGGACTTTTAGATGATTTTATAATGATTTATGTATTGATTAATTATTTTCTGAATAATTACAAAAAAATTATTTTATAAAGCCGGGAATCTTCCAAACTCAACCGTTTTTGCGTTTTTACAACCCGAAACTCTTCCGAAAACTCCTTCCTAACCTAATCTGGTAATGCCGGACATTTTCCGTGTTTTGACTTTTTCGATCCGGATTACGGTTTGACCCGTGTATTTTCGATACGACAATCATTTCGGTAATCAATAAAACTCGCATTCTCGAAAGACGAGATATTTTACATTATTTTCGTATATGGTGTTTTATAAAAAGCTCGGTTTTGATAATTATTCATTTCTGGTATTGAATTGTATCATTTTTATAGTTACTTAGCGGCTAAGTAACTAATTTAACGATCTAAAACGATCCAGAATGGTCCAATATTCCATAAATATAATAGTCTATTTCCTATTTCGTTTATTCCGTTTATTCATTTGCAACCAGTTAAAATACCGTAAATACAGAGAAAACCCTAGAAAACCGATACGTTCCTGAGAATCAAACACAAGAACGAAGGCGTTATCGAACTCCGAATCGGGCATGCGACATATCAAAATGAAGCTCTCGAAATCTTCTTTCTGAATCAATCATCAGTTTCTGCCCAAAAATCATGGTAATTTTCTTATTTATTTATTTATTTATATTCGAATTATTTAGTAATTAAATTATGAAAATTTGTTCTTGATGTTGTTGATGTGATTTGATGCTTCCATGTTGTAGAGCATGTTTTTCTGGTCAATTTGGTATATTATACTTCAAAAATAGAGTTCAATATCATATAGAAATTAAGGTTTGATTTTCTGAAAATTACTTGAATATGTGTTCTTGGTGTTCTTGAAGAATTCTGAAAATCAAAGTCAATTTTGAAGGTGTTATTGAACACCAAATCACAAGTATTTGTAGCCGTTTTGAAGCCCTCAATCTTCTCTATCTATATCTTCCATCAAATCGTTCCAACAGTTGGTAATTTTTAAAATCGATTTTTAGGGTTAATATTCGAATTTTGGGGGTTTATGATTTAGTGGTTTTTGATTGTTTGTGATGATATGGATAGATTGTAGATGTTCAGGGGTTTGATTTGAGATATAAATCATCGATTTTGATATAGTATTGAACGAAATCAGACTTGGCCGGAAAAGCTCGGTTTATCACCGGCTTTAATGGCTATTTTGGCCGGATTCAACGATTTAATCATCGTTGGTTTTAACTGTGAGTGGTGTTAAGTTGCTGGATTGATCTGGAGCTTCAATCTAGACTGATTGCAATGTTTTAGCCCCGATTTACGGGCAGTGGTTGTCGCCGGAGATGGAGTCCGGTGGCCGGGTTCTGAGAAGTTCCGGCTGACTCGGCTGTGTTCTTCCTCGACCCGTTCCTGACCCGTTTTCCAGAATTCCCAACCCGGTTTTGATCTTAAATCCCCCAAAATCCTATTCTGAAAGTGTTTCTGCATTTTCTGTTTTATTTTAATTCAAAAATCTTATTTTTAATTTCTAAAAAATTCTATTCTATTTTAAAAATCACTATTTTAATTCTGAAAATTTATTTTAATTCAAAAATAAATCCAAATTATTTAATTAATTAATTTTAGTTGATAATTAATTATTTAATTAGTCAATTAATTTAAATTTTAATTGATTAATTAATTTAATTAGTTATTAATTAATTTTAATTGATTATTTAATTAGATTTAATTATTTAAAATTGATTTAAAAATTCCAAAAAATAGTTCGAGCTTTAAAATATTATTTTAAATTATTTTCCAGGCTCGATAATTTTTATAAAATTATTTTCGAGTGTTGGAGCCCTATTATTTAATTATTAAATGATTCGGAGACCCGATTTAATTCCGAAAAATGTTCAAAAATTCATATTAAATCAACCATTCGTCCGTTTAATACGAAACGAACGCGTATAGACTCAGAAAAATATTCCGCTTTCAATAAAAATACTTTCGAGACCAAAATTCTTTTGTTTTGAAAGGTCGCTTGTTTTACGAATCATTCTAAGTCGATTTTTGATCGATAAATCATATTTTTGACCTGATTTCCGTTTTAAACGTACCGAGTCGACCCTTCCGATGAACCGAGTGTTATGTGATATGAATTATGTGATATATGAGTTATGTGCTTACATTCTATGTGAATTATGTGCATATGTGGATCAAGAGTCCTGTGTCTGTCTGTTATATTTATGTGTGGGTTATAGTATGGGTAGACGATAGGCTTTTGACGCGTAATTCATCGAGCGATTATCGATTAGACGATTAAAGTTCTATATTTTAATTATAGATGCGGATCTCTCGCGTTGATCAGGACAAGGTGTTGGATAAAGAATGAAATGGAATGGTATTGGATATCTGGCTTCTAGCAATCGCAGGAGCAGCATACCGGTGAAGTGTTGAAAAGAAAGATGGTGATATTTTAAGACAAAATGTCAGAATAGATGCATCTTTACGAGTGTGACTAACTGCTAAAAACCAAAGGCAAGTATCCCTATCATCACTTATTGTTCAAGTGATATTTATTTTAAATCTTTTCATGCAAGTATTGATTTCCCTATTCAGTTCGTAGTAGATAAATGTTTTACATATCGCTGAATTAAATAATTCTGTTTATGCAAATGCTCATCTGCTATTCTATGTTCAGAATAGTCAATTGATTTTACTTATCCAATTATCAGATTTATAAATGTTTTGGATTTTGAGAAAAGTAATTTGGTTGTGAATATTCTTACCCAAAAATTGGGGGAATAAAATTATTTCGGGTGCCGATTATTATGACCCCATTTCAATAAAAGGTTTTAAGATTGGATCATAATTGCGTAAGTGACCGGGACGGACGTCCAGCGGAGGGCTATTTCTAAGTGCCATATGGAATATTATGACACAATTTTTGCCACAGGCAGGTATATTGTCTTTTGTTTGAGTACTCGTGTTTTTGGGGTCACGTTTCTATGAATCATGACCTTGTGCTATCACACGGGCTTATCAGCATGTGATAGTACGTCCGTCGGAGGATGATCCTAATCTAAATTATCATATCATTTTTGATATTCATAGAATAAATGATTTATCTACTATTTCTGTTTTAGAATAATGGTAAAATGCAGTTTTGATTTAGATTTTGATTTATGGTGATACTTACGTTGTTGTTAAATATCAAAGGTGGTATTAGTACAGATGATTGGTGTTGACTTCAGTATGGGTGTTGTGAACATCAAAGTTCGTATTGATATCTAATTTGATATGACAGCAAAAATAAGTATTAATTTCAAGAGTTCGGTTTTGAATGAGTTTATGATCCTCTCTATAAACATTGTTTCATGTTATTGTTGTTTACGATATTTCCGTAAACACTATTTTACGAGTGTTATTCTCGTTAAGATTCAAAGTATTGCTGAAGCATTTCGCTCAAAAAGATTAAAATGGTTTTGAATACAATTAAGGAATCAATTCTGGGGTTCCTCAACTAAAATTTTATGATTCAACAATTATGATTTCTAAATGTTCTGCGCTGATGCAGATGTCAGTTTTATATCAAAAGACCCTATATATATTATAATGATCTTGCTGAGCATTTCTTCCGCTCATACTTGCCTGTTTTTAAATTTAACCTCCAGTGAGGATTAGCTTGCGCTAGTTAGTTGCATAATTCGCGGAAGCAAAGAATAAGCTTTTGGAAGGTGGTTGGTCCAGGGTTGCGGACTAGTGTAAGTTTTATTATGTAAAGTTATTTATATTATATTATATTATAGTTGTATATTTTATTTGGGCCTAGTATACTTCATTTCGAAGTTATACTAGTGGGTTTAGTTTTGAGATTGAGATTTGTTGAAAAGAGTTTTAAAAGAAGTAGAAAATTTATTTGTGGAATTTGGATATCTTGTTTCTAGAACTGTAACCTTAAAAGATCTTGTATTAGTTTGGGGTCATTTATGCTAAATATCTTCTGCTGACATTTATTTATCGATTAAACAGGTTGATTTGGATTGAGGTTTCTTCGTGACGACCAAATTCTCTGACCCCGGATTTGGGGGCGTTACAGGTTGGTATCAGAGCTGAGGTTATAGTAAACTAGAAACGAGAGTGTGTAGGAATGTATATAGCTATGTGAGGACGATTGAGCTCATATCGAGTTCCTGTTGGACTATTGGGTATAGTACCAACAAATAAGTTAAGATAGGCGCATTCGTTTGAGATGGTTGTACTGAGCTGGATGAAACTCCGGGAAGCTGCAGACTTCTATGGTGGAATCTTCCAAGGCCACTACGATTTGACGACGATGAAGATTATCGATATTCTTGGAACGTGAAGAAATATCTAGAATCGGATGACGAGTCAACTGAAGAGTTCAAATTGAAGATAAGTATTAAGACTTTGGCAATACCTTCTCTTTTTATAATTTCTTTTGACCTCTCTCAAAAGAGGTATCTGTTAGAGGATATATTCCCTAACACTCTTTTAGTCATTTTATGCCAGAATTTTTGTTCTCCGGATTTCATTTCCTTCAGAAATATCAGCTTTGAAATCTTTCTAGTTTTATTCATTTAATTTTAGATTCTTTTGATATTCTTTTATTCTGACTGAGATGAACATCCCTAACTATAGGGGACACAAGGTATACCTGTCTGTGAGATAGGAGTTGGATGGGACGCCATCACTTGTGTGTATTATGAATACATGAAGGTTAACTACCTTTAGTAGTGTCTTAATTTGGGCACGCAATACCATGTTCATTTGATCATATTGATCTCTCAATTATTCTTTTATTTCAACAATACTTTTTCTCAAATTCAGATTTTGTCCTGTTATGATATGATTTTTTTTTCTCTTTATAAGTCAATGATTTTATCATCTCAAATATTCGAAGGTATGCCAATCAAGTTAAGCTGAGTTATCCTGGTCAAATTAAAGCAGGGTTATGTGATGGGATTACCAAGAGCAGCAGTGGACTGCGATGCGATTAAGATATCAGTGGCGTATAACGAAGCCAATTTGTTTCTTTACTTCTCTCTCTATTTATCTCTCCCTCTCTCCTTCTTTTTCTTTCTCTTTATCTTTCTCTCTATTCTTCTTTCTCGCAATCAGTAAAAGTGATTCTATTGAGAAAGTGGTCAAAGGATGTGGATGGAACAATAATGCAGAGTGAAGCTCACGTGGTAACTGTGTGGTATAAGGAATTGCAGTGTTATTAGAAATTTTGAGAAAAGTTGTGTTTGCAAGATTTAGAAAGTTGCTAACAAGACCCTTAGTGCTTTCTTCTGCTGATTCCGAGGACGGAATCCTTATAAGGGGGGTAGATTGTAATATCCCATATTTTCAAATATTATTATTATAATTATTTAGATTTGTTTATGTGATTTTTATGTGAATTTTGGTGAATTAGCTGATAATTGGAATTGATGTTTGGGTGTTTATATGTGATATTATTTGAATATTTTAATTTTTATGTGCTCAGAATAAAATATAGATAATTGTGATATTTTTCTGGTAATTTTTGGACTTTTAGATGATTTTATAATGATTTATGTATTTATTAATTATTTTCTGAATAATTACAAAAAATTATTTAATAAAGCTGGGAATCTTCCAACCTCAACCGTTTTTGCGTTTTTACAACCCGAAACTCTTCTGAAAACTCCTTCCTAACCTAATCTGGTAATTCCGGACATTTTCCGTGTTTTGACTTTTTCGATCCAGATTACGGTTTGACCCGTGCGCGGCCCGGCGCAATATTTTCGATACGACAATCATTTCGGTAATCAATAAAACTCGCATTCTCGAAAAACGAGATATTTTACATTATTTTCGTATATGGTGTTTTATAAAAAGCTCGGTTTTGATAATTATTCAATTCTGGTATTGAATTGTATCATTTTTATAGTTACTTAGCGGCTAAGTAACTATAAAAATGATCCAAAACGATCCAGAACGATCCAATATTCCATAAATATAAATAGTCTATTTCTTATTTCCTTTATTCCGTTTATTCATTTGCAACCAGTTAAAATATCGTAAATACAGAGAAAACCCTAGAAAACCGATACGTTCCTGAGAATCAAACACAAGAACGAAGGCGTTATCGAACTCCGATTCGGGCGTGCAGTATATCAAAACGAAGCTCTCAAAATCTTCTTTCTGAATCAATCATCAGTTTCTGCCCAGAAATCATGGTAATTTTCTTATTTATTTATTTATATCTGAATTATTTAGTAATTAAATTATGAAAATTTGTTCTTGATGTTGCTGATGTGATTTGATGCTTCCATGTTGTAGAGCATGTTTTTCTGGTCAATTTGGTATATTATACTTCAAAAATAGAGTTCAATATCATATAGAAATTAAGGTTTGATTTTCTGAAAATTACTTGAATATGTGTTCTTGGTGTTCTTGAAGAATTCTGAAAATCAAAGTCAATTTTGAAGGTGTTATTGAACACCAAATCACAAGTATTTATAGCCATTTTGAAGCCCTCAATCTTCTCTATCTATATCTTCCATCAAATCGTTCCAACAGTTAGTAATTTTTAAAATCGATTTTTAGGGTTAATATTGGAATTTTGGGGGTTTATGATTTAGTGGTTTTTGATTGTTTGTGATGATATGGATAGATTGTAGATGTTCAGGGGTTTGATTTGAGATATAAATCATCGATTTTGATATAGTATTGAACGAAATCAGACTTGGCCGGAAAAGCTCGGTTTATCACCGGCTTTAATGGCTATTTTGGCCGGATTCAACGATTTAATCATCGTTGGTTTTAACTGTGAGTGGTGTTAAGTTGCTGGATTGATCTGGAGCTTAAATCCAGACTGGTTGCAATGTTTTAACCCGGATTTAGGGGCTATGGTTGTCGCCGGAGATGGAGTCCGGTGGCCGGGTTCTGGGAAGTTCCGGCCGACCCGGCTGTGTTCTTGCTCGACCCGTTCCTGACCCGTTTTCCAGAATTCCCAACCCGGTTTTGATGTTAAATCCCCCAAAATCCTATTCTAAAAGTGTTTTTGCATTTTCAGTTTTATTTTAATTCAAAAATCTTATTTTTAATTTCTAGAAAATTCATTTCTATTTTAAAAATCACTATTTTAATTCTGAAAATTTATTTTAATTCAAAAATAAATCTATATTATTTAATTAATTAATTTTACTTGATAATTAATTATTTAATTAGTCAATTAATTTAAATTTTAATTGATTAATTAATTTAATTATTTATTAATTAATTTTAATTAATTATTTAATTAGATTTAATTATTTAAAATTGATTTAAAAATTCCAAAAAATAGTTTGAGCTTTAAAATATTATTTTATATTATTTTCCAGGCTCGATAATTTTTATAAAATTATTTTCGAGTGTTCGAGCCCTATTATCTAATTATTAAATGATTCGGAGACCCGTTTTAATTCCGAAAAATGTTCAAAAATTCATATTAAATCAACCGTTCGTCTGTTTAATACGAAACGAACGCGTACAGACTCAGAAAAATATTCCGCTTTCAATAAAAATACTTTCGAGACCCAAATTCTTTTGTTTCGAAAGGTCGCTTGTTTTACGAATCATTCTGAGTCGATTTTTGGTCGATAAATCATATTTTTGACCCGATTTCCGTTTTAAACGTACCGAGTCGACCCTTCCGATGAACCGAGTCTTATGTGATATATGAGGTATGTGCTTATATGCTATGTGAATTATGTGCATATGTGGATCAAGAGTCCTGTGTTTGTCTGTTATATTTATGTGTGGGTTATTGTATGGGTAGATGATAGGCTTTTGACGCGTAATTCGTCGAGTGATTATCGATTAGACGATTAAAGTTCTATATTTTAATTATAGATGCGGATCTCTCAAGTTGATCAGGACAAGGTGTTGGATAAAGAATGAAATGGAATGGTATTGGATATCTGGCTTCTAGCAATCGCAGGAGCAGTATACCGGTGAAGTGTTGAAAAGAAAGATGGTGATATTTTAAGACAGGATGTCAGAATAGATACGTCTTTGCGAGTGTGACTAACTGCTAAAAACCAAAGGCAAGTATCCCTATCATCACTTATTGTTCAAGTGATATTTATTTTAAATCTTTTCATGCAAGTATTGTTTTCCCTATTCAGTTCGTAGTAGATAAATGTTTTACATATCGCTGAATTAAATAATTCTGTTTATGCAAATGCTCATCTGCTATTCTATGTTCTGAATAGTCAATTGATTTTATTTATCCAATTATTAGATTTATAAATATTTTGGATTTTGAGAAAAGTAATTTGCTTACGAATATTCCTACCCAAAAATTGGGGGAATAAAATTATTTCGGGTGTCGATTATTATGACCCCATTTCAATAAAAGGTTTTAAGATTGGATCATAATTGCATAAATGACCGGGATGGACGGTCTAGCGGAGGGCTATTTCTAAGTGCCATATGGAATATTATGACACAATTTTTGCCACAGGCAGGTATATTGCCTTTTGTTTGAGTACTCGTGTTTTGGGGTCACATTTCTATGAATCATGACCTTGTGCTATCACACGGGCTGATCAGCATGTGATAGTACGTCCGTCGGAGGATAATCCTAATCTAAATTATCATATCATTTTTGATATTCATAGAATAAATGATTTATCTACTATTTCTGTTTTAGAATAATGGTAAAATATAGTTTTGATTTAGATTCTGATTTATGCTGATACTTACGCTGTTGTTAAATATCAAAGGTGGTATTAGTACAGATGATTGGTGTTGACTTCAGTATGGGTGTTGTGAACATCAAAGTTCGTATTGATATCTAATTTGATATGACAGCAAAAATAAGTATTAATTTCAAGAGTTCGGTTTTGAATGAGTTTATGATCCTCTCTATAATCATTGTTTCATGTTATTATTGATTACGATATTTCTGTAAACACTGTTTTAAGAGTGTTATTCTCGTTAAGATTCAAAGTATTGCTGAAGCATTTCGCTCAAAAAGATTAAAATGGTTTTGAATACAATTAAGGAATCAATTCTAGGGTTCCTCAACTAAAATTTTATGATTCAGCAATTATGATTTCTAAATGTTCTGCGCTGATGCAGATGTCAGTTTTATATCAAAAGACCCTATATATATTATAATGATCTTGCTGAGCATTTCTTCCGCTCATACTTGCCTGTTTTTAAATTTAACCTCCAGTGAGGATTAGCTTGCGCTAGTTAGCAACGTAATTCGAGGAAGCAAATAAGAAGCTTTTGGAAGGTGGTTGGTCCAGGGTTGCAGACTAGTGTAAGTTTTATTGTGTAAAGTTATTTATATTATAGTTGTATATTTTATTTGGGCCTAGTATACTTCATTTCGAAGTTATACTAGTGGGTTTAGTTTTGAGATTGAGATTTGTTGAAAAGAGTTTTAAAAGAAGGAGAAAATTTATTTATGGAATTTGGATATCTTGTTTCTAGAACTGTAACCTTAAAAGATCTTGGATTAGTTTGGGGTCATTTATGCTAAATATCTTCCGCTGTCATTTATTTATCGATTAAACAGGTTGATTTGGGTTGAGGTTTCTTCGTGATGACCAAATCCTCTGACCCCAGATTTGGGGGCGTTACATTCTTCCTCCTTGAGAGTCTCTAAATCCACTCCAAGATTATGCTTGAAAAATAATCTTCTAGCAATCTCTTCATCAAGTGTCTGAATCTTGGGATCCTTATAATAGACAGTAGTCTCCCTTCCCTTAAGCTTCAGAGTTTGTAAAAACTTTTGAGAGTCTTGACTTTCAGCTTGAATCAGTATATCAGAACTTGATATCAGATTTTGATTATCAGAACTTACTATCAGAGTTTGAGCATTCGCAGCTTCAGAACTTGTATTCTTTTGTGTAGAAGATTTGCTAGAATCAGGATTTACTTTTTGTGACGAAACTTTGCTGCTTTGCCCTTGACCTTGACCTTTTCCCTTGCTTGGGTTTCCCTGGTCATCTTCTTTATCATCCTTCTTCTTCAATGTTTGAATAGTAGAGCATTTGGACTTAACTACCTTCTCCCCCTTTTTGGCATCATCTGATAGGTTTAGAGAGAGAAGAAGTTCCACTGAAGATTGGATTTCATTCAGTTGAGTTTGTTGAGCTGCCTGATTTTGTAGGACCTCAACCAGTTGGGCCTGTTGCTTTTCTTGAACTTTCTCAATAGCCTCTACTTTGTCATGAATAGGTCTGATAAACATGTTCTTGTCTAGCTTGAACATCAGGTCTAGCTTATCAGCATTTTCCTATAGTTTATCAACCTTGGCATGAGTAATGGAGTGTTGACCTTGAAGACTTTTATTACTAAGAGCTGTGACTTTAAGTTGAGCTTTGAAGTCAGAATTTGTCAGCAACTCATCAGCTTTTGCAATATGATCTGACAGAACTTTTGAGCTGGGAATGAAGTCAGATTCATTCCACTTCTTGGTCCATTCAACTCCTCTATGAGTTTCTTCCCATGGAACAGGAGCTTCTTCTTCAACAACTTTTTAAGAAGTGCCTCATTTCCAAGAATTTGAGCTGGAGTATTTACTAGAGCTGACTCTCCTGAACATGCTAGAAACTCATCATCTTCTGACAACACAAGAGTGTGTATGGCTGTAGGAGATTCTGGTACAACTTCATCTGTTTCCACATCCAGAAGTGGAGTACTTGGTATTTCAGCATTTAATGGAGAAACGGGTGGAGTTGTCACTTGTCCTTGTGGTCCTTCCAGAAACAAGATAGATGGAATGTGCAGCCTATGAATGTCAATTTCAGGACTTAATCCTGAATCTTCAACTGTAACTGGTTCTTTGATTGGAGAGACAGGTGGTGTGATCACTGTATCTTGAACAGTGGCTGTAGCTTGAGGCGGAGGAGGCAAAGCTTCAATTACTATTGGTTCCAATGAGATCAGAGATTCCTGATCCCCTTCCTCAGCTTCTTTAGCAACCTCAGATTGAGGTTGTGCCATATGCCTACCTGCTCTCATCGTCTTTGATCTTATGGATGATGGAGAAACATGATCTGCATCAGAATTTGCAGATCTTTTCCTTTTCTGAATTCCAGACCCTTCAGCTTCATTTTCTTTCTGAAGAGTTGACTCTTCAGCTTCTATCTCCTTCTAAAAAATTTCTTTTTCAGCTTCTATTGTCACAGGTTCTGATGCATGAACCTGGACTTACTAATCTTCATCTGATTTATCCCTCAGAATCCACTACGCCATAAGTGGGCTATTATAATGCCTAAATGGTGTTACAATAGGCCCCAAAAACGTTACAATAGGTCTATGTTGATTAGTAAAAATATACATAAGAGTATCATTCTTCAAACTAGATTCCCATGTTGATCTCGCTAAAGGAACAAGGCATTAGTGATGACTCTGATTTCATTTGGTCCATGTTGATTTTTTAAGTGTAATATCGACTAGATTCCCATTTATCGGCTTATCAGGAGGCTTGGACTGTGTTGACCTATCCGCTTCTACACCACATGGATCTCCTCAGCAAGGAAGGCCTTGAATAGTTTCAGTGGGTAGAGAAATTAGCATAAAAGATTAAAGCTTTTCCATTGTAAATTATACACTTTTAAGGAAACCAACTGTCAGCACACCTAATTAGCTAAAAGCAATTGAGAGCACACCCATAAATAGATTAGAGAACTATATATTAAATTAGAAAATACCTCCCAGAAATACTACACTTGTGACTGCCCAACCTGCTTTACTTCAGCGCTAGCATATATAACATCACCTGTCTTATTATCCGCGAAACCACGACAACATGAACCAACAACAAGGAAGAAACCATCCGGCTTTCCTCCGCCTCTAATCTGTAGAGATCATATATTATCCAAAAAATTTAACAGATCATAACCAGACTAGCTAATTTCTTCATGTTGGTAAAACTTCCAAAAGATTAGATATATGAGCAAGCTTTCTATACACGAAATAATGACAAGACTCTAAGTCTATACTCAGTTATAGATGACAGTCTTAATAAAAAAAGAAAAATACTAAGCAGGAAAGAATTAAGAATACTAACCTGCTTCACAACTGGTGAAAAGTTCCCCATTGCATCAATAATGAGACATGATGACAGCCTCTTCCCACTGTCTAATTGCAAAATCTGTGGTAATGCATTGTATGCCTTAAATAAAATGAGGCACTAAAAATGGACACGGTTATATCCACATACTTCTAATTTATTTGTTCCTCAAATTTGTGCAGTCAACTTATTTGAAGGTTGCTGATGTGGGGTTGAAACATTCTTCTAATCCAAAGCAATGTATTTAATCAAACAAGTAGAGAAGTAAACAACTGTACCGACTTTAACCATGTACTGATAAATACTTGATTTGCACTCAAGAACTCTGTAATTTCATAGGCTTACTTCAATATAGACATCTTGACCGATGCTTCCATGTAGTTGCAAACATAACTCTCAGCTTTTGCAGTAGTTCATTCCAAATTCATATCCTTTATAGTCATGATAAAATACCTCTTCATTATTATTCTTACAACCTATTATGGTGAAATATGCCTTATATTCTATTACCTATCTAATAGATAATGAAGCACATAAATGTATCACATCTGGTTGACTTATGAAACACCAAGGTTAAGAATGTTTTCAACCCAAATCTCACCCTTCCCTTCAAATCCGCATCTGTTTTGAAAAGTAAACCACAAAGACAAATTATGATAATACCATATATTTCAGAAAAGGAAGGACAAAAGGAGTCTAATGCAGAATCTACAATTGGCTAAGCTCATAAGCCATTCACCAGTTCTTTTAGTTAAAGTTCATACATGATTAAATGTTGCAGATGTAGCATCTTCAATATCTTTCTCTTCAAGAATGCCAACTTCCACGAGTTCCATCATCTCTTTTCTCGATATATTCCATTCATGTTCTCTCTGATCATTAAGTACGAAAAATCAACCATCTGACATAAAATCCAGTTACTGTTAATTTGTCACGTATTCTCACTACATTATACCCCTGTTACACATAAAATCCAGTTAATGTTACTGTCAAAAGGTCATGGGTCATTGGCTTTTGAGATTTAGACCCTGTTGTATACAAGTATATACATAAACAACTTTTGACGTTTTAGACCATGTAGTATACAATTATACATAGATAAAAATTAAAACTCTAGTGTTTAGAATACTATTGTCAATATCACAATAGAAATATTATTACCTCCGTGTCTCATCATCATCACCAATGGGGCTTAAAACCATAGCAGAGTCCCAAAATTTTTGCATCATACTGCTTGCAGCCTCATTATTAACCCCGGCCGCATTTCTCACCTATTTAATCCTTTAAATACTGACCACATGTCTACTCCAAATATTATAAATAACAGATTAAGTACATTAAAAAGTATAACAATTAATATCAAATTATTATGATAAAAAACCCTACTTTTCACAGTATATCATTTGCTAAATAATGGCCGCAAAATTAGAACAATATTTACCTTCCCAACATTAGTCTTGAATTATGCTTGAACTTTGTGTAAGTGTGGATTTAGAAATTTATGAAGCCCTAATCTCCTACAAAACAAAACCTCCCGTAAATGGTAACAAAACCCACAATTAAACACAACAAAACACCAAATAAGATGTAAATGCTTACCAATTCACTTCGAACCCCAATTTGGAAGCCCCAATCACTTGTAAAATCATTTAAAAATTAGTAATTTTCTTCGAATCGCCATAGGGAAGCCCTACAAACCCTGCAAAATCATATAAATTACAAAGTAAGTATCAGCCTATTAATTAGAGCCATATAAATATTTATTCAAATTCCAAATCCCCAATTTGTTCTTCAATTCATCGAGTCGAGAGAGTGTGTGTGTTTTCAGAGAGAGAGAGAAAATGTTTGTATAGTTTTGTCCAAGTTGAGTATAAGTCGGGCCATTTTTGTTTGGGGGGAAAAGAACCGCCCATTTTTCACCTAGAAAAATGTGTGTGATTTTAATTTTTAATTTTTTAGTTTTATGTTAATTGTTAAATTATTATTTTATTAAATTAAAATCTAAAAAAGTGATTTTTATATTTATGTACAACAAAAATTTTTAACTTTTATAATATTATATCTTACATTCTTGAATCATTAATAATCCAAAACATTATTTTAATACTAATTTATGATAACATTTTTACTTTAATATTTTGAAAATTTAAAAAAGTAACTAATGTAACACTAGGTGCTGGTGTTACATGTCGTGCAACACCGGCATTTCTGTGTAACACTAATTTTAACCTACTGTAACACTAATTGAGATGTGTTACAATAGGACAAAAATTTCTTAGCTAATGTAACGCTGCTTGTAACACTTGCATTACAATAGCCCACTTATGGCGTAGTGGTCATCCTTCTTCTCCTTGGTGGAGATTTAGGAACATATTTTGCTCTTAAAGGTTTGGGTCTAAATGTTGTAGCAGATTTTACAACTGGCACTTTTTGAGAAGTACTAGAGGTTGGTTGAGAGGATTGTGCTGGTTGGAAATAGGTTCTGATGGTAGACTGTGGTTGTGGTTGAGAAGATTGAGCAGGTTGAGGATTGGTTGTAGGTGCTGATGGAGGTTGAGAGGGTGCAACTTCAGGAAAATTGGGTGTGTATGTGTTGGGGTCAGAGTTTACTAAAAACTGTTTTACTGATGTAGGAATTTGAAGGGGTCTTAGTATCTCTTTTTTATTATCAGTAGATAACAAGTCTGTAAAGGCCCTTTTAGCAAGTTTAAAAGGTTGAATTGTCTCACTAAAGTTTTGGGGCTTATCAGGATGACAAAAACTATAAATGAGTTAACAAAATCTAGCAAAGTAAACAGTGTTTGGGTCCTCATTCATTCTATCTCCAATAAAACCCAAAATAGCAGTAGCATAATCAAAGTGAGTTTGATTTAGAAGTGCATACCCTATTTGCTGACTTAGAATGGGTATGGCTTCAAAGTTGGAGCATTTGTTGGCAAAAGCTCTGGTGATGCAGTCAAAGAAGTAGCTTCACTCCCTTTTGATGTATGGCCTCTTCAGCTGTCCTAGCTTGGACAGACTTTTCTCATAGAAAAGATTGGGCATCATACCCTGTAGAAGTGTTTCTTCAATCTGAGCATTACAAGTACAATCTTCTGGCAAGTGCAGAGCTTGTCTAATTGTTGACAAGTTAACTAAATTCTCATATTCCCCTGTTATGAAGATAATACTGGGGGACCCAACTTCACCACCATCATCATATACCCCAGTTCTCCAAAACTCCAGTATTTGTGTTCCTGAGAGTAATTGTGGTTAGGTCAGAGCATACCCAATCTCACTGTTTTCCTGAAAATCTTGAATAAAATGAAGATCTGATGGAGCATCATCCTTGCTAAGAATAGACATGTAGTTATTAGGGACAAACTTGGCTCCATTAAAGATGATGTCCTTGGGTGCCATTTCTGTAAGAAATTAAGTGAAAAGTTGTGTGTACGAAAGGTGTTTGATAAAATGCCTGTAAGAAATAGCTTCAGAGAAAATTAGAGAGTGAGAGAGAATAAGAGAGATTAGAAAATAAGAATAGTAGGTAAAAGATTGTAAAATCTTTTAAATCTCTTTTTTATACACTTCACGTGACAACAACTATTTTTGTGAAGCAGAACAGACTTTTTACACCTGCCAGCATGGAAACAGTCAAAACAGTAATGAGTGGACACGGTAAAGGTGTAGTAATTATTGCTCAGATGCTGTTACCAAAACAAACACGCAACCCATTAACCAAATGATTACCACTGTTTTTATCTCACTTAATTATTTTCTGACAAAATATAACTGTTACAATAAATACTAAATATAAGTCAAGTAATTAAATAATGATACGTAAGCATCAGAGTTTCCATCAGGATTTGCATCAGAACTTGACTATTATCAGAATTTAACGGTCATTAGAACATGGCTTCTGTATTCAAAAGTGAATGACTGTTTCTGTGATTCTTCACAAAAATACTGACTGGTTTCTTCAGAGTTTAATCATCAGAACTTGTCCTAAAAATTTATGCAAATAATACTTAACTGTTTATCTGAAACAACTTAATCACCACAGTAATTTTCATCATTCATATGGAGTGAGAGTGTGTGCATTTGAAAATGATTAGATAAAGATTAAAGTATGATAAACTTCAGATATCTTAGAAATAAGCCATAACTAAGAAAAATGCTTAAAATCAGTCTATAATTTTGAAGTCTACTATAGAATAAATTTATGCAAGAGTCCACCTCAACTGTTTGTGCTCATTTTATGCATCTTTTGAAATTATTTTTATAATGGCTTCTCAGTGTAAATGAGTCACAACTGCTATCAGAATTTATGTTATTATCAGAATATTTCTCCAGTAATCAGAGAATATGAAAAGTCACCAAGAAAAATTTATTTGCTTTTCTAATGCATATAACTTAATACCAGCAATGCACTTGGGTCTTCTCTTTCACATATTTACTCTAGATCTCAAATGAGTACCAGACTTTAATTTTTCTTTTCTTTTGTTTTCTTCAGATAAGTGAGGCTTATCAAGCATGTAGGTCATCCTTAAGATTTATTGACATCATAATTTGACAGATAAGAAACAATAATCTAGTTTGTGACTTAGTAATTGAAGGGTTTTTAGCACATAAACGCACCCAAAACGTAAATTTAAATCTTTAAAAAAAACCGAAACCCTCCGCAGGATCCATGCGAAAAATAATATTTAATTCGTAGTTCAGTATGTTTACCTTAAGAAGCTTTACGTTAATGGAAAGATGGAGGTCTTTAATGGTGATCCAAAAATGATGAACGGAGATCCTTAGCAGCTGCTCCTCAAGTGTGAAGCACTCCACTGGTATCCACCAAGAAAACGATGTAATGAAGGAGGAGGAAATGGAGAGAATTAGGGTTTTGTAAATCTTTTTGGTTGAGGCAAAAATAAGGTCTATAATAGTATATTTATAGGAAAAATTTTTAGCTGAAAATTTTCCCATAAAATATTAGTATTATTAACCCTTTATTATTCTCACTAATAATTAAAACACCTTTTAATTATTAATCCTTTTTCTAAACTCTTTAGAAATAATTCTTTCACTTGATTTAATTTCTAAAAATTAAATTCTTAATTAATAATATTAAGAGCCTTTTCTTAATTAATTTATAATCAATTAAATCTCATTTAATCAATTATTAAATTTGCCAATTAATTATTTATTTCATAAATAAATAGTAAATAAATAATTATCAGCCATTATTAATTAATTCCTCCACCATTAAATCATTGTCTTTTATGGTGTGACCCTGTAGGTTCAATATTAAGCCGGTAGTAGAAATAAATAATAATAAAATTATTTTATCATTATTTATATAAATTCTCTAATTCATTAAATATGATTAATTAATTAATCATATTTATTCTACATCGTGAGGGATACTTCTCAGCATATCGCGACTATCCGGATAATACGAATTCACTGCTTAGAATACCAAGAACCTATTCAGTGTGTATTTACCGTACAATTAATTCCTTCTACCCTGCAATGTCACGATTAAATACAAGGCATGGAACTTGTGTCAAGCCTATCTTATTTAATTACTTGCTTTCCATTCACTATGCTTAGTTCTATTTAATGTAAATTAGAAACTCCTTTCTAATTTCATTCACTCTAGCCAGAGATTCCTGAACTAACATAAGTGGATCAGCATTGAACATTCTCTTCCTATATTGGAAGGGGTAGATCCTTTATTGATCATACACTATCTTCGTGTACAAATTCCTATACCCAGTAGAGCCCTTATAATTGTCCCTTGAGACTAAGAACTAAACCAAAGCATAGTTCAGTGTACACAAGATGACTATGATGACCTCAAGTCTAAGGATACTTGTACAACTATCACTATGTGAACAACTGCTGACACATGAGTGAACTCCATCAGTTGTTCAGTTGTGTGAGTCATGTCCAGTGAAATTATTCTATAATAAGCACCTACATACTAGCTATAGTGTCACCACACAAATGTCTATGAGAACAGACATCCTTCATAATGAAGCAAGCATAGTATGTACCGATCTTTGGGGATTATTAATTACCAGTTACTAATCCTACGACCATGAACTATTTAAGTTTAGAGTTATCATCTTTTAGGTCTCATTATTATGATCTCATCACAATCCATAAAAAGCTTTACTCTAAACTGTGGTATATCTTATTTAAACATTTAAATAGATAGAGCCCGCAATAAAAACAAAACAAGTCTTTTATTAATATCAATGAAATCAAAATAGATTACATAAAAGTTATTCCTAAATCCTCATACATGATTGGACTTAGGACATATCTCTTTCAATCTCCCACTTGTACTAAAGCCAATCACTCTGGTATCTAATACCCATCTTGTCTTTATGACGATCAAAGTGACTCTGAGAAAGCGGCTTTGTGTGTCAGTTTGCTAAGTTATTATGTGTGTCAACTCTCTTGACATTGACATTTCCTCTATTTTCAACTCAGATTCACCACCAAAAACAAGAAAAATGTCATGAGTCCTTCGCAGGTATTTAATGATGTTTTTCACTGTTTTCCGGTGGTCTTCACCTGGATTGGACTGATATCTGCTCGTCACACTAATTGAATAAGCAACATCAGGCCTTGTACACAAGATCACGTACATGATAGATCCTATTGCTGAAGCATAAGGAATCTTACTCATACGCTCTCTTTCCTCAAGTGTCTTAGGAGACTTTTTTTCGGAAAGGAACACTTCATGGCTCAACGATATGATACCTCTTTTGGAGTTTTCCATGCTAAACCTTTTAAGCACTTTCTGGATGTATGTACCCTAGGTAAGACCTATCATTCTTATAGATCTATCTCTATAGATCTTCATACCGAGAATGTAGGATGCTTCTCCCAAGTCCTTCATGGTGAAGTTCTTTGATAGCCATACTTTGACTGATTGTAGCATCGGTATATCATTTCCTATAAGAAGTATGTCATCCACATACAATACAAGAAATGTTATCGCGCTCCCACTAACCTTCTTGTAGATACATGGTTCATCTATGTTTTTGATAAAACCAAACTCTTTGATTGTCTCATCAAAACGGATGTTCCATCTACGAGAAGCTTGCCTTAAACCATATATGGTTCGCAGCAGCTTACACACTAGGTGTTCATTTCCCTTGGAAAGAAAACCCTCTGGCTGTGTCATATACACTTCCTCCTCAAGTTCCCCATTGAGGTTGGCCATTTTCACGTCCATTTGCCAGATCTCATAGTCGTAGTAAGCAGCAATCGCAAGCAAAATCCGAATTGATTTTAACAGGGCTCCAGGAGAAAAAGTTTCATCAAAGTCAATCCCTTGCCTTTATTTGAATCATTTTGCCACGAGCCTGGCCTTATAGGTCTCCACCTGGCCATCTGCTCCAATCTTTCTTTTGTATACCCACTTGCACCCAATAGGCTTAACACCTTCAGGCGCCTCAACCAGAGTCCATACTTGGTTGGTATACATAGATTCCATTTCGGATTTCATGGAACTATGCCATTTCTCTGAGTCAACACTACTCATAGCCTCATTATAGGTCACATGGTCGTCATCATCAATGATTGACAACTCAGTGTCATTCTCAATGATAAGGCCATAATACCTCTCAGGTTGGCGAGACACTCTCCATGTCCTACGAATGGGCAGTTCCACAGAAGGTTATTCAGTCTGAACAGGTATTTCCACTTGATCCTTAGTAGTTTGTGCTTCTTGAACTTCATCAAGTTCAATTTTGCTCCCACTGTTTCCTTCAAGGATAAACTCCTTTTCCAAGAAGGTAGCATGTCTGGAGACAAACACCCGATGATCGGTGTAAAAGTAATACCCCAAAGTCTCTTTAGGATATCCCTCAAAATTACATTTTACGGATCGAGATTCCAGCTTATCTGGGTCAACTTTCTTGACATAAGCTGGACATCCCCAAATCTTAACGTGTTTAAGACTCAGTTTCCTTTCTTTCCATATCTCATATGGTGTTTGAGGAACAGATTTGGAAGGCACCTTATTCAGTAAATATGCTGAGGTTTCCAATGCATAACCCAATAGGAATACTAGAAGATTCGCATAGCTAATCATGGACCGAACCATGTCTAACAAAGTTCGATTTCTCCTTTCAGATACCCCATTTAACTGTGGAGTATATGGAGGAGTCCGCTGCTCTCCATTCAAGTATTCACCACCTCGATCTGATCGAAGAGTTATAATACTGTGTTTGGTTTGTTTCTCCACTTCATGTTTATATTCTTTGAACCTTTCAAAGGCTTCAGACTTGTGTTTCATCAAATACACATATCTGAATCTAGATCTATCATCTATGAAAGTAATGAAGTACGAAAATCCACCCATGGCTTGCGTAGACATTGGTCCACATACATCTGTGTGTACCAATCCTAGCAAATCTGCAGCCCTCTCTCCATGTCCACTAAATGGAGATTTGGTCATTTTACCCAATAGACAAGACTCGCATGTAGGATATGATTCAAAATCAAAGGGGTCAAGTAACCCTTCCTTATGCAATGTCCGCAGTCTATTTTCACTAATATGACCTAGCCTACAGTGCCATAAATAGGTCAGATTTTCATCATCTCGTTTTCTTTTATTAGTTTGTTCAATCTGAAGTAAACCATGCTCTACGTCACATACATACAGACCATTATTTAAAATGCCACATCCAAAAAGAACATTATCTCTAAGGATAGAACATTCATTATTCTTAATAATAAATGAAAAACCATCCACATCCAACATAGGAATAGAAACAATATTCCTCACAATAGAGGGAACGTAAGAACAATTATTCAAAATAATAGTCTTGCCCTTAGGCATATGTAAACTAAATGATCCTACAGATATGGCCGCAACCCTTGCTACATTGCCCATATGTAGAATCACCTCATCTTTTTCAAGAGTCCTACTTCCCTTTAGTCCTTGCAACGAATTACAAATATGAGAACCACAGGCGGTATCTAATACCCAAATAGAAATTTGACCTAGTGACATATTAACTTCGATCATGAACATGCCTGAATCAGAAGCGGTAGTCTTACTACCCTTCTTCTTCTTCAATTCTGCAAGGTAAACCTTGCAGTTCCTCTTCCAGTGCCCCAACTTGTTACAGTGAAAACAAACAGCTAAATTAGGACCAGTCAACTTGTGAGCATCTAGTATGCTTCGGAGTGATAGTGTAGAAGATATGACGAATATAGTAAATCTGTAAATGATAAACACATAACAACATTTAGCAAATATTCAATTTCATTTCAAAACACTATATGAATCGGGTCTTTATTCATAAGTGTCTCCCACTAGTTTATCTAATTTATTCAACCCCCTAAGTGAAAATTAAGCATTCATAATGCTAGTGGGAATAGGGATCATACATTCCATCACACAACCTCGGCTGTGGCACGAAACGTCATGTGATGTTCAATAGGCATACAACTCTTGTCAATTACATCTTATGTTATTCCCTAATATAACTTTAGCCTCTTGAATAATTGAGTCACGGTTGTGGCATGCCAAACTCAATATTCTAAGTCAAGTCTAACCCAATATTTCGTACAATTGAATCAGTCTCCAACGGCCCACGGCTATGGCACGTACCGACCTTTAGATTCTAATTCAATGTACACATCTCTATGTAATAGACAAGTATTTCTTATTTCGAAATCAAAGCCCTCGGCTGTAGCACGAAACGACAATGATTTAAAAATTAGAACCACTTTCTACCATGTTGGAAGGCTATGACCGACACAAGCCCGTTGTGTCATTGGCCAATTACTACTTGATATTATTTAATTTTAGAGGGATTAAATTACGTTACAATCATAATCATATTATAAAGAGATTCTTCCTTTTAAATTAAATATTTCAAATCAATAATCGATAATCAGATGATTCCCAGATCAGGTGGAGCATTGTCAAGAGGCGTCACTTAATAACCCTTTCTTATAGATAGAAATCTGTTGTTAACAGAATCATCCTTTCTCTCAATATTGAAAATTCATATTCAATTACGTGTTTCATAAACACAAGAATCTCATGATCATATTCATTATATTTATTGTTAAGGCAAGAAACGATTCATATTCTAGATTTTCTAGAGCACGCCTTATATTAATTTAAGTTCACCTAAATCTATCATCGCATGGTAAACATAGGCATATATCTCATATATAAAATTAAATAAACAAGTAAATGTAAAATGCAATAAAGTAAATGTGTTTGGTTATGGCCCCATCCTATGTGATCTTTATCAAGCTCATGATAAAGATCAAGGTCAATCTAATATAGTGATGGAAATAAATACAACTACTTATTACATAAGTCTTCTTCTTTGTTTAGACTTCTTGTATGCCTCGTCTTCTTCTTTGTATCACCTTCATTGGATAGCTTTCTTGAGTCTTCAATTATATTACATAATTGAAAGTAAAACTAATCTAATGAACTTACAAGAATAACTCGAGTTACATTTGAGATTTATGATTACAAAGATTGACGACATGCAAGTCGTATTTAAAACCAAAACCATTACACTAAGCTCGAAAGGCCATAACCATAAACCATGCTCATACAACACATAAAAGCATGTTAAAACACATAATCTGATCTTAACATATCATATTATCCATGATCTAATCATAAAAAGAAAATATGACAAAAATCAGAAAAATCAGAATCAAATCAGAAAAACAAGAATCACTGTTTACGGGAAGTAAACGACGTCAAACGCCTTACGGACGAGTTGTTGATAGCATAGCTATCAGTTTTGTTCAGACTCTCGTTTACCTATGGAATAGGGTATTCGTTTGCGTAAATCGGACACCAGACCCAGATTTCAGCAAATCTGCAGCAACCAATTCAGAATCCGTATCTAATATGATTCTCATAATTAGAACAAACATAAATCATGTATATATCAGTATATATACAGATTACATAATCATCTTATGATTATACAACTCACATGAATATCATATATTCAAAACCATACATATATAAGCATATTATATCAACATCAAATCATGGCGAATCACGTACATGCTCATATATCGAAAACAGTTAAACACATAAATGAATTAAAAACTTTTCGCAAGTAGCTCTGATGCCATTGAAGGGTTTTTAGCACATAAACGCAACAAAAGCGTAAATTTAAATCTTAAAAAAACCGAAACCCTCCGCAGGATCCATGCGAAAAATAATATTTAATTCGTAGTTCAGTATGTTTACCTTAAGAAGCTTTACGTTAATGGAAAGATGGAGGTCTTTAATGGCGATCCAAAAATGATGAATGGAGATCCTTAGCAGCTGCTCTTCAAGTGTGAAGCACTCCACCGGTATCCACCAAGAAAATGATGTAATGAAGGAGGAGGAGATGGAGAGAATTAGGGTTTTGTAAATCTTTTTGGTTGAGGCAAAAATAGGGTCTATAATAGTATATTTATAGGCAAAATTTTCAGCGGAAAATTTTCCCATAAAACATTATTATTATTAACCCTTTATTATTCTCACTAATAATTAAAACACCTTTTAATTATTAATCCTTTTTCTAAACTCTTTAGAAATAATTCTCTCACTTGATTTAATTTCCAAAAATTAAATTCTTAATTAATAATATTAAGAACCTTATCTTAATTAATTTATAATCAATTAAATCTCATTTAATCAATTATTAAATTTTCCAATTAATTATTTATTTCATAAATAAATAATTATCAGCCATTATTAATTAATTCCTCCACCATTAAATCATTCTCTTTTATGGTGTGACCCTGTAGGTTCAATATTAAGCCGGTAGTAGAAATAAATAATAAGAAAAACTATTTTATCATTTTTATATAAATTCTCTAATTCATTAAATATTGATAATTAATTAATCATATTTATTCTAAATCGTGAGGGATACTTCTTAGCATATCGCGACTATCCGGATAATACGAATTCACTGCTTAGAATACTAAGAACCTATTCAGTGAGTAGTTACCGTACAATTAATTCCTTCTACCATACAATGTCACGATTAAATACAAGGCATGGAACTTGTGTCAAACCTATCTTATTTAATCATTTGCTTTCCCATTCACTATGCTTAGTTCTATTTAATGTAAATTAGAAACTCCTTTCTAATTTCATTCACTCGGGCCAGAGATTCCTGAACTAACATAAGTAGATCAGCATTGAACATTCTCTTCCTACACTGGAAGGGGTAGATCCTTTACTGATCATACACTATCTTTGTGTACAAATTCCTATACCTAGTAGAGCCCTTATAATTGTCCCTTGAGACTAAGAACTAAACCAAAGCATAGTTCAGTGTACACAAGATGACTATGATGACCTCAAGTCTAAGGATACTTGTACAACTATCACTATGTGAACAACTGCTGACACGTGAGTGAACTCCATCAGTTGTTCAGCTGTGTGAGTCATGTTCAGTGAACTTATTCTATAATAAGCACTTACATACTAGCTATAGTGCCACCACACAAATGTCTATGAGAACAGACATCCTTCATAATGAAGCAAGCATAGTATGTACCGATCTTTGCGGATTATTAATTCCCAGTTAGTAATCCTACGACCGGGAACTATTTAAGTTTAGAATTATCATCTTTTAGGTCTCATTATTATGATCTCATTACAATTCATAAAAAGCTTTACTCTAAACTGTGGTATATCTTATTTAAACATTTAAATAGATAGAGCCCGCAATAAAAACAAAACAAGTCTTTTATTAATATCAATGAAATCAAAACAGATTACATAAAAGTTATTCCTAAATCCTCATACATGATTGGACTTAGGACATATCTATTTCAGTAATAAGATACAAGAAGTGAATTTGACTAAGATCAAAATTAGTGTTGTCTTATGTTATTGATTTCCACATAAACAACTAATTCAAACATGGGTTACATAGTTTGTTAAAGACTATTAAGTCAGCATCAAGAAAAGTAATCCTCATTGGATTGAATAGTCATAGAACATGCAAAATACTATCAGAGTATATAGAATCACATCAAATAACAATCAGTATTTAATATGATATTGTTACGACCGACATTTTGTGTAATATCATTTGCGAACTTTGTATAATATTTGAATCAATTATAAATATACCTATTTGATTATACACTCGTGTGAATGGAGTTGCTACATTATAAATTGCTTTATTCTGAATATGAATTTTTTTTCCAAAGCGATAGTTTTATTAATTGCTCCTATTTTTGATTTATAAAGAATATTCTTTATCATGGAAAATTATCTTTTAAAAATTAGTTCATTCACAAATTTCAAAAGTGATCTCATAAAATTTCTAAAAATCCAAGTTATTTAATGGTATAGATTTTATAATTTTTGAACTTTTATTTTATTTTATAAAAATAGAAATTTGAAAATTAGTTGTTAGGTAATTAACAAATTACATGAATATCCTTGCATGCAAACACCCTCCCATTCAACTAAAGGGCTAAAAAGACAATTCCAATCCCACTCACTCTCATTCTACTAGCCAATTTACCACCTTGTCCTTGCATGTAAATTTATCTAACTTTAGCTAGAAGGTTACTTTTGTCATTTGCTAAATCCACTCACTTTTGGTCAAAGCAAAGGCATAAAAACAAAACACAAGTATCATAGCACTCCATTTTTCACTCCACCATTCCACCACTCACCTCACCTCCCTCCCCTCCCTCTCTGCTCCTCCCTCTCGGCCTTTTTGGCTGAAGCCCTACCTCCTCCCCTTTTTTCTTCCTTCTTCATTCAAACACCTAACTTCCATTCAAGTAAATGTTACTCCCTATATATTGATCATATGTAATCCAAAGAGTTTTGAGTGGAAAGTTTATGTTTTGATCTTGCATGTCATAGTTTTAGTTGGAACTCAAAGTACAATCTTGATTCTCATGGATTTAAGGTTGTATTTTTTAGGGAACTACAAGGAATGGTGAAATGCCAAGTCAAGAGAGTGAAGCTCTTGTTTTAATGGTCATTTCCCTTCCATTTCATTCGGCTATGACCATAAGGGAGCCGAATGAATGGTTCTTGATGGTGTTTTGTTGCCTTGTTTCATTCTTGTGTGTTTTTGGTGATAATAACATGAATTTTTAGTATAAACTTGATAAAACCCTTTGCATGCTAAGTGATCATTTAGTTATAGCTTATGCTAGGCTTGCATGTTGATTTTATGATAAAATTTATTTTGAAAATCTTATTATTTTGGCTAGAATATTCGAAGGCATGCATGCATAGAAATTAACTCATGATTTTCGGAAGTTTTTGATTATTTGAATTGATAATTATTAGTAGGATTTAATTTTGGTTGAGTTAAGATAATGATATTGATTTGTGATCCTTGATATGTGATGTTAATTCGTATATATTTATAAAGAAGATATAACTTATTATTTTCAAAACTTGATGACTTGTAATTAATGTAGTATGTTAACTTTTGAATTGCTATGTTGCACCTTAGGTAAGGATGATCTCCATTAAGTCAATATTGAGTGTAGGAGAGTTAGTTCAGTAGATCACCTTGGTTGAGGTTTGGTTTGGGTTTATTGGTTGTTGTTGGTTGGGTTTGTCAAGTAAGCATATTGGTGAAAGAAGAGTATTAGTTTCTGTAGAAAATCAGTTTGGTACCCTGAGGTTTAGAGTGAGATTTGACCTTGTCATTGTTGTGCACTTTGAGGCCCAAGTCACCAGAAGCTAGCACTAGGAGTATACAATAGGTTTTAGGTGTTTGTTGGAGGTTTGTAAGACGTTTGGTTAGGTGCACGAGTGGAAACACCAAATTTGTCCAGTAGGGGACAATTTTGTTGCAACTTAGAAATGAGAAGTTTTGACCATGTCATAGGTAGGCCTTCATTAGGCCCTGTTGGGCCTTAGTTAGAGGGAGTATCAGAGGAGTTTTTTCAGCCATAGTTCATAGGATTTGAGTTAGAATCATGTGTCATAAGTTAGTTCAAATCAGGACCCTTTTCTGCCCAGAATAACAGGGGAAGCGTAGACTTTAAGCTTAGGCCTAGGGAGGCCCAAGCTAGGCCCTTGAGCCACACCAAGTTTTGGAGTTGGCTTATGATCAGGAGAGTCTAGTGGAAAATTTTTGGAGGTAAAATTGAAGTGTAAGAGTGTCAAATGCACCCAAGAAACCATAGATGTCATTCTGAAATTTACCATAATGAGCACATTCACTTATCACATAGTTTTAGAGCACTTAGGAGTGAAGTTTTGGTTGACCACCATAGTTTCAAGATAGCATAAACTCAGTAGAGTGAATGGACCAAGTTAGGGTCAATAGAAATTGGATGGTTTAGTAAAGGCACATCGAGTTAGGAGGCCAAAATTTGGAGATTTTGTCTAGCGACAAGTGACTTAAGTAAGTGGAGCGAGATCATCCAAGCCTAGTGTTGCAATATGGTGTGTGTGATATTATTTGGTACTTAAATATGGTATGTGAGCATATGTGGCTATGTGTACTATTATGATTATAAGGTGATTGTAAATTGTGTGTATATAGGCCTAAGTGCCATTGTGTTTAAATTTTAGTTTAGAAATAGATTGAGTTGGTAAGAATATCTTATAATGAGGTTATTATTATTTGTGTAGGATCTCCAGACGAGGGTAAACTTGCCATTAAGGTCGAGTAAAGCTTCCAGTTGCTCCTACATGCCAGTCAAGTCCAGCATTTCTTAAGGCAAGTGATTCAACCTGCATCTTTCATTTACACTGCAAGTGTGTGATAACTAGTTCATATATACGATGCGAGTATTTTAATTCACCTTGATATACATGAACCAAGTGGTTTCAAATCTATATCCGTAGTATATGAAAATGACATGAACCCTCAAGTATTTATTTCAAGTAGTTTAACTTTACTTGAAGATTTCTATGCAAGTAAATCCAAAGTCCTATCATGCTAGTATACCAAAGTTATTATGATGTCGAACCATGTGCAAGTTATACCCAATAACCTTGTCTTGATACCTAAAAGTCAGTTTTTTCTTAACGATTGTTCATAATTGTTTATAACCATATCCTTACCCTAAAGCATGATGCTCTGTTGTACCTTGAGCTAATGCTCACTTTCTCTATATTTTGATACCTAAATCTTATCTGGAACCAATTAATGATCACCTTATTTATACTTTAATACCTATGTCTTATCTAGAGCCATTACCTTGGACCTAGTTTGACTTTGTTCTTTCATACTATCCGATAACCTTGCTAAATCTCACTGTCAAAATCCTTGTAAATGGAAACCTTGCAATTTCTCTTGATAAAGTATAGTCTAGTGGATCATGGCCTTGAATTTAGTGGATCTTTTTTTCTAGTGCTTCAAAGTTAATCTAAAACTTTGTTAAAAATGTTTACTGTTTAAGTAGTTAATTAGCAATTGGCATCAGTTTTTAAAATAAAAAGGTTAAAATTTGACTTCCAGTCCCAAAGGGGGACAAATGTTTTCTTTAAATAGTGGATCTGGACTGAAATGCAAGTCCTTTCTGCTCTTAATTTGTAGGCTTAAAAGTTGCCTAGGGATCCCATTAATGTTCTAGAACCCAGCGAGGTTCGGGATTACTTCGCGGCTGATCATCGATTGTAATCCGTAGCATCATAAAATGGTTTTTGATAAAGAAATGGTTTGAATGGTTTTGTTACAAATAAAAGATGCCATCACTCAAAAGTTTATCTCTTGCTATTATTAGCTCTACCTTCACATTGCTATTCTTATATCTCGATTTATGTTTTGTATTGTATTGTATAGCACTTGTTGAGCATTTGGCTCACTACTTGCTTTCACACTGATATTTCAGCTAGCAGATATGGTTAGATTCAAGCAGACATCGCGTAAGACTTGTGATGCCGATGCATATGTTCGAGCTTAGGTAGATTAGTGATCGTTTTGTGTGAGGACTCGATATTAGAAATCAGGTTGAAATAGTTATAGTATTGGGCTGATTCAAACCCTAAAATGTAAGATCTGTGATTCGGTTGTATTTACTTTCTTTTGTTATCTATTGTAATAATTTGTATAATATATTGTTAAGTCGGGGCGTGACAGATATAATTTAAGCATAGATTACATAGAGATAAGAAAATCTGTAAACACTGATCATAAAGTCTGATGCATGAGAACAAAAACTAAACAGATTTTGAGAAAGAACCTGAAACCATTCCAAATTCATTTACCAGTCTTGTAAAAGTAGCTTCACATAGTGGTTTTGTGAAGATATCTGCTAGCTGTTGATCTGTTGGGACAAAATGCAATTCCACTGTACCTTCCATCACATGTTCCCTTATGAAATGGTACCTAATGTTGATGTGCTTTGTCATTGAGTGTTGAACTGGATTACCTGTTATAGCAATAGCACTTTGATTATCACAGTAAATGGGTATTTTAGAAAATTCTAACCCATAGTCCAGTAACTGATTCTACATCCAAATAATCTGTGCACAACAGCTTCCTGCAGCAATATATTTTGCTTCTGCAGTTGATGTGGAAATTGATTTCTGTTTCTTCCTAAACCAAGAAACCAATCTGCCTCCAAGAAATTGGCAGCTTCCACTAGTGCTTTTCCTGTCTATTTTGCATCCTGCAAAATCTAGATCTGAGTAACCTATTACTTTAAAATCTGATTCCCTAGGATACCACAATCCTAGATCAGCTGTACCCTTGAGGTATTTGAAAATTCTTTTCACAACTATTAGATGAGGTTCTCTTGGATCAGCCTGAAATCTTGCATAAAGACAGGTAGCATACATGATATCAGGTCTACTTGCAGTCAAATATAGAAGTGAGCCAATCATACCTCTGTAGTTAGTAATATGTACTGATGCTCCAGTATCTTTATCTAACTTGGTTGCAGTGGCCATGGGAGTAGATGCAGTAGAACTGTCTTGTATTCCAAATTTCTTGAGTAAATTTCTGGTGTACTTGGATTGATTTATGAAAGTACCTTCTTCAGTTTGCTTGACTTGAAGTCCCAGAAAATAACTCAACTCTCCCATCATACTCATTTGATATCTTGACTGTATTAACTTGGAAAATCTTTCATAAAGTTTTGTATTTGTAGAGCCAAAGATGATATCATCAACATATATTTGTACTAAAAGTAAGTCCTTTCCATGGTTGAGGTAGAACAGAGTTTTATCAATTGTGCCTCTGGTAAACCCACTTTCCAGAAGGAATTGAGCTAAAGTCTCATACCATGCTCTTGGAGCTTGCTTAAGGCCATAAAGTGCTTTGTCAAGCCTGTAGACATGATTTGGAAATTTTGTATCTACAAAGCCTGAAGTTTGTTCAACATATACCTCTTCTTCCAATTCTCCATTGAGAAAAGCACTTTTCACATCCATTTGAAAGACTTTAAACTTCTTGTGAGCAGCATAAGCCAGAAAGATTCTTATGGCTTCCGATCTAGCAACTGGAGCAAATGTTTCAACATAATCAATACCCTCATGTTGAGAGTAACCTTTAGCAACCAACCTTGATTTGTTTCTTGTAAATATTCCATCACTGTCAGTTTTATTTTTGAACACCCATTTTATGCCAACAATGGATCTGTTCTTTGGTCTTGACACTAGGGTCCGGACTTTATTTCTTTCAAATTCATTTAACTCTTCCTGCATTACTTGCACCCAATCAGCATCTTGATGAGCTTCTTCCACTTTCTTTGGTTCAGTCTGAGATAGAAAAGAATGATAGAGACATTTATTTGATGTTGTTGTTCTAGTTCTGATACCTGCTTCAGGATCTCCAATTATTAAGTCATGTGTATGTGATTTAGTCCACTTCCTTGCAGATGGAAGTTGATCTCTAGAACTGAATCCTCCCCCATGATCCACGTTGTCTCCATCAGCATTTTTTGATGCTCCCCCTGAAGTTATGCTCTTTGAAATTTCATAATTTGAGTTGGATCCTTCAGGAATTGAAGAATTAGAGTTTCCAGAATTATCAAAATTTGGCTCATCAGAACTGGATGAATCAGAACTTGAAGAGCCAGTGACAGGTTCTGATGCTTCTTGAGAGTCTTGAGATGTGGTAGGATCATTGGCTTGCTCCCCCTGTACAGGTGCATTTACCTTTGGAGCAGTTACCACAGTTTCAATGACATTAGAGTTTAACCCATCAGAACTTACAAGATCAGGATTTAGGTCATCAAAATTTACAGAATCAGAATTTACATCTTCAATTTCAAATCTCATCTGATCATGATCATTGAAATCTTCAAGTCCAGTAATCTTTTAATCATCAAAAGATACATTGATAGATTCCATGACAACCTTTGTTCTTAAATTATAGACTCTGAAGGCTTTTGTGGAAAGTGGATATCCAACAAAAATTCCTTCATCGACTTTTAGATCAAATTTTGACAGCTGTTCAGGATGAGTCTTAAGAATAAAACACTTGAACCCAAATACATGAAAGTATTTCAGATTTGGCTTTTTTTTCTTCACCATCTCATATGGTATTTTTCCATGCTTGTTTATGAGTGTAGCATTCTGTGTAAAATAAGCAGTCTGCACAACTTCAGCCCAAAAGTAGTTTGGTACATTTGCTTCATCACGCATAGTTTGTGCAGCTTCAATAAGAGTCATGTTCTTTCTTTCTACAACTCCATTCTGCTGTGGAGTCTAGGTCTAGAAAATTCCTTCTTTATTCCATGCTCTTTGCATAACTCTTCCATGATTGAATTCTTGAACTCAGATCCGTTATCACTTCTTATTATCTTAACAGAATCTTTGACTAACTTATCCAGCTGTCTGACATGATCAGTTAGAGTAGATGCAATTTCATTCTTCTTGTGCAAGAAATACACCCAAGTGTATCTTGTGAACTCATCCACTATAACCATAACATATTTATTCTTTGCAATTGACATGACATTGAATAGACCAAATAGATCAACATGCAGTAAGTGATAGGGCTCAAAAATTGAGGATTCAGTTTTGATCTTGAATGAAGATTTCCTTTATTTTGCCTTTTGACATGAGTCACAAAGACCATCAGGAGCAAATACTGATTTTGGAAGTCCTCTCACAATATCTTTCTTTACTAGCTCATTTATGTTATTGAAATTTAAATGAGAGAGTCTCTCGTGCCAATCCCAGCTTTCTTCAATTGATGTTCTGCTTATTGCAGAATCATCAAAGTTTGTTGAAAGTCTGGCTTCATATATGTTACCATGTCTGTAACCTTTCAGAACCACTTTTCCTGTAGAATTACTTACAACTTCACAGTGTTCTTCAAAGAATTCCACATGATAACCTCTTTCACAGATTTGACTCACACTTAGCAGATTGTGTTTAGGTCCTTAGATAAGAGCTACTGTTTCAATTATGACATTCCCAAGATTGATATTGCCATATCCTAGAGTCTTTCCCATGTTTCCATCTTCATAAGAAACTCCTGGGCCAGCTTTCTCCATAAAGTCTAATAGCATGGCTTTATTTCCAGTCATATGTCTTGAACATCCACTGTCCAGAACTAGGATGTTTTTCTTGTTACCCTGTAATTACAAAGACCAATATTGGTTAGTTTTAAGGACCCAGACTTGCTTGGATCCTTTGGCCTTTTTAAGTTTGTTACCATTTGCAGCGGATTTAGTTTTAGAGTTTATGCTAACATGCTTTTTATCAGACTTTATATCAGACTTTACACTAGAAGGAATTACACTAACTTTTTTAAAGAAGGTTTTATTTGATAATAATCATAGTACAAACTATGATATTCCTTACAAGTATAAATAGAATGCCATAAACTACCATAATGAAAACAAGGATTTTGTGGTCTAAACCTAACAGACTGACTCTTAACTCATGATGTAGGAGGTAAAAAGTTTATATCTTTATTTATCCTGAAAAAGAAGCAAGATGGTTAGAGTTTCCACAATTATATCATTTCTTTCTAGGAACATTAGGAACAGACATATAATTATTGCTTTAATTCACACCTTCCTTTCCATTCCTATTTTTCCTAGCTTCCTTTACCTTGTTCACATTTCTAATCTCTTTTAGCTTATGCTTAAGCTGCTTGTTTGTCATTAAACCTATGTTTACTGAAGTTGGTTTATCCTGTTTTAATTTGTCAGAAGTTGACTTTTCTTTGACTTCTATCTTAGAGTCTTTCATCTTTTCAGAATCAGACACAACAGTTTTTGCTACAAATATAACAGGATTTACTTTAGGCTTTTCAGCTTTCTTGGTAAAGTTTTGTTTAGATGATACAGTTTCATTTTCTTCTTTATCATCTAGGTAACCTAGACCTTCTTTCCAATTTCCATTTTCTAAGATTTTTTGAGTTGTTCTTCCATAGTTAGTCAAGGTTTTGATTATCTCCTTTTCCTTTTCCAGTTCAGATTTAAGAGATTTATTCAATTTTAGCACTTCATCTCTAACATACTAACTCTTTCTTTCTGAGTTTGATGGAACATAACTAACTCTTTTTCTAAGTAGTCATTTATGTTTCTAAGAGCAAGACTTTCAGATGTTAGTCTTTCATTTGTTAAAGTCTGATCTCTAAAACTAATGAACATGGTTTTTAGATATAATCTTAGCTCAGGAAATATCATCAGTATGAAAAGCAAGATTTTATTGAGGTACCTTTAATTCAACAGCATCAGAACTGCTATCAACATTTTCCAATAAGGCATAGTTCACCTCATCTTCAGAATCTGAAGTGTCTGCCCAGTTTTTCTTCTTTATGAGAAGTGTCTGGCCTTTATCACCTTTTCCTTTCTTGCAGTCAGGAGAGATGTGGCCTCTTTCACCACAATTGTAGCATCTGACATTTGAGTTGTCTTCTCTGTCAGACTTTCCTCCTTTGCCTTCAGACTTTCTGAACCCTTTCTTTTCAGAACTTCCACCTTTCCTGGAAAACTTCTTTCCCTTTCTGAAGTTCTTGTAGGATATCTTTGTGATACCCTTCACCATAAGAGCACACATTTACATCATCTCTGCAGCAACATCAACTTCAGATAAATTTTCAGATTCTGAATCATCATCATCAGAATATGATGACTCTGAATCAGATTGTATGATGAGAGCCTTTCCTTTTCCCCTCTTTGAGAAAACCACTTAAGAAGATTCCTCCTCATCTTTAAGAGCAACTGTCTTTGACTTTCTTCCATGCCTTTTGCTCATTTGATACATCTCAAGTTCATGAGTCTTGAGCATACCATAAATTTCATCAAAAGTAGTTTCAGCAAGGTCATAGTTGTCTCTTGTGGTAGTAGACTTCAAATCCCAATTTTCAGGAAGAGCTAAAAGGAATTTTAGATTTTAATCTTCAAGATCATATTCCTTGTCCACCAGTGACAGATCATTCAAGAGTTTGGCAAACATGTCATATAAATCAGTTAATGACTCATCAGCTTTTGAGTCAAAGTGCTCATACTCTTGAGTGAGTATAGTCTTCCTGTTCTTTTTAATGGCTTCAGTTCCCTGGCATCTTGTCTCCAAAGCATCCCATATTTCCTTTGCAATCTTGCATCCAATTACCCTGTTTGACATGACATTGTCAATTGCACTATGAAGCAGATGCCTTACCCTTGCATCCTTGGCAATAGATGAGATGTCTTCAGTTGTGTAATCACCTTTCTCCTTTGGTATCATCTTAGCTGGTTAATCAGCAACTGCAATAGAAAGCTTGGTAGGCTTATTTGGTCCATCATTAATTCTATCAAGGTATTCTGGATATGTGGCTTCCAGAAACATAGCCATCTTTACCTTCCATATAGGATACTCAGATGCTCTCAGTATGGGAACCCTAATACTCTCATATCGACTGTGAGTTTGATTGTTTTGAGTATCTTGAGTTTTGGTGGGCTTAGTTGGAGTTTGTGTTTCTTCAGTCATGATTGTAAACTGGATCTTATTGTTTGTATATCAACAGAGAAGCTCTAATACCACTTGTTAGGTCACACAACACTATAGAAGGGGGTTGAATATAGTGTTTATACAATCAAATCGATTTAGAACACAAGTATGTAATAGTAATCAAGTTTATTCAATATAATAAGCTCTGTTACAAAGTAGGTTAAACTAATCTCTCAGTGATGAACAATATCACTAAGAGCTGCTAGGTTACAATGTATAATGTTCTCGTGAATGATAACACTTAGAGTGTAAACCCTAAGCTGTGTTTATATAGTACACAGTTATAAGATATCTTCTAATTGATATGGAATATAATTATGTCTCCTAAAATATATCAATCAGATTTTATCTTCTAGAAGTATTCTAGTTTTCCAACTCTTCATTCATATCTTCTTTTGTTTTAGTCCAGATCCTCTCCTGTAAATCAGCCACATTCCTTATCTGAAGTACCCGCACTTAAGTCCTGATATAAACCTTGACGGCCTTAAGTTCTGATATAAGTTCTGACTTTAGTAAGTTCTGATTTCCAATAAGTCCTGATATTAAGTTCTGAAACTAAACACAACAGATTAGACATGACATCACAAATATATCTAACACTTTCAAATCCACCAGAAAGTTTTAAAAGCTTTTGTTTTTATTACTTTGTGTTTTGATTTATATAAATACTTCATTCTGCAATCTGCAAATTAAACACTTATATATTTATCAAGTTAGAACTGTTTTAAAATCTTGAAAAAGTAGCCAGAATTACATTCAACCCCCCTTCTATAATTCTTGTTGTATTGTTAGGGAATAACACTTTCTTTAAGGCATCAATCTTGTTGTTAAAGATTCTTTCTTGATCCTTAACTTGAGCTATAAGTTTATCATTTTCTTCTTTTAACCTTAAAGCTTCACTTTTAAGCTCATTGATTTCTAATAGCTCCATTTCTTTATCAAGATTGTTTTTATAAGATGTTTCTTTATCTTGAACATTTGATTCATTTAAAATATTTAAGTTCAATAGATCAATGTAAAGTTTACAAATATTATCATTTAATTATATCTTTTCATGTTCCATCTCTTCGTCTTTGAGAATTAATGATATATTCTCAGTCTCAAGATTGATTATATTTTCTTGAAGTTTATTTACCTCAATCTTGATGAGATGGTTTTGATCTTTTAGAGATGTAATCTCATTCTCATATTGGACTTTTGAGTCCATCATTCGAGTATATTTTTTATTTTAATTATGATGAATTTCCTCAATTTTCATCTTCTCGGACCATAGCAAGTGAAGCCTTTGTTCAACATCTTTATATATATTTTTATAATTTACTACAAGTTTAATTAAATCATGCCTATTCATATCTACGAGGGATATATTAGATTCATCTAATAAAGATTTAATTGAGACATAGTTAGATGTTACTTCTTGATTTGAAGAGGAGATTTCCGTTGAGGTAGTTTCATCTCCGAGAGCCATTAAGCATAGATTGACCACTTCTTCACTAGCTTCCGGAGCTTCTTCATCTTCACTTAGATCCCAACCATTTTCGGCCACGAGAATTCGTCCTTTTGAAAGTTTAGGACATTCTCTTTTATAATGGCCGGGTTGTTTACACTCGAAACACACATCTTGTGTTTCCTCCGGAGATGGATCTTTAGGTTTTGGAGGAGTGTAAACAGGATGGTTTGTAGAGGCATTGGCATTACTATAAGTATATGTATTTTGATTACCTTTGCCTTTATTATAGCTCGTTGAAAGATAATTACTCTTATAATTGGAAGAATAATTTTGAGAGTAATTTGGCCTTCCGTTAGAGTTAAAAACTCTTTATTGATTATTTGATTTTAGGAAGCCTTTTCCGTATCTTTGAGCTTTGCTTTGAAGCACACGACAAAGTTGTCTCGTGAGTAGAGCAATTTCACTCTCATTGAGATTTTGGAGTTCCTCGTTTAACTCCTCGTCGTTTTCATCTTCATAAATTAATATGGCCTTTAGAGCCATATTTTTCTTTTTATCCTCCACTTTTGGAGCAACCTTTTCCAAATTTCTCCAAAAGATCTTTGACATACTTAGTTTGACTGATAAAGATTTCATCACTTATTTGGCTAACTTGAAGATCAAGGAAGTAACTCAGTTCTCCCAGCATGCTCATCTCATATTCACTTTGCATGAGTTTAGAGAATCTTTGACACATTTTTTTCATTTGTAGAACCAAATATGATATCATCTACATAGAATTAAACTAGAATGATGTCATTACCATGTTGTTTGTAGAATAGATTTTTATTAATTGTGCCTCTAGTGAATCCATATTTTAAGTAGAAATTTTGATAGAGCGTCATACCATGCTCTTGGTGCTTGCTTCAATCCATTAAGAGCCTTTAAAAATTTGTAAGCAAAGTTGAGAAATTCTGAATTTTTAAAGACAGGTGGCTTTGGAACATAGACTTCATCTTCTAGTTCACCATTAAGGAATGCACTTTTCACATCCATTTGATACACCTTGAAATTGGCGTGTGCAGCAAATGCAAGGAAAATTATTATTGCTTAAAGCCTTGCAACTGGAGCAAAATTTTCATCATAATCAATTCCTTCTTCTTATGAGTAGCCTTTCGCAACCAGTCTGTTAGGTCCCGTTAAGAGGGCTATATTAAGCTAGAAGGGGGGTTGAATAGCTTAATTACCAATTTAAAAATTATCATGGCATTTTAAAATAATTTATCCCTTTTTTAAAACTTTACCGAGTGGTTATGCAGTTTATATGTGCGGAAAATAAAGTGCAAGCAAATAAAATATCACACGGCGATTTTATCCTGGTTCGCGATGGTGCAACCTCTAATAGATTTGCTCACCCCTACGTCTAGTCCCGGAGATCCTCTCCCGGACTCAGGATTTTCCCTTGAAATAAACTCACTCCTTTAGTAGGCGGAGAAGCCTTTACACCCTTACAAGTATTTATCTTAGTGCGTAACACAAGGGTCACCACCTCAAAATAAATGTAATACCTACACAACTTATCTTAGACAATAACTTCCCGCTATTTATTCAAAGTTGTTGTAGAACCTTTGTGTGGACTTGCCTTCCTTAGCTTTTGTCGGTCTTGGATCTTAGTAATCCGGTCTTGGGTTTTTCCTCTTCTTCACAGTGCGAAGACTATTAACTCCATGTTAGTACATCTAGGACTTGGGTCTTAGAACGGGAATCAACTCACGTCACTTATAACGACTCGTGTATTTCTCTTTTCATTTAAATGTATAATAAAGATTTGAATAATTAAATAAAGTTGGGTACTGGTTTTGGCAGCAGTTACTGATTGTTATTTAATTATGTATGACTTGTGGATATGTGGGATTAAATTGTGTGACTTATTAGTAAGTGGTATGATTTTATCTCATTTGTAAAAGTGATTTTATTATAGTTTTAATTCTATAAATACTTGGATTATTTATAAAGTTGGTTTTATAATTTTATAATTTTAATAATTATTTTTAGGACTTTATTAAATTGACAAATCAATATTCTATTAATTATTTATTTTTAAATGATTTTCTGAGTATGTTTGGTTGTAAAATCCATACTTAATTATGGAAATCTTCAAAACTTACGAAACTCATATTTTATGAAGTTTATAATATTCTGAGAATTTTAAAATTATTTTGGAAATTTTCGGGAATCGTTTCACCGGCGCGTCGTTTCGTTATTTGTTAAAAGCGGGTACAAAGTGCACCTTAAATAGTATTTTAAAAATTAGGAAACTTATGTTGTATAAACTTTGGGATATTTATGACATTTTAAGATTATTTTCATAATTTTCTGGGATTATTTTTCGTGCACCTTTGTCCGTTAAATTTGAGTTTCAGGACAAAATCGAGCTTCAGAGTCTCCGTATCTATCTTAAGTATTACGTGTCCGTTTTTTATTAACCGGGGACACGTGTTATGCCTCATGTTGCAACATCTGTTAACAAAAAAAAAAGAAAGAAAGAAACAACCCCCCGGTTGTTCACTATCTTCTTCGAGTCTCTCTACTCTCTATTCTCTCATTCTCTCTCTAATCTCATTATTCTCTCTCTCGTAATCTCTATCTCTCTGTTCCTCGTACTCTTCCTCCCCCGCTTGCTACCTCCTCTCGGTAATTCCTATGCCGCCTGTTTCTTTTATTTCCTCATCGGTTCTTCTCTTTTTCTGGCCGCTGTCACCGCCGGTTCTCCGGTTTGGTGGCGGCGGTAGGTGATTATGTGTGTGTATTGTGTGATTCTGTGTGTGCTTCTGTATTTGTGATGTGTGCGTGTGTTTGTAATGTGTGTGTGTGTGTGTGTTTGTGATGTGCGCGTGTGTCTGTGATGTGCGTGTGTGCGATGGGAAGTGTTGGCTGTGCAGTGGTGGTGCGGCTGTGTTCATGGTGTTGGACTTTCTGTGTTGTTGGGCTTGAAGTTCGGGCTTGACTATTTGGGCCTTCTGTTGGGCCTATTATTGGGCCTGGCAGTTGGGTTTAATAGTGGGCTCTAATTATGGGCTTAAGTATTGTGTAGTTGGTTTTAATATGAATTAATTGTGTTCTTGCAGGGATTTTGTTGACTGATTTTGTGAAATAAAATATCTGTGTGGTAAAAACAATTTTAAAAAAAATATATGTGTAAACGTACGTATTTATATTATACGTGTTACCCCTAATAGTGTTCCGACTACGTGATTACGTGATTATGTGTATAATGATTATACGAGTCGGGTTATCGGATTGGATAATTAGGATTTGAGAATATCAAGCATGTCGGTATAACTAATTAGGGTACTCTGTATTTGTAGATCCCAGTCGATTTTTCCCAGGATCAAAGTCAGCGTGAAAGCTACTTAGGGTTTTGTAAAGCGTTGCAAGGCAAGTACCCCTGACCATTCTTATATGGTTCAGTGCATATGAATAGCTAAATGTTTTATTCTCGTAATGGAACAGAAACGTTTTAAGTTACGTATCCCCTGTAGTTATAAATCACTGTTTTCAAATTATTTTGGGGAAAAGTAACTTCGAAAGGTACCTATCTCGAATGGAATGATTTGCGAAATGGATTTTATATGTGTGCTGGTTAAATAAATGATTTTGGAAATGAGATAGGTACAAGTGTTTTGAAAACTGGATAAAACGGTCAGATATGGGATACATTAAGTCCATAGTAGGCCTATTGAGGTGGCGTAAGAGGCTAATTCAGTTGCGCGCACTATAAAACCGATTAGTCCAGCAGGTCAGAGACCTAGCTAGTCTCTGAGTTCCGGAATAGGTAAATGGGATGGCAGTTAGAGCCATTTGGTGTTGATAGCCTGATCAGCTGTCTTCACATATCCGCTATATATCTGATTGAGATTTGTGATTTATATAAGAGCATAAATAGTTGATACATAAGTTTTATAAAAATGATTAGCATGCTAAAATTGGACTCTGGTATTTACACAGCACACCATTATGTTGTTTTAATAAAGCATGCTAGTTAGTGATATCCAGTTATCTCTGATTTTCATTATGAAATGTTGATACCATGATTATAACTTTGTTCCCATTATTGTTACATTACTGTTTTACTCTGTTATTCATATCTTGGTACTGCTGAGCGATTATGCTCACCCTTGCAAATTGTTATGTATATTTCGCAGATGCCTAGAAGATCAGTCAGATTGACCCATGTTCCCGTCCCTACTGGACCCGGCTCCTCTGAGGTAGTTTGTATCAGGCCATGAGGTCTGAAGAGTTGCTGAATAAAGTTAGTGTGTGTTAGATGTTGAATAAAGAGTTTGTAATAGTGAGAACCTGAATTATACTTGAACCTGGATCGGATCTTGGTTTGGGGTCAAGTTAGTATATTTTAATAATTATTCTGTTGTTTATATTTTTGGTAATTGTGTTTAGTGACGTCAACTCCTGACCCCGGGGTTGAGGCCATCACAGTTGGTATCAGAGCTACAGGTTCAAGTCCCTGATTCAGGTTAGGGAGTGTGTCGAGTAGGTGATAGTGTAAGTCTGTAGGTGTGAGTCAGCAACTCATTTAGAGGAGCAAACCATTAGAGTCAGTCGAGGGTTCCGACGGCGTTACCCTGGCATCTATTAAATGTTTTGATAGAATTGCCTTGACCTGGTTGTGTCTTGCCTGTATATTTATTATGTAATAACCCCAATTTTTGGAAATTTTTGAAATCCTTATGAATAATGATTTTGCAGATTATGCTGAATGAGAAAACTTTTCATGCCACACTATATAGGGGTTTTGTTATGGATATTATGAGATTTTATTAGTACTCTATATGGTATATAAGTGTATGTAAAGATCGTCAGAATCCAATTCCAAACACTTTGATTTTTCCCGAAAATCCACTAGATACGGAAAGAATTGAGTATAAGGTAACAGGATAAAAAGGATTTAAATTAAAGGATTATAAGAGAGGATCATAAAAGGAATATAATGTATTGAGAAAGGTTAAGGGAACCCAAGTAATAAGATCCCGAATATGATCTCTCAAACGATAAACGAGAACGAAAGATAAGCGAACCGTAAAACAAATAAGTGACCAAGAGACAAGCTTGTATAAGAAGCCAAGGATTGTGACATCATCAAATCACAAGGTGTGGACAAGTGGAAGCATTATGACATGTGCAAGGTGACATAAGCATGACAAAAGGGAAGGAATTGTTGGATGATTGTAAACCACACAAAGTTCAAGGTTAGAAAGGTAATTAACCAAAAACAAAACCAAAACAACCTAGCTAGCCAAAACAAATCAAAGCAAACACAAAATTTGTCATTTCTTCAACATTGCTCTCGGCTTTTTCTTCTTTTCAAAGGAAGAAAAATCAAAAATCAAGTTCCAAGCATTGTTAAATCACAAGGTAATTATCTAAGGTTCCTTGTACATAGATATGGATGTCCCATAAGTTTAAGCTTCTAATTCCTTCACAATCTCTTCCATTAATTCAAGGAAGAAGATGGTGAATAGTAACTTTCAAAAAATAACCTTAGTTTTCTTGAATTTTTATGAAAGTTTAAGGTTATACAAGCAAGGATCAAGGTTCTTTAGGCATTCAAAGCTCTTGTGTTGTGTTAAGAAGCTTCAAGGAAGGTATAATCTCTTAACCAAGCTTTGTTATTGAATGTTAAGAGCATAATATGAGTGTTATAGTTCATGAGAGGCTTGATGGTTGTGTATGTAGAGATTAGTTGGTTTTGGGATGTTTTTGGAGTTGTAAATCTTGGTTGTTGATTAATGAACTTAAGTGTAGTTTAAATTCATGATAAAGAATAGTATAAATTGTTAATGTTGAGTTTTTGGGGCTGTTATGATAAAGTATGGATGGAGTTTTGATTGGGTTGTGATTGTGGGTTGATTGGTGATGGTTTGGTGTTGAATTGGAATGGTATAAAATTGGGAAATAGCGTAAACATAGCCGTCGTAATGTCCGATTTACTTTAGACTACTTTTGTTCATAACATTAGGACCCGAGAACTCCCTGCTAGGTTTTGAACATTGCATGTTTAGATAGTTCATGTTACGAGCTTCGTTTTGATATGTGGTTCGTTTGATTCCGATGTACGGTTTAGGAGAAACGGCCGTTTTAAGTAACGACGTTTCGCGAACGAATCATTACCCCTCGCCTTACTTCGAAACATAGGTTAGAGACCTTAAAGGACTAATTGAAGTATGAAACAATTATGTTAAGTGTGTTATGCAGTTGGTAAGACACTCGTGAAAGAATCACCTTAAAACCCTTAATGGTTAATTTATTAAAAATGGTGGAGTCGAGAGTACTCGACGACTTAAGTGAATCGTTAAGCGCGAAAGCGAACGTTAGGACTCTAAATGGTTAAAGTCTAGTTTCTTAAGCGACCGGGGTTTAATTCCGACTTATGTTGTTGTTCATAGGTTATCGGACCCACTCTAAGCTTAAGTCTATCCGGGAGCACTCAGGCAAGTTTTCTACCCGTTATACTGTTGTTGTGATGTATATGTGTATATGCATTATCTTGCGATAAATGCATATTTATTATTAGCAAATTCTTGAGATATATTGTAGCATGTGATATGGTATATATGCATGCCTGTTTCATATTCTTGGATTATATATCTGTTGGTTAAAATGCTTACAGTTGCATAATATCTATGCTAGAGATAAGCGGTATTGAGTTTACCCTTAGTATAGCGGATCAAAAGGTGAACATATTTCTAAACCGGGAGTCGATGTTCCCGTGTATAATATATATATTTATATATATATATGGTTATAGTTTTCAAAACTATTAATCGAATAAGGTTTATTCGATAACTTTAACTTTATTTTATTATTGAATATTATTTCGAATATTCATCCGAGGACTTATGACTCCTTTATTTTATTATTGAATATTATTTCGAATATTTATTCGAGGGCTTATGACTCAGTTTATATTATTTAATGATTATTAATTGGATAGTCATTTGAGGATGGATTAACTCCTTTATTTTATTTAATGAATATTATTTATAATATTCATTCGAGGTATTATGACTCCGCTTATTATTTAATAATATTCTTTATTTTATTTAAGAATAATGTTCGATAATCAAACTTACTTTTGATATTCAAATAAAGATATTACTTTCGTATAAGTATATCTTTGGTTATTTAATACTCATTTCAAGTATAAGTCTTACAACTTCTACTTCAATTATTTGTATAAAGATTATTCTTTATGGGAATATTATTTAAATAATAATATTCAGATATTTTCTAAATACATTGGGACTGATTTATCTTATTAAATCAGCATTACTCCAAACACTCTTTAAAGTGTTTTCGAGTCTTCAAAATGATTTTTAAAAGTTAGAGCGGATCCCAAAACTCATTTTTATATTTAAGATCTTCCTTTTAAAAAGGGGATTTAAATACTCGCTCAAAACCTGAGGGATCCGGCTCTATGGTGTATTTTATATTCGCAATAAGGTTGCAGTTTTGGTAAATGAATTGATTACTTACCCAACGTTCGGGAAGTAAGTCCATCTATCGAGTCGGCATAAGCAACATGGGCTCAGTGGGCATCCATGATAGTGTAAGTGGCTCAGTGGGAGTCCATCAAATGCATAAGTGGCTGAGTGGCAGTCCAAAGGTCCTATTGCGACCAGGGTGATGACCAGTGGGGAATTCGTCCATCTACTAGTAGAAAAGGTTACTTATTGGTATCTTTGCCTGATCAGCAAGATATCAGGTTTATGCCAAAATTCTTTCCTTTCCAAATTTATTGGATATTGCAATTCTGTTCATACTTTACATGACAGAGGTTTTCAGGAAACGTATGTATATATATAGGTGTATATATATATCGGGACTTAATGAAGTATATCATAACTTCATTTCCTTCAAAATATTTCAAAGATTGAATCTATTCAAGTCTTATCTTGTCGTCTCATCAGTGTGATGAACTTTTGAAACTAATTATAACTTGAACGGTGGTAGTTCAAGTAGTATTCGGAAAAGATATAAGTATATTGGAGTATCTTGTAACTTCATCTTTTAAACTTATATCTAGTAAATGATTATCTTATGCATATCAAAGTCTTTCAGAAAAACGTTGAGACAAGGTTAGATATATGAGATCACCTTGCAACGATATTTTTTATACAGTTATAAACTGGAACTTTGTGTATATTATACATGGAAGAGGACTTCCAAGATTTTGAAAAGTATATATGTATATATATATACTGAATATTTTGCGACTTCATCGCATTAAGATATCAAACTTGGTTCATTTCTTTTGACCAAGACTTTCATGAGTACTATGAGAAGGCTCATATATTGTTAATCATTATACATATTATTTTGGTGGGCTTGCTGCTCACCCTTGCTTTCTTCTTTCATCACACAACAACAGATAGAAAAGATGAACAGGACCAAGCTCCCGATTCGCGAGCGGATAGGAAAGGTTCCACAGTTTCCTATAGGCGTTGATGCCGCCGTAGCTGAGGTAGGAGCTACCAATAGGCTAGGCTTTCAACTTTTGATGTACCAGATTATGTATATTTATGAATTGTAATAATGGCAAAGAAATGTAAATCTATTCAGAAACCCTTTTAAGGTGTAATGGCATATAATTTTGGAATAAAATGATTCGTGTTACTTTTGGATATTCATCTCTGAGACTATAACTTGTGGTGTGTGTGTTTATTATGGGGTCACAGTACAGAGTAGTTGATTGTTTATTAAGATTGGGTGTTATTAAGGGAAATGGAACTCGTGACAATCCGGATTCCCGACCCCGGATTTGGGGGTGTTACATAAATGGTATCAGAGCTAAGCGTTATAAACCTCAGAGATGATGTGATGTTAAGATAATAAGTTCACTAAGATAATAAGAACTCTTGCCAAGTTCATAGTCGGGCTACCTAACGTAGTACTGACAGTTATAACCCTTATGGGAACCCTTATAAATATCGTGATAGAAGCGTAGTTCGTTATCGTATATAGTAGTGGGACTCCGAACCCTGAGGTTGAGGAGCAACAGCGCGATGATGTTTTATTACTGATTGGGGATCGGATTGTGGATTCAATGGAACACCCTAATGAGGGACCGGATGATATTAATATTGAGGATGTAGCGGTTGAGGATGTGGTCCTAGAAGGGATAGTTGCTGAGGAGGATCCCATGGAGGATCCTGACAAGAATGAATAAAGGACCACTGATGAATTGATGACCATAGTTAGGTCGACTACCAGAGGTAGGATTGGTCGGTCACTACCAGAGGTTCATTCAAGTTCCTAAGCATAGTAGCCCCTTTAACGCGGCTTACTCGTAAGAGTGAGAAGTTCGAATGGACAGGGAAATACGAGAACAACTTTCAAGAACTGAAGCAAAGATTGGTGATGGCCCCTATGTTGGCATTGCCGGATGGAAAAAGGAGATTTTGTGGTTTGTATTGACGCTTCGCATAAGGAATTAGGGTGCTCTTATACAGCACAACAAGGTACTCGCGTACGCGTCAAGAAAATTAAGGGAATATAAAATTCGATATCCCCACCTATGAGCATGGGCTCATGGCAATAGTTTTGCCCTAAAGATTGGAGGCACTACTTGTATGGAGAGAAGTGCGAGAATTACCTAAGCCATAAGTGCTCTAGTACATTTTCACGCAGAAAAGAGCTCAACATGCGCCAAATGAGGTGGTTAGAGCTAATCAAGGATTACGATTATGAGATTCTTTATCATTCGGGGAAAGCCAATGTGGTGGCTGATGCCCTTAGTAAAAAGGAGAGACTCAAGATGATAATGTCTTTGAGAGAGTTTACAAGAGATTTTGAGAAAATGGAAATAGAAGTGAAGGTAACCGGAGCCGGTACCGAAAAGATGTTTGAGATTGCAATACAGTCCGAATTATCGGAAAAGAACATATTGTGCCAGAAAAAGTGATGAATGAAGGCAAAGAGCCAACAATTAGATAAAAGATTAATACTGAGAAAAATGATAAGGGAATAATGAGGTATTCCTACAGAATTTGAGTTCCAAACGTTCAAGAGCTTAAAGATGAAATCTTAGATGAAAGCTAGTTTGAGGAATAAGATTTAGAGCAAACCCTGAACGTGATAGTCAGGGAGGTCGCCATCAAGATAGAAGGAACCCATAACATAATGAAGTGGAAAATGAGGATTTAAAATATGTAGGATGACCCCGATTATGGGGAGGATGAGAAAACATTTTATACTGAGAAAACAGAAGTCGAGCAAGATAGGGAGAACCAGGACGGTACTCCTATGAGGCAATTCATGGACCTGTCTAAAAAGAACTTAGACTATTATCCCCAACCACCACCTTGAGGAGACAGTGCGGTGAGAAATTCTTTCAGGACCTTTAAGTCGCTAAGCTCTCAGAGTTCCAAGGAACAAGCTGGCCCAGCCGAGGCAAGGGCCTGGCTAAAGGAAATAGAGGAATCAATTGAGATTCTAAATGATTGATGAACCACAAAAGACTGTTTTTGTCACTTACCCTCCTAAGAGAGAGACCACCCGCTGGTGAAAGGCCAAGGAAGGCACGGAGCAAGAGATTATAATAAACTGATTTAAGTTCAGTCAATTGTTTTCAGGAAAGTACTTCCCAAGGTTATGGAGATAGTGTAAAAGCTTTAGAGCCAGAACAAAGGCAGATGAGTATGATGAATTATGAATCTAATTTGTAAAAGTTGTCAAGATTCGTTCTGAGGACACGAATCCAGAATGACGGGATGTTTGAAATCAATGCTTATGTGGTGTTGGTTCGTGAAATAATGATAAGAGAAAGGAAAATAAAAAGAAACTGAAGTGGAAATGAATATAAAGGAAATAGAGTTTGAGGTATGATAAGGGAGTTGGGTATGAGGAAACCCTAAAGACTCGTAGCAATAGAAATAGAAAAGTATGTAATCGTCAGGATGATGGTGATTCACCATGAGTTAAAGTTGATGATCGAAGGAATAAGAGATACATATATTTTATCCCCTGTAAGTTGGGAGGATTCGAGGAAACCTTGAAATAGTTTGAAGGATAAATAATGAGACGCGGATAGACTGAGGAGACAAGGAAGTAAGAAATTAGGAAAATTGGATGAAGGAAGTGACCTTCAAGAATGTGAAGTGTAAGACCGGTGGCTTGATACCCAGAAAGGGAGACGCTAGGTATGAAAGATATCCCAACATTGAGGTGACTATTGAGATAAACAACAAAAGTAAATAAGGAATTATTAAGAAGAGGTTCACGTTGAACACGACCAATATCTTCCAGAACATCCTTGTTATCGTTATCAAATTAGGCAAGACAAGCGGATAACCGTTGTTATCTTTTGGAGGCCATATTGATTGACCTCATTTGGAATACAGATGTTATTGTAAAATTAGGCATATACTATCGAGGTAGGAATGATCGAATAAGACACCCTCATCAGGGATATATGACTTAATTTATCCATGGAAGGATGCATGTACTTTTTCTAAAGGTGGAATTAAGGATAGAACATCGGTAACTTAAAATGAATCCCAGGGGAATGCATAAAGGTTGGCATTTCACCCTTAATAGGGATTGTATGAGTTTGAAAGTATGAATTAGAAAGGATTAAGGTAATAACAACCTTTAAGAATCAGTGGAGAAATTTTTCAGAAGTATATAGACAATGATTCTGGTATTAATAAATGGTATCTTGATATGCCCTGTATCTAGGGAATACAGGAGGGACGATTCAAGGATAACCTAAGAGGTTTTACAAGAAAGAAAGGTAATATTCAAAATTCTCAAGAATAGAAATGTTGATAAAGGAAATATGACGTAATTACAATGATGCCAAGTGGGGCACGTGTTAAACCACGAGAAATTATGGATCGAACCAGTAAAGGTCGAAATTGTTCAGGGAAATTAGGACCTAAGATTAAAGATGTTCTAAGTATGATTGGGAGTCAGTCGTGACAGTGATTAACCTCTAAAGACTGAGGCAATAACTTATGGAAAAATAGTGATTTTTTTTACTCATCAGATTTTAAGGAAGACATCTTCACATAAGCAGTGATTGAAATGAGGTAGAAAATTTATTTGGAGGTGGTTAAAATGACATTGACTGTAAGGAAATTTTACTATCAGGAAAGGCCAAAGAGGTGGCCGACACTTTAAAGGTAAGAGGATAATTATAGGAGCTTGTGCCAGAGGAATACAGTAATAAGGATTAAAGCCGTAAAGGTTGTATTATGGTTTGGAAGATTGACATTCCTTCTGATGACTGTGCAATACCCAACCGTAATAGTAGTTGGTAGAGGTTTAATTCGTGTAATCGCCATGAGCGGGCTATCTATCTCAGAAGATACTATCTTGAGATAAGCCAGGACCATGTTTCAAAAAGGACTAGACAAAACCTTGAGTTAAGTCTTCTATTTAAGGCATACGATTAAGAATGGTATTAACCTTCTATCGTTGCTTTGATTGAAACTCTTCTGCAATTTTATCTGCTTCATGTCATGTATGTATGTAAGGATCAGGAGTGTTCTTCATGAATCATGATTGGTGATTATGTTAACTCCTTAGAAGTATTCTATACGACATGTATGGACTCCGTATGGTTAGATATTAAGATTTCATGGAAAGTGAATGACGACAGTAGGTCAGTGGTGGACCATAGTAATGCAGCAATGATTCTGCGAGTAATGAGTTGATTACAACCGTGAGAGTTGTATTGGAATGGATGTTGAGATTGAGTACCACTAATCTGGTCTTGGTAGTGTATAAGTTATCATTGATAGACTAATTAAGTAGAGTATCTACCTATTGAATATTTATTCCCTCTTATGAAAAGAGAGTCGTATTACTATATGAGGAAGATTGCGGTGCAAGCATAGAATTCTAGTAACAATGATGTCTAGAATGAGATCCCAGATTCGATTTTCGATATTGAGGGAGTTTCAAAGGTGATTGTGTATAAGCTCGAGGAAGAGCATGGGTCCATAGAACGATGGACGGAATAGCAAAAATATTTAGGCATGTGAAATGCGATACGATAATACTTGATATATATACACATATGTTTTATTCTCCTATGACAAACCTCTATAGTTCAGAGGTAGGTTCCAAGCCAGATATTTTGTGGCAGTATATTTTTTTTTATATATACAATTCTCTTCGATTCGTTCTTTTCTCTTCTTTTCATTTCATATAAACTGAGAAGAACAACCCTTCCAGAAGGGGAGGTATTGTCGAATGACTATCTATCTGTGTGATAGAAGCCGAGTAGGATACCAGCTATTGTTTAATTGCTTGTCAAGTACTAAAGGCTGGCCACCTTCTGTACTAACTATGCAATGTAACAAGTGTTCATGATCATAGTGATCTCTCAATGAATTCTTTTACTTCTATATGATGGATCAAGCTTTCGAAGATGGAGGCAGCTAGAAAGGAAGTGGTACCAAGTATGGTGGTATTCCGATTTTAACGTGTTAGTGATACTAAGGTTGACGTGGTTATTAAAAGGTTATAGAATGCTAACGAGCAAAAGTATAACCAGTATAATATTAGGAACGGAAGGTAGTAGCGATTACGAACTGGAAAAGAATGGGTATTGAGAAGCAAAAGCTCTAATGTTAAAATCTATAATAAGAGTCTGTGCAATAGACTTGAAAGAATTTGGAATGATCACTTAACACGAATTGAGTTTTCTTACGATAATAGATCATATGTCAGTATTGAGATATCGCCTTATGAGATCCTTGAGGGAAGACAATGTCGATCTCCCTTATGTTAGGATGAAGTTGTAGAGCGTAAGATGCTCGGACCCGCAGTAGTCCAAAGGATCAAGGATATAATAGATTTTAATCAGATGACGGCTGGTAGTAGCCCAAGATGGGAACACGAAGTATGTTGATTTGACACGAAAGGACAAGGAATAGGAAGTAGGGGACCTAGTGTTGTTATAGGTATTCCCTTGGAAAGGAAGGATGAGGTTCGGAAATAAAGGGAAGCTAAGTCCACGAATTGTTGGACCCTTGGATATATTAAGACGTATTGGGAAGATAGCATATGAGCTAGCCCTACCCCCGAATATGTAGCAAGTTCATAACGTGTTCCACGTATCAATGTTAAGAAAGTGTAATTCGGATGCCAGATAAATAGGGGCATATGAGTGCATAGACATGCAACCCGACGTAACCTATATGGAGCAACCAGGAAGGGTTATAGAGTAAAAAGGAACAAGTGCTTAGGAGAAGGGTTATCAAACTAGGCAGAGTTTGGTGATAGGACCACAATGTGGGAAAATTTACTCAAGAATTAGAAAGTGCAATGCTAAGAGAGTATCCCTATTCATTTTATATCTGATTCCGGGACGGAATCCTTTTAAGGAGGGGAGACTGTAATAACCCCAATTTTTGGAAATTTTTGAAACCCTTATGAATAGTGATTTTGCAGATTATGCTGAATGAGAAAACTTTTCATGCCACACTATATAGGGGTTCTGTTATGGATATTCTGAGATTTTATTAGTACTCTATATGGTATATAAGTGTATGTAAAGATCGTCAGAATCCAATTCCGAACACTTTGATTTTTCCCGGAAATCCACTAGATACGGAAAGAATTGAGTATAAGGTAACAGGATAAAAAGGATTTAAATTAAAGGATTATAAGAGAGGATCATAAAAGGAATATAATGTATTGAGAAAGGTTAAGGGAACCCAAGTAATAAGATCTCGGATATGATCTCTCAAACGATAAACGAGAACGAAAGATAAGCGAACCGTAAAACAAATAAGTGACCAAGAGACAAGCTTGTACAAGAAGCCAAGGATTGTGACATCATCAAATCACAAGGTGTGGACAAGTGGAAGCATTATGACATGTGCAAGGTGACATAAGCATGACAAAAGGGAAGGAATTGTTGGATGATTGTAAACCACACAAAGTTCAAGATTAGAAAGGTAATTAACCAAAAACAAAACCAAAACAACCTAGCTAGCCAAAACAAATCAAAGCAAACACAAAATTTTTCATTTCTTCAACATTGCTCTCGGCTTTTTCTTCTTTTCAAAGGAAGAAAAATCAAAAATTAAGTTCCAAGCATTGTTAAATCACAATGTAATTATCTAAGGTTCCTTGTACATAGATATGGATGTCCTATAAGTTTAAGCTTCTAATTCCTTCACAATCTCTTCCATTAATTCAAGGAAGAAGATGGTGAATAGTAACTTTCAAAAAATAACTTTAGTTTTCTTGAATTTTTATGAAAGTTTAAGGTTATACAAGCAAGGATCAAGGTCTTTAGGCATTCAAAGCTCTTGTGTTGTGTTAAGAAGCTTCAAGGAAGGTATAATCTCTTAACCAAGCTTTGTTATTGAATGTTAAGAGCATAATATGAGTGTTATAGTTCATGAGAGGCTTGATGGTTGTGTATGTAGAGATTAGTTGGTTTTGGGATGTTTTTGGAGTTGTAAATCTTGGTTGTTGATTAATGAACTTAAATGTAGTTTAAATTCATGATAAAGAATAGTATAAATTGTTAATGTTGAGTTTTTGGGGCTGTTATGATAAAGTATGGATGGAGTTTTGATTGGGTTGTGATTGTGGGTTGATTGGTGATGGTTTGGTGTTGAATTGGAATGGTATAAAATTGGGAAATCGCATAAACATAGCCGTCGTAATGTCCGATTTACTTTAGACTGCTTTTGTTCATAACATTAGGACCCGAGAACTCCCTGCTAGGTTTTGACCATTGCCATGTTTAGATAGTTCATGTTACGAGCTTCGTTTTGATATGTGGTTCGTTTGATTCCGGTTTAGGAGAAACGACCGTTTTAAGTAACGATGTTTCGCGAACGAATCATTACCCCTCGCCTTACTTCGAAACATAGGTTAGAGACCTTAAAGGACTAATTGAAGTATGAAACAATTATGTTAAGTGTGTTAAGCAGTTGGTAAGACACTCGCGAAAGAATCGCCTTAAAACCCTTAATGGTTAATTTATTAAAAATGGTGGAGCCGAGAGTACTCGAGCGACTTAAGTGAATCGTTAAGCGCGAAATCGAACGTTAGGACTCTAAATGGTTAAAGTCTAGTTTCTTAAGCGACCGGGGTTTAATTCCGACTTATGTTGTTGTTCATAGGTTATCGGACCCACTCTAAGCTTAAGTCTATCCGGGAGCATTCAGGCCAGTTTTCTACCCGTTATACTGTTGTTGTGATGTATATGTGTATATGCATGATCTTGCGATAAATGCATATTTGTTATTAGCAAATTCTTGCGATATATTGTAGCATGTGATATGGTATATATGCATGCCTATTTCATATTCTTGGATTATATATCTGTTGGTTAAAATGCTTACAGTTTCATAATACCTATGCTAGAGATAAGTGGTATTGAGTTTACCCTTAGTATAGCGGATCAAAAGGTGAACATATTTCTAAACCGGGAGTCGATGTTCCCGAGTATAATATATATATTTTTATATATATTTGGTTATAGTTTTCAAAACTATTAATCGAATAAGGTTTATTCGATAACTTTAACTTTATTTTATTATTGAATATTATTTCGAATATTCATCCGAGGACTTATGACTCCTTTATTTTATTATTGAATATTATTTCGAATATTCATTCGAGGGCTTATGACTCAGTTTATATTATTTAATGATTATTAATTGGATAGTCATTTGAGGATATATTAACTCCTTTATTTTATTTAATGAATATTATTTATAATATTCATTCGAGGTATTATGACTCCGCTTATTATTTAATAATATTCTTTATTTTATTTAAGAATAATGTTCGATAATCAAACTTACTTTTGATATTCAAATAAAGATATTACTTTCGTATAAGTATATCTTTGGTTATTTAATACTCATTTCAAGTATAAGTCTTACAACTTCTACTTCAATTATTTGTATAAAGATTATTCTTTATGGAAATATTATTTAAATAATAATATTCAGATATTTTCTAAATACATTGGGACTGATTTATCTTATTAAATCAGCATTACTCCAAACACTCTTTAAAGTGTTTTCGAGTCTTCAAAATGATTTTTAAAAGTTAGAGCGGATCCCAAAACTCATTTTTATATTTAAGATCTTCCTTTTAAAAAGGGGATTTAAATACTCGCTCAAAACCTGAGGGATCCGGCTCTATGGTGTATTTTATATTCGCAACAAGGTTGCAGTTTTGGTAAATGAATTGATTATTTACCCAACGTTCGGGAAGTAAGTCCATCTATCGAGTCGGCATAAGCAACATGGGCTCAGTGGGCATCCATGATAGTGTAAGTGGCTCAGTGGGAGTCCATCAAATGCATAAGTGGCTGAGTGGCAGTCCAGCATAAGGTCCTATTGCGACCAGGGTGATGACCAGTGGGGAATTCGTCCATCTACTAGTAGAAAAGGTTACTTATTGGTATCTTTGCCTGATCAACAAGATATCAGGTTTATGCCAAAATTCTTTCCTTTCCAAATTTATTAGATATTGCAATTCTGTTCATACTTTACATGACAGAGGTTTTCAGGAAACGTATGTATATATATAGGTGTATATATATATCGGGACTTAATGAAGTATATCATAACTTCATTTCCTTCAAAATATTTCAAAGATTGAATCTATTCAAGTCTTATCTTGTAGTCTCATCAGTGTGATGAACTTTTGAAACTAATTATAACTTGAACGGTGGTAGTTCAAGTAGTATTCGGAAAAGATATAAGTATATTGGAGTATCTTGTAACTTCATCTTTTAAACTTATATCTAGTAAATGATTATCTTATGCATATCAAAGACTTTCACAAAAACGTTGAGACAAGGTTAGATATATGAGATCACCTTGTAACGATATTTTTTATATAGTTATAAACTGGAACTTTGTGTATATTATACATGGAAGAGGACTTCCAAGATTTTGAAAAGTATATATGTATATATATATACTGAATATTTTGCGACTTCATCGCATTAAAATATCAAACTTGGTTCATTTCTTTTGACCAAGACTTTCATGAGTACTATGAGAAGGCTCATATATTGTTAATCATTATACATATTATTTTGGTGGGCTTGCTGCTCACCCTTGCTTTCTTCTTTCATCACACAACAACAGATAGAAAAGATGAACATGACCAAGCTCCCGATTCGCGAGCGGATAGGAAACGTTCCGCAGTTTCCTATAGGCGGTGATGTCGCCGTAGCTGAGGTAGGAGCTACCAATAGGCTAGGCTTTCAACTTTTGATGTACCAGATTATGTATATTTATGAATTGTAATAATGGCAAAGAAATGTAAATCTATTCAGAAACCCTTTTAAGGTGTAATGGCATATAATTTTGGAATAAAATAATTCGTGTTACTTTTGGATATTCATCTCTGAGACTATAACTTGTGGTGTGTGTGTTTATTGTGGGGTCACAGTACAGAGTAGTTGATTGTTTATTAAGATTGGGTGTTATTAAGGGAAATGGAACTCGTGACACCCGAATTCCCGACCCCGGATTTGGGGGTGTTACATATTATGTTGGCAGTGGCCTATTACGATTTTGAGTTCTCCATCTCGGGAGAATCGCTCTGATTCGGATGGCTCAGATTCTGAGAGACCCCCTGATGCTGTTACTGAGGAGACCCCTATGCCTCCTCCACCGGTCCCTTCCTTTGTGCCTCGAGACATCCCTGGATCTGGTCCTCGTCCCCGTTGGGTACGTAGGTCTGTGTCTGCTATCAGGGATTTCCCTCCCAGCTGCGGTCCCATTTCTTCCATGATGAGACCTCCAGTACCTCTGTGGCCCCTAGTGGTACTTCTTCACCGATCCCTTACCATGTCCATAGGGCGGTGAATACTTCCTTTATTAGAGATCAGAGTCGGGAGTTTGCTGCTCAGTTGGACCAGGTACCTATTGCACCATTTTAGGGTATTTCTGCCCCTTCCCCTGAGGTGCGAGCCCCTGTGCGAGCATTGACCCATATGGTTGTAGAGAGGGCTAGATCTGTTGACCGTTTTATTAGTTCAGAGTTCAGAGCTGTGCAGTACCAGGACCTAGTAAACTGGCTAGTGTTTGAGCTAGGTTCCATTGGTGGCAGTGGTAGTGGCTAGACAGAGTTGCAGAGCTCAGAGTTGACCTCTAGGAGTTCTGTAGTTGTTTACTTTGTATATGTACATTATGTTCTGATAGTTTGTAGTAGGCGAGGCTGCTATGATAGCCAATTTTGGTGTGTATTCGGATAATTCTTTTCAGTTATACTAGTTGGATTCTGTTGGTTACTGTATTTCAGCTGCTTTATCTTATTGTTCTGTTTTTATATATTGTGCGTTGCTATTATTGTTGTTATTATTATTGTTGTTTCTGTTGCTGGCATTTTTAGACTATAATCATTCACTTAGGATGGATCCAATTAAACTAGGGATGAGAATATTATCTTTGTGGCAACGCTCTCCTGATGCATATATATAAACTGCTGGAGCAATTCATTTTTTTTATATATGACTGTTATGTTTCAGGAGATGCCACCAAAGAGAAATTCTCAGCCCAATAATGGATCTGCTGGGGATCCTTCCATGAGTGACTTGATTAACTTGTTGCGTCTGCAGACTGTGCAGCTGGCCCAACAGCAACAACAATTTCAGCAGCAGCAGCAACAATTGCAACAACAACAACAACAACAACAGCAACAGCAGCTCATACAGCAACAACAACAGCAAATCGAACAGTAGCAACTACAAATCCAACAACAGCATGAGATGAGAGGGGCAAATCAGGGTGTTAGTTATAAGTCTTTTCAAGCAGTGAAGCCCCCAGAGTTTAAAGGAGAAGTAGATCCTGCTGCTGCCAGGATATGGTTAAAGGAAATGGAAATGGCGTTTGCGCTCACCAAGGTGAGTGAGGATTTAAAAACTGATTATGCTGGTTATTTTCTGAGGAATGATTCGAATTATTGGTGAGAATCTACGTGAGCCCTAAAAGGTGAAGGTCCAGTTCCCTGGGCCAGATTTACAGAATTGTTTTTGGAAAAATACTTTCCGGACTGTCTCCATCAAATGGAGATGGAATTTTTGGAACTGAAACAAGGAGATAGGAGTGTCACGGAATATGAAGCAAAGTTTACGGAGTTGGCCCGTATAGCACCGGAATATGTGAGTTCAGAAGCTCAAAGAGCGAAGCGGTTTCAGTAAGGGTGATCAGAAGTTAGCTGCAAAGGAGCAGGGTGAGAAGAAAAGGAAATTTGAAAATGGACCCGCTAAGTCAGAATCAGGAATGACAAGTCGGAAGTTCCAGCGTTGGTTTGGCAAAAATAAGAATAAGAAGTTTAAAAGGCAGAACTTTTCCCAAGCTAAACCCGGTACTACTTCAGTTAACTCTGCCCCGACGAGGATGAGCAAGCCAGTGGTTGAGTGTAAGACATGTGGGAAGAGGCACAGTGGACAGTGCCAAGAGAACATTAATTGTTTTAAGTGTGGACAGAAAGGTCACTATTCCACAGAGTGTAAGTCTGAAATTCAAGGAGTTACTTGTTTTAATTGCGGCAAAGTGGGGGACATAGCTAGGAATTGCAAGTCAGTGACTCAAGGTAATGTCAGAAGGAGTGTGTCCCAAGGACCAGAAACCAGTACTGCTAGAGCTAGGACTTTTAAGATGACCCAGAAGTCTCCAGTTAATAATTTCGATGTGGTTACAGGTACGCTTACTCTTAATTCCGTACCTGTTAACGTTTTGTTTGATTCAGGAGCGTCCAAATCTTTTATATCTGTGAATTATGTGAATAAAATGCAATTGATGTTAGAAGACCTAGACGAACCCCTAACCATAGAAGTGGCTAATAAAGTAACTGTAAAACAATTTTGTCCTAGTTGTTCCCTAGAGATTTCAGGGTGTATGTTCCCTGTTGACTTAATACCCTTCGAGTTGGGAGACTTTGATGTTATTTTAGGCATGGATTGGTTATCTTTACATAAGGCGAATATAGATTGTAAGAAAAAGAGAGTTGTTATGTACACCCCAGATAATAAAAGGATCAGCTACCAAGAACAGAGACAAGATAGGAAGTTCCTTTTAGTGATGCAAGCAAAAAGATTGATGCGACAAGGATGTGAGGTGTACTTGGCTCATGTGGTGGATACAAAGAAAGAGACCCCTATCTTGGATGAGATCCCTATAGTAAGAGAATTCCCTGACATTTTCCTAGAAGAGTTACCAGGATTGCCACCTGATCGAGAGATAGAGTTTTCCATTGATTTGATACCTGGAGCTGAACCAGTTTCTAAGGCTCCATACAGGATGGCCCCGATGGAAATGAAAGAATTAGCTAAGCAACTTCAGGAATTATTGGACAAGGGAGTTATTCGACCTAATGTTTCCCCATGGGGTGCTCCAGTGATATTTGTGAAGAAAAAGGATGGAAGCATGAGATTGTGCATTGATTATAGAGAGTTGAACAAGTTGACAATAAAGAATAAGTATCCTTTGCCACGAATCGATGATTTGTTTGATCAGCTTAAGGGAGCGTGTTACTTCTCAAAGATTGACTTAAGATCTGGCTACCACCAACTGAAAATAAAGCCTAAAGATATCCCCAAGACTGCATTCAGAACAAGGTATGACCATTACGAGTTTTTAGTGATGTCGTTTGGATTGACGAATGCGCCAACGACTTTTATGGATTTGATGAATAGGGTATACAAGGAGTATTTGGATAAGTTTGTTATTGTATTTATTGATGACATCCTTATATATTCGAAGAATCCAGAAGATCACGCAGTGCATCTGCAGATTGCCCTTCAGAAATTAAGAGAAAAGCAATTGTATGCGAAGTTTTCTAAGTGTGAGTTTTGGCTTACGAAAGTACAGTTTCTTGGACATGTAGTGAGTAAGGAAGGTATCAAAGTAGACAAGGAGTATTTGGATATGTTTGGCTTATGTGAGTTGACGTCACTAAAAACAATACTAATAAACAATATAACCCAAATTATTACTTATACATAATTTCGACCCCTTTACCAAGACCTTTTCCAGGTTTAAGTATGACTTAGGTTACAACCATCACAAAACCAATTTAGTAAGGACAATTCAAACAATACTATCTTTATTCAGCAACTCAACAGACCCGCTTGGGTCCAACACAACTACCTCAGAGGAGCCTGACACGGAAGGAACTGGAACTCTGCCCCGACTACCACTGGAGAATCTCCTAGGTATCTGCAATACATATATAAAATATTTTGCAAGGGTGAGCAATCAATTGCTCAGCAGTACCACTATATGAATAATAATCAAAAATAGTTTATGATAAACAATTATAGGAATAGAAATCATAACTTGCTAGAAAACAAGTAAAACATGTCTGAACTGGATATCAAAACTAGTATGCTCTATAAACCAAATCATTAGTTGTGTGTTGTGCATAAATATCAATTTCAATTTTAGCATGCTTTTTTCATTTTCAAATCTTCCGTCCCATCGCAGGACCCATAAAATGATTTTTCCCGTTACGGGGACCCAAAATCATTAGTTCCGTTACGGGAACCATAAAACTTGTCCCATCACAGGACCTATAAAACTTACTCAGATATAAAAGTATTGGATGATCCCTGGTGAGACAGCTGATCAGGCTATCCTATGAAACTTGTTCAGGAACTCAGAGACTAGCTAGGTCTCTGTCACGCTGGGCTGGTGGTTATAATAGGGTGCGCAACCACTTCGCCTCTTACGCTAACTTCAAGGCCGTTACGGGCCTTCTGCGTACACTCATCCAATTATCTGATCATTTTTATCCAGTTTTCCAGATCACTTACCTATCTCTTATCAAAACAATTATAACACAGCACATTTTCCAAAACATTTTCATTTTATTCAGAACTTAGAGATATGTATTTCAGAAGTTGCTTTTCCCCCAAAACACAAGTTAGCAAAACCATTTAAAACCCAGGGAATACGTAACTTAAATCATTATGTTCCACTATGAGAATAAAACAACATTATATTCATATATGTTGAACCATAAAGATATGGTCAGGGGTACTTGCCTTGCAGAGCTTTACAAATAATACTGATTGACCTTGAGCCGACACGAACGCTCAGGCTTTATCGCCTAAGCACTAGATTACCCTGACTTTGACTTCAACACTCAGATCCTTCGATTGGAACCTTACTGAGTTCGTCGACTGTCCACTAGGCTATCCAACGCCAACTCTTGGGCTTTCCGACTAGCACTGGAGTAACCGTGAAATCAGAGGGGACGAAGAAAATAGAAGGAGAGATTCACGAGAGAGAGAGAATCAAAAGAGAGATTGGAGAGGAAAGAGTCGGGTTATACCCGATTAACAACAACAGCCCCCCCCCTTTCTTTTATTATCATTTATCATATAAACCTCGCAACAGGAACTTTATCTGACCCGAAATTTAGTCTAAACGAACAATTCACCGGAACTTAAAATCCGAACATCGACAAAATATTTTATAAAATATTACAAATAATTAAAAGTTATTTAAAATAATTTTCCATAATTTGAAATTATTTTTAAAAATGCAACTCATATCAGAATTTATTGATCAAATTAAACAACACGCGGGTCGAACTAATCCCTAAAAATTTCAGAATAAATTTTAAAATTCTTGAAATATTCTAAACCAAATAAAATATGAATTTCATAATTTTTGAAGAATTTTGGATTTAAATACGGATTTAACAAATAATTGCAATCAGAAAATCATATATGGCTAAATAATTGATGAAATATTGATTTCTCAATTTTGAAAACTCCTAAAAATAATTAATAAAATTATAAAGCCATAAAAATAATTTTAGAGATAACTCAAGTATTTATGAAAATAAATCCTGAATAAAATCACCTTTAAATACAAAAGTGACACAACACAACTTCACAACGAATTACACAATTAATACACGAACACCACAATCACACATAATTACTTAAAATATTAACAAAATAATATTCAGCTGACAGAACCCACAAACCTATTTTATTTATGCAATTATTTAATAATTACACATTTAATATTACAGAAATGTACGAGTCGTTATACTTTCCTTTCCCTTATCAATATTACTCTTCTTGTGGGATGCAAAAGTCTCATAGTCCAAGCCAATATCTATGTTAGCACATGGTTTATTCTCATGATATTGACCAACCAATTGAGATGTATTTTTTAATGATTTGAGCTTCAGATCATTTTTCTTAACTTTATTTCTTAACACAGCTTCTACTTCCTCTGCACTCTTCAGCTTATTCTTGAGGTATTAATTTTCTTATCTAACTACTTCTAGATTAACAAGTCGCAGTTCTATTTCTTGTTTTTCAATCTCAAGTTTTTCATTTAATTTTAACAGTCTACTTACTTCCTCAGTAGATGCCACCATACTTGTATGAATGTGAAACATTTCTACAATCATCTTTTCAACAGTTTCCTTATATTCGGTAGCATTTAAATCAAGGGTGGTTAGGATAGATACCTCAGACTTAGATGCAGATGATTCTCATTGATCCAATTCCATGAGAGCATAGTTTCCATATTCTTCACAATCATCTTCAACATATGCGTCATCCCAACTTTTCCCTTCAACAATTTAAGCTTTTCTCTGTTGTTTTCTCAGAAGTGCTTTATAATTAGCTTCAAGCTCCAAATAAGCCTTATCCTTCTTCACCGTCTTTTATTTCCTGCATTATGTGACAAAGTAACCAAGTTCATCACGTTATAGCATCAAATCTTTGATTTGTCAACAAATCCTGACTTGTACCCACCTTTTCCAGTTGCATTTATTTGAGTCTTTCCTTTCCAGTTGTTGTTGTAGTATGATTGGCCTTTACCCTTGAAATACTTAAGCTTTTTGACTATGACGTTTCAAAATTTTCTTGCTAGATAAGCCATAGAATTATCCATTCATCCAACTCATCAATATCTTCTTCCAACTCCAAAGTAACTTGCTTTTGAGGTTCCTTGTTTTTCTGCTCAATAACTTGAATAACTTGAGTCTGGGGTTCAATTTCATCTTCAGTCATTTTCTTGTCATTTTCTATCAAAGCACTTATTACATCCACAACATGCCCTTGACTTACTTTTAATGACTTTCTTTGCATCATTTCCAGCTCATAGGTTCTGAGAATACCATACAAAACCTTCAAAGTTATTTTCCCTAGATCTCTTCCTTCTCTTATTATAGAGATCTTTTGTTTCAAATGGTCAAAAAGAGTGAGCAAGAATTTAAGATTAACTTCTTCACTTTCATAACACTTGTCATGAAGCTGCAAGTCATTTATCAGCTTGTTAAATCATTCAAAGACCTCAGTAATGCCTTCCTTTGGTTTAGCCATGAAACCCTCATATTGTGAGATTAGAATCCTTCTCTAGTTTGATCTCACCTCTTCAGTACCTTCACACAAGATCTCTATATTTTCCCAGATTTGCTTATTTGTCTCAAAGTTGATAATATTATCGTACATCACATTATCAAGAGATTCATTAAGAATAAGTTGCAAGCTATTATCGAGTGGGACTTTCTCTTTCTCTGGTTCAGTGTATGTAGATGGATATTTAGGAGCAAAAAGTTCAGGAATAACCATATCACCCTCTATAGCTTCAGGCACCTTTATCATAGGAATGAAAGGTCCATGCTTAAGAATTTGAATATACAGGGGATTTGGCATCTTGATGAACATCATCATCTTCTTTTTCCATAAGGTGTGTTCTTTACATGAGGAATTGCATTGTCGTCTTTAGTTCTCTACATGGACTTTTTGACTTGTCGATATCTTCAGTTCTCTACATGCATATTTACTTGTCGATATCTCTAGAAACTTCTCTACAAGTCATTTTAGACTTCTCGACATACTTCTCTATATTCCTTGATCTGTGACTTGTCGATATTTGACTTAAAACATTTTTCCTAAAATAACATTATTTAACTCCAAGCTTCTATACTTCTCTCTGAGGCATGATCATGATTGATCTTCTTCCAGAGTTTATTCCTTAGCTTGATTGTTGTTCATAGAAAAATCCTCCACTATAACTTACTTAGCATTTTTACCGACTCAAGAAATACAATTTCAGAATACAATTAGATTATCATACAACTTATCATTAGGGTTGTCAAGATGACTTAGTCTTATTATGTATAGGCATGTATTGCACAATATAATTGATGACTTGTATAATTATGTTGGTGATGGTGGACAACTTATTATGGCACATAGACTTCATCTCAGGATTTTCGATTATCAGTGTTGGAAAACGGGAATCTAACAATAGTCAACTCAATAACAGCATCAAATCTTGTATGTTTATTAGCTAGAACTTGGATGGAGGAATTCAAAATAATTGGTTTAATGTTTTCAAATTTTTTCTTGTGAGGGATGAAATGTGAGGTTATTTTTGAAAGGCAAATAGTATATGATTGTTTCTCTATTATTGCCGATTTTAGAATTTTGTAATTGAAATACTATATTCACTAAAATATAGCTATATCTAATTTTGACATCTATTTTCATTACTCCATGTACTGCTAGAATTAATCAGCATAATTATTAATTTATGATCAATGACATTGCTTGGAAATATAGAAAGATCACTTTTTTTGTAACGGGCTATATAATTTATTATAAATTGTTTTTTGTTTCTTTTTTTAAACACAGAAAAGCTTAGCATTTGGTCGGTTCGGTTCAAAATTGATCCGAAATAACTGAAAACCAATTTAGTGTTTTTTCTAAAAATTGTACCGAATCGAAATTACTTATGAATCGACCAAAAATCTGAACTGGATAATTTCGGTTTATTCGATTTAGTTTCTCAAACTGAATTTTTTAAATTCTTTGTATTATGATATTTAATTTATAATCACTATTAACAGAAAATATATATTTGAAAGTTATAAAAAATAAGCTGCAAATAGATAAATAGTAGTTCATGTGCAATGTGTCGAGGCCATTAAGTTTTCATTTTTTTAAACAACAATTTTTTTAAGTCAGGTCTTAATATTTCAAAAGTGCAATATATGTGATATTAATTACAATGAAATTAGCCATTAGGTATTCGATTTGAAGCATCAGCAAAACAAGAGTGCAACGCTAATAATATTAATTAAACTGGCCAACTGAAATCTAATTCTTCGTTGGTAATGGAAGTGTCCTCATTAACAGTTAATATAAATATATGTATATATATATATATATATGTAAATGGTTAAATAGAAATAACGGTTGAAATAGAAACCACAAACAGACTAGAAATCACAAATTTAACTACAAGATTACCCATTTATGCACAATTAATCTTTGAAAAATTATCAATATTTATTTTCCGTAATTGAGAGAATCTACTTATGTTAGTTATTGATGCTTGATTGGTGATGGTAAATTGTAGTTATAGGAGGCTTTTCATGGAAGTATATGATGAAAGAGGATATGTGATGGTGACAAGTAGTCACTAGTTGTGATAAGTTATGGTGGTAAGCGGCGGTGGCTAGTTGGGGTGATAAGTGGCAATGATTTCATGGAAGGTGTTTATCATGATGACTAGAGGTTCCTTATGGCAGTACGATTGAAGATGATATATTTATTACTTATCACCTCAAAATATCCAAATGAAGATCTCTACAATTGGATTATAAATACAGTTTATATCAATTCAATATGAATATGAAACAATATTATACGTAAATAATGGAAACTCTCAAAGAGCAGAGGTTTAGTTTGTAAAGGTGAAAGAGTATTAATAAAACAAATAAAGAAAATGTGAAAAGCTTTGCATTATATTACATAATTTTAACAATTATGAAACAAAGCAGAAAAAATAAGGGTGGATAAAAATAGTCTCTCTAGTTGATTTGGAGCAGCGAACAGGACATCTACCATATTATTAAGAATGCAATAATGTCATGGAGTATTAACATAATAATAGGTACAATATTGAAGTATTTATCAGCCATATATGCAAGCATATTCCAATTGTAGTGGCCTACTAGATAAACCATACCTCCCTGCAACATATCCAAAAATGGAAAAAAAATGTAATGAGAATGATACATAAAAAATGAAAATGCAATATAGAAGAGGAATGGAAGGAGGGGAGAAACTGACAGGTCGAACAATATCAGAGATATGTGAAATAGTGATTCCAAACTAGTTTACTGAGCCACAAGTCGCAACGGCATTTTAAATTAATGTTTTATTTTTATTCTTTTTTATTTATTATCTAATCTTGGGCAATCTGAAATTATAAATAATAAATAAATATAATAAATCAAGAAGTTTAAAAAATATTCTCTCATTAAATATTATACTACAATGAACTGCTCTCTCATTATTCACAAATCTAATATCATAAAATTATTTATTTATTAATAAATAATCGATGTATTATTTTTTTTCTATTTAACAATATAAAAATTTGAGATAATTACAAAAATAGATTTAAACTATATGAGATGCGCCACCTCACCACACTCATCTTCTCCTTTACATAAGTAAGTTGATTTTAGGATAAATAGGAGAAATGATATTAAAAAAGAAATTTTGGAGAATATCAAGATGGTAAGTTGATTTAAAAAAAAGTAAAAATTTTAAAAAAATATTATGATGGTAAGTTGATTTCCAAAATTTTAATGGAAGATCTTGTAGAAACTTTAGGAGAATATTACGAATGATGATAAGTTTTAGGAGATTATGATAAGTTGATTTCAAAAATTTTAATGAAAAATGTTATAGAAAATTTACAAGAATATTACGAATAATGATAATATATTTAGAAGAACATAAGTTAATTGTAGTTTTTTATATTTATTAACTCAAAAAATTGAGAAAAATCGAAAAATAGAATAAGACGATTTGAGAGGTGCCACCTAACCTAAACGCATATGTCTTCTCCTTTATATAAGTATATTGATTGTTCATCATTTCGCGAATAAATTACGAGTACACGCTAATAAATTATGAGTACACGCGAAGCAGGTTCCCAAAATTCACAAACATGGATGAGAGATTGATACTATTAAGAATTAATTATAGCTTAATTGAGGAGATTGCGACTTTGCAATCTATATATGTTGAGCATCATAAAGAGTAGCAGCAGTAAACTTTAATCTATAAAGATTTCATTTTCTATACTCAACTACACTCCCATCATCATCCTGAAATTGAATTAAAAATCAAAATTAATTAATCGAGGATGTTAGAAATTCATATTAGTGACAAAGTTTACGAACCTGACCTTAATAGAAACCATAAGGTCATCGTCATTACAGAGATTTGGTAACATTTTTTTGGTAAACAAGGCCATACCATCGTTTCTAACATAAACACTTGGGAATCTATCATGAGGCACTATGATTATAGCCTCTTCCGATTGAGTTTGATGAAGAGAGGGTCTACGTGGTACTATAATTGAAGAAGCAGACGATGGTGAAGGTGGATTATGAGTGTATCCGGGGGAAGATAATAAATTGAAGTTTAGGGGGGACGAACTTTGAGTAATTAGAAGACAGGGGACAATTATTCTTAGAGAATTTTTTTGTACAAGACATGCATGTACCTTAACAAGACTAAGTCAAATTGACAACCCTAAGTAAGTTGTATTGTAATCTTAGTTTGCAGTTTGTATTGTAATATTTAAAGTCTGCAAAAATGTCAAAGAGCATACTGGAGTCTTTTTCTTTAAACAGTATCAATCCTAAGAATTTTATCTGGAAGAAGATCTAGAAGATCATGCCTCAGAAGAATTATGTAGAAGCTTGGAGTTGAATAAATTTGTTTTGAGAAAAATGTTCTAAGTCAAGATCTCTACAAGTCACAGATTTAGTGTTATAGAGAAGTCATTCGAGAACTCCAGAATGACTTATAAAGATGTCAGTAAAGCTACTAGAGAACTCAGAGATATCAACAAGCCAAATTAAAGACATGAAGATTAAATATATCGACAAGTCATTTCTTCACTAGAGAACTTAGAGTTATTGACAAGTCAAATATCCCTAGAGAACTCTGAGTTATCGACAAGTCAAATATCATTAGAGAACTCTGAGATATCGATAACTCAATTATCACTAGAGAACTCTGAGATATCGACAAGCCAAATATCACTAGAAAACTATGAGTTATCGACAAGTCAATTAGTCACTAGAGAACTCAAAGATGTCTATAAGCCAAAGTGAAGACATGAAGTGGAGAGATCTCGATAAGCTAAATTCTCTTATAGAGAACTCAGAGACCTCTACAATTCAAATCAACTATAGAGTAATGAGAGATCTCGATAATCCAATATACTTATCGAGATGTCAAGTTCTCTATATACCAAATTGGAGGTCTCGAGGTAAAATCTCAAAGTACAAATTGCAGACCAGTTCAATATTCAAGATTAACAACCAAGAAACAATCCAACCAGTTGGATTGACAAGTTTACAAAAAGCAGCTTGAAGAGTATGCAAGATCAAGGGTGAAGATTAACTGACAAATGAAGATCAAAGTTAACACAATATGCAAAGATATGCTAAGCCAGAAATGGAAATTATACTTTTTCTAAAATGGAATGATAAGTGACAGTTTACTAAAGTGAATATCATCTCTTATTATACACTGTGTAAACCAATAGTTAACTATCATATAAAGGTAACACTGGTCCTTTGTTAGATGTAACAACTTAAATCAGGAAATTCTTGTATTCTCTCAAGATAGAAAATAAGCTTTTTTATTTTGCTAAATGAGGATAAGCTCTTTATCAAAAAAAAGCCTAGAAATTTTGTAGCAAAAATTCTTAATTTTAATATAAAATTAAGTGAGTTTTGAAAGATATGTGTTATTCATTGTTGCATATTTAATTTCAGTTTTAATACATTTCACTACAAGATTTGATTTACTTTGTTCACAACCATAAATATTTCAAGAAAAGCAGAAAAACATAAAACACATTCACCCCCCTATGTGTAGTTCATTACCTAACAAGTGGTATCAGAGCAAAATCCAAAAGTAAATAGATTCAATATCTTGGAAGAATGAATACACAGAAAATCAGTAGCATCAAAATCCCTACTTTTTATAAAACTAACTACATTCTATGGAAGAAGAAAATATTGTTGTTTATCAGGATGGCCAATCCACTCTACATTCAGATTCTCAAAAATGGGCCCCTCACTCCTATAATTAGAGTTGAGGAATCTACAGATGGAGACATGGTCATCCCAGCTCATTATGCTCCTAAAGACCCTTCTGAGTACACTGAGCCTGAGAAAGAGAAAGTTTCCCGGGATAGTGGCTTATAGCTGATATTGATAGAGTCACTTGACAATGTAATGTACAATAACATTGTCAACTGTGACATTGCTAAGCAGATCTGGGAAAATATTGAAATACTTTATGAAGGAACTGAGGAAGTTAGATCTAATCAAAGAAGGATACTGATTTCACAGTATGAGGATTTCATGGCTATGCCAAAAGAAAGTATCACTGATGTGTTTGAAAGGTTTAACAAGCTGATAAATGACTTGTAGCTGCATGACAAATACTATGAAGCTGAATAAGTGAACTTGAAATTTTTTCTTACACTCCCTGATCATTTGGAACAGAAAATTTCAGCAATCAGAGAAGGGAGAGACTTGAGCAGAATAACTCTGGAAGTTCTGTATGGAAACTTAAAAACATATGAATTAGAGATGATTCAAAGGAAATCATTAAGAGCTGGTCAAGGGCATGTTGTAGATGGTTCAAGTGCTCTAATTATCAATGAAAGCTAGACCTCTAATGATGAGTCAAGATCCCATACTCTAGTTACCTCAGCAAGTGAGCAAAGAAACAATTATTCACAGGAACAAGTCATACTAGAATTGGAAGAAGATGAGTTCTACACCCTGGATGAACTTGATGAGCTTGATCAGTCAATGTCCTATCTGGCAAGAAACTTCTCTAATATTAGAGTAAAGAAGCCAAGATTCTTCAAGGGTAAAGGACAATCATTCAACAAAGACAACACCTAGAAAGGAAAAGGGAAGTACACATCTGATAGCAAAAATGGTTACAAAACTTGGTCTGTTGACAAATCAAAGATAAGGTGCTACAACTGTGATGAACTAGGCCATTTAGCTATAGAATGCAGGAAACCCAAGAAAGCAAAGAAAGACAAAACTTATCTTGAACTAGAAGCAAAGTATGAAGCTCTTTTGAAGAAACAGCAAAGCAAAGCTTATATTACAGTGGGAAAGAGTTGGGATGACTCTGATAATGATGAAGATGAGGAAGTTTGAAATTATGCACTAATGGACTTGGAGCAAGGAGAGTCATCCTCATTAAAATCACAGGTACCAACTCTTACTACCATTGATTCAAATGTGAGTCAATATAAGGAAACTGTAGAGAAGATGAGCACAGAAATGTTTCACATTCATACAAGTATGGTTGCTGCTAATGAAGAAGTTAGAAGACTGATAAAGATAAATGAGAAGCTTGAAAATGAGAAATAAGAAGCTGAATTATTTTTGGTAGAGCTTGAAGCTGTGAGACAAGAGAATGCATATCTGAAGAATAAGCTCAAGTGTGCAAGTGAGATTGAAGCCGTGTTAAGGGAGAAGTTGGAAAAAAATGAAGTGAAGTTGAAGTCCTTCAAGAATGCATCTGAGTTGGTTGGACAATACCATGAGAAAAACAAGCCCTGTGCAAATATTTCTATTGGTCTTGATTGTGATGCCTTGAATAGCAAGAAGAAAAATATAGGTGACAAAGGAAAAGTAACAAAAAATGAAAATGTTCCAGCAATGCTGAAAAAGGTTGTTTCACGTATGTTCAAGGCATGTGAAGTTAAATTCCGTGAAGAAGAGTTGATTATCAAGCAAGAAATTGTTGATGAAGACAATGAGAAGAAAAATACAGAAGCAACTCAATCTTCCAAAGATGAAGAGAATCTCATGAACAACCAAGGTTCCAAGACACCTGTCAAAGAAACCAAAACCGAAGATGCAAGAAAGAAGAAGAAAAATAGAAATAAGAAAATTGGGATAAACAAAAGCAACAACTTTTCTTATGTTGCAGATGCTCCAAGAAAGAAATATGAGAAATATGGCTCTGTAAATCACCTAACTCACCTTTGTAAAAAGGTTGTTAGCAAGCCTGTTGAAGGAGCCTACAAATACAATGAAGCAGATGCAAATGATCCCTACTTATTTTGTGACAAGTTTGACTGCATCCCTTACAACTTAAAAGTGATGAAAAGCTGCCACAAGCTGAGAGTAGACCTCAAAGAAACAAAAATTGGGTCTACAACAGACAGGGAAATGCACAACAGTCAATGAATTCCATTTTATCTGAAACAACTCATTCTACTTCTGCTAAATCAGTTAACAAGAAGAAAGTGCCCAATCCCTGCTTGGGTTGCTAAACACACTTAAAACTCATTATGTGCAGGGCAAAATGAAGAAGGTCATATGGATCATAGATAGTGGATGTTCCAGATATATGACAGGTGATAAGGCCCTGCTATCACAGTTTGAGGAGAAGTCTGGCTCTTTGTTGACTTTTGGAGACAATAACAAAGGATTCACAATGGGATATGGCAAGATTGTTTCTGAAAATGTTGTCATTGATGATGCAGCACTGGTAACTGGTCTTGAAGTGAATCTTCTCAGTGTTAGCCAATTCAACAAAGAAGAATGCACTTTTATCAGCAAGAAAACAGGTGAAGTTGCTCTGAAAGGAGCAAGAAAAGGAAGCTTATTTATTGCATACTTGGATTCAGCAAATAAGGATGGAATTTGTTGTTTCTACACCAAGGCATCAGAAGAACAAAGCAAGCTATGGAATAAAAAGTTGTCTCACTTAAATTTCAAGGCAATTAACACGTTGGTCAAAAAGGAATTAGTAAGAGACATGCCTAATCTGGAGTTTGCTCAAGTTGAAGTTTGTGAAGCCTGTCAGAAAGGAAAAATGAAAAGATCAAGTCACACGTCAAAAACTATGAATTTTATAAGTGTACCTTTGCAACTTATTCACATGGACTTGTTTGGGCCAATAAATGTCTTATCAATTTCAAGGAACAAATATGCACCTGTAATGGTGGATGATTTCTCAAGGTACACTTGGGTAAAGTTCATGCACTCTAAAGATGAGAATCCTCACATCATAATTGAGCACATAAAGAAGATAGAGAAACAGGCTGAAGATCAAAACTGTGTAAAGAGATTGAGAAGTGATCATGGAACAGAATTCAGAAATGTAACATTGAGTGAATTCTGCAAAAGCAAAGGCATTATTCAACAATTCTCAGCTGCTAGAATTCCTCAATAAAATGGGGTAGTTGAAAGAAAGAATAGAACATTGGTAGAAGCTGCTAGGACAATGTTGCAAGATGCCAAGTTGCCAACAAGTTTTTGGGAAGAAGCTGTTAACACTACATGCTATACTCAAAACAGATATCTCATTAACAAGGCCCATGGCATATCACCTTACTCAGTCATGTCTAAAAGAAAGCCTACTGTAAAGCATCTTCATGTGTTTGGAAGCAAGTGTTACATTTTAAAAGACAACTCTGAATATGTGGGAAAATTTGACTCAAAGGTTTTTGTAGCAATTTTTCTGGGATATTCATTGGAGAGAACTGCCTACAAGATCTATATGATTGATCAAAAGAAGATTATGGAAAGAACATATGTGACTTTTGATGATGAAAATTGTTCAGGCTTGGAAGGCCTTGATGATAATGAAGCTGAAGCCCTTGCATTTGAAAACCTCAACATTAATAGTGATTTTGATGAAAAAGATGAAGTTATTGCATAACAGATGATGAATCAAGAGACTACTGAACAGGAAAATCATAAGAATGGAAGCTCATCTCAAACACCTGAATTTGATAGCACAAACTCAGGGGGAGAAAGAGAAGAAAGATCTACAAGTCATACCAATGATGAAGAAAATGATGAAGGCACAAGTCAACAAACTCACACAAGGAAGTGGGATAGAAGTCACACTAGAGAAGCAATTATTGGTGATCCTACTACTGGTGTGAGAACTAGAAGTGCAACTACTAATGAGTGCCTACATGCATGCTTCCTGTCTCAAGTAGAACCTAAGAAAACTGAAGAAGCTCTAACGGATCTTGATTGGATATCTGCCATGCAGGAAGAGCTGAATCAGTTTGAAAGGAATAAAGTTTGGGAGTTAGTTCCTGCACCAAAGAACAGAAGTATAATTGAAACAAAATGGGTATTCAGGAATAAGATAGATGAAAATGGTATAGTTACCAGAAATAAGGCAAGGTTAGTTGCTAAAGACTACTCACAGGAAGAAGGAATTGATTATGATAAAACTTTTGCTCCAGTTGCAAGACTTGAAATAATAATGATTTTCTAGCATTTGTTTCACATTCAAATTTTAAAGTGTATTAAATGGATGTCACGAGTGCCTTCCTAAATGGTGAGCTAAAAGAAGAGGTTTATGTGCAACAGTCACCTGGCTTTGAAGATCCTGAATTTCCATATTTTGTGTACAAGTTAATCAAGGCTCTATATGGACTAAAGCAGGCACCTAGAGCTTGTTATGATATATTGTTAGAATTTCTACTTAAACATGGTTTTACTAGAGGGACTATAGACAAAACTCTCTTCTACAAGAAACATGGTGATGATAAGATCCTAGTTCAAATTTATGTGGATGATATCATCTTTGGTTCTAGAAATGAAAAGTTTTGCCAAAGATTTTCCAGGCTTATGCAGAGTGAATATGAAATGAGTATGATAGGGGAATTAAGTTACTTTCTTGGACTACAAGTCAGTCAAAGAAGTGATGGAATCTTCATCAGCCAAATTAAGTATGTCAAAGATTTATTGAAGAAGTTTGATATGGTTGATTGTTCACCTGCATCTATACCTATGTCTACAGTAACAAAGTTGGATGAAGATAAAAAGGGCAAAAGTGTAGATATTTCAAGTTATAGAGGGATGATTGGATCATTTCTTTACTTAACTGCAAGTAGACTAGACATCATGTTTGCTACATGTCTGTGTGCAAGATTTCAAGCCAATCCAAGAGAATCACATTTGATGGCTGTAAAGAGGATTTTTAGATACTTGAAGGGGACTCTAAACTTGGGATTATGGTATCCTAAGGGAACTGGTTTTGAAGCTGTTGGCTACACATATGCAGATTTTGCTGGATGCAGGGTTGATAGAAAGAGAACTAGTGGAAGTTGTCAGTTTCTTGGACAAAGACTTGTATCCTAGTATAGCAAGAAATAACAATATGTGTCAACTTCTATAACAGAGGCTGAATACATAGTTGCAGGAAGTTGTTGTGCTCAAGTGCTTTGGATTAAAAATAAGCTAATGGACTATGGCCTAGTGTTACACAAAATTCCAATTATGTGTGACAATACTAGTGCTATATCTATAGTGGTTAATCCAGTTAATCATTCTTGAACAAACAACATTGATGTAAGGTACCATTTTATTAGAGAATATGCTACAAATGGTACCTTTGAGCTCAATTTTGTTCCAACAGGAAATTAATTAGCTGACATTTTTACTAAAACTTTGGATGAAGCAACTTTCACTAGAATTGTAGGAGAAATTGGAATGCTTAATTCTTCATCCTAAGGCAAGACTCAGCTAATGTTTTGCAGCTGATTAATTTCAAGTAAATCAAAATTAATTTGATTTAATTGGAAGTTAACTAAAATATGAATTATAAATATTTCATAAATCTCTGCATATTTATTTTTCAAAAACAAATTCAGCTTGGAATTTTTCAAATTCTAAGAAAACTACCTAAATGTTAATTTACATCTTCAATATGTAAAATTAACACAAGGCAGAATTGTTAGCTCACACAACACTGTAGAAGGGGGTTGAATACAGTGTTAATACAATCAAATCGATTTGAACACAAGTAACAGTAAACATATATATTTAATATGATAAACTCTGTTATAATGGAACTGTTCTCTCTCAGTGATGAACAAATATCACTAAGAGCTGCTAGGTTACAATGTATAATCTTCTCGATAATGATAACACATATAGTGTAAACCCAAATCTGTGTTTATATAGTACACAGTTACAAGATAACTTCTAATTGATATGAAATACAATTATATCTCCTAAAATATATCATTCAGATATCTTCTACAAGTCTTCCAGTCTTCTAACTCTTTCCATGCATATCTTCTTTTATTTAGTCTCGATCTTCTACCGTAAATCAGCTTCCTTCCTTATATGAAAGTCTTCCCGCACTTAAGTTCTGATATGACCTTAAGTTCTGATATTAAGTTCTGGCTTCTAGTAAGTCTTGATTTCAGTAAATCCTGATATGTCCTGTTTATTAAGATCTGAAAACTAAACATGAAACATATTAGACATGACATCTCAAATATATCTAACAATCTCCCCCAACTTGTAAATTATGCAAAATATACAAGTTAATAGATTTGATGATATCAAAAACATTTAAGTACAAATGCAATAAGAGTTTAACTAGATAAATAACTACAACTTATAGTCCTTGTAGCTTTTACCAATCTCACTGAGTCAATATGAATCCATAATGATTCTTGACAAAGCTTGATATCAGCTTTTCTTCTTTAATCCTCAGGACTTGAGAGAGTGTAGACTTGACTTGCTTCATCTCTTCATTCTGACTTCCAATCTGATAGACTGCAGTCCTTAAAGCAGAGATATGGTTTCTTTCTAAACCACCATTCAGTCTTATTACCCTAGGATGAGAAGAATCTTCATTGTAGCACAGACATTTCTGTTTTAGTATCACTTCAAGCTTAGCAGAATTCTTCTTCATTGGAATTTCACTTCCATCATTTTCAATAATACTAGGAATGAATTCTGTAACTCTTGAACCAGAAATTCTTGCTTTATCTCTGATGGTCTTCAAAATGAAGTTTGACCATCTCCTGGTAATATCAGACTTTACCTCTAAAAGGTAATGAAAGAATTGAAGTTCTTTCAATGATTTGTTTAGCAAATCTGATTTTGACATCTGATATGTCCTTTCATCTTCAAGAAATAGAATCAGATTTTCCTTAACATTGTGCTTGTCATGAGCATCCAGTACCACTTGAACAGAGATAACCTTATCAAGGTGTTTTTGTGTAACATCTTCAAGCGGTCTGTCAGTCAATTGATATGGATCTCTAGTAGCAACTTCAACTCCTGTTTTGATCTTAGCTTCATCAGAACCTAGTCCAACCCCGTCTCTTGGTTCTCTAGCATTTAGCCCAATAGTCATGAATGTAGACAGCAATTGGCTTTTCTTTGGATCTGATGGTTTGACATTTTTCCACAATTTTTTTTTATCAGCTACTTCCATTTTTTCTAAATCAAGTTGAGCAATGTCAGAGGTTGACTTGATGACTTTATCCGAACTTGCTGTTTCTGTTATAGCTTGTTGTTCTTCACTCTGAACAACTTGAGCCTTGTCATAGGTTGTCTTTGATTCTTTAGAAATCTTCTTTCTTTTCAGAGTTTGAGCATCTTTATCTTCAGCAAGATTATCATTAGTAACTTGAACCATTTTGCACACTGGCTTTATCAGGATTTGACGAATTTTCATCTCTAGTGGCTTGATTGGTTCATCAATTTTTCCTTTCCCTTTGTCTTTGGGATCAATCTCAATCTGTGATCTAGACTTGGGCTTTGATGCCTCAGTATTTGACTTCTCCTTGATCACAATGCCTTTTACCTTAGGCCTTGGAGGCTTCTTTGCAACAGAAGCTTTTGGCTTTAGATTTTACTTTTCAGCTTTAAATCTAGCTTCTTCCTCCTTGAGATTTTCAAAATCCATTCCCGGATTATGCTTCAGAAATAATCTTCTAGCAATTTCCTCATTAAGTGTATGAATCTTGGGATCCTTGTAGTAGACAGTAGTCTGCTTTCCCTTGAGCTTCAGAGTTTGCATGAACTTTTGAGAATCTTGACTTCCACCTTATATTAGAACATCAAGCTTTGTCAGACTTTGCTCATCAGAACTTGATATCAGATTTTGAGTTTGAGTACTTGCTATCAGATTTTGAGTTTGAGCAGCTTCAGAACTTGTCTTCTTTTGAGTAGAAGATTTGCTTGCTTCAGTAATTAATTTCCTTGAAGAACCCTTGATGCTCTGCTCTTTACTTTGAACTTGACCTCTACCCTTGCTAGGGTTTTCCTGGTCATCAGTTTCATCATCTTTTTTCTTCAGTATTTGATAATTAGAGCATTTGGACTCAACTATCTTCTCCCCCTTTTTGGCATCATCTGATAGTAGGAGTGAGAGAAGAAGTTCAACGGAAGATTGAATTTCATCCAATTGAGCCTGTTGAGAAGCTTGATTAGTCGGAACCTCAGAGATTTGGGCATGTTGCTTCTCTTGAGCTTTCTCAATTGCTTCTACCTTTTCAGAAATAGGTCTGATAAACCTCTTTTTGTCAAGCTTGGTCTCCTTATCTAGTTTTTCATATTTTTCGAGAAGCTTATCAACCTTTTCTTGAGTTTGTGAGTGTAGACCTTGAAGGTTCTTGATAGATAGAGCAGTGATCTTGAGTTGTGTCTTGATATCAGAATTTATCACAAGCTCATCAGCTTTAGCAATGTGCTCTGTTAGAACTTTAGAGCTGGGAATGAAATCAGTTTCATTCCACTTCTTGGTCCACTCTACTCTATGAGTTTCATCCCAAGGTACAGGAGCATCATGTTCAACAAATTTCTTGACCAATGCTTCCTTTTCAAGTACAGGAGCTGGAGTATGTACTGAGACACTATCTCCAGAGCTTGATGAAGACTCATTATCCTCTGATAACACAACAGTATGTGAGGCTATAGGAGTTTCTGCTTTATCTTCATATAAATTCTGATCTTCAGGTTCTTGATCCAGAATGCGTAGATGGTATCTTAGCATCAGCATTTAAAATTGGAGAATGAGTTGGAGATGTCTGAGCTGCTGTTGGTGGAGCTTCCAGATAAAGAACATTTGGTATATTCAGATTGTGAATATCTATTTCAGAATTTGTAGCTTGTTCTTCAGCATCATCTGTTGCTTTAATAGGAGAGACGAGAGGTGTTAGCATAGTATCTGGAGCTTGAGTAGGGGATGGCAGAGCTTCAATTATAACAGCAACTGATGAGATCAGAGATTCCTGATCCCCTTCCTTAGCTTCAGTTGTATCCTCAGATGTAGGCTTAGCATTATATCTCTTTGCCCTCATTTTCTTCAATCTCCTTGCCAATGAAGGAGTTGCTTTAGTAGCATCAGAACTTACAGTTCTCTTTCTTTTCAAGGAATCAGAATCTTGAGCTACAGTTTCTTTCTGAGAAGTGACATTCTCAGCTTCAACTATCACAGGTTCTGATGCATGAACCTGTGCTTCCGTTTCACTATCAGATTCATCCCTGAGAATCATTTTCCTACTCTTTTGTGGAGGTTGAGGAACAGACTTTGTCCTCTTAGGTTTGGAAGATGAAGGTCTGATTGTATGTGCTGATGGTTGAGGTTGAGATGACTGTGTTGGTTTGAAATATGTCCTGATGGTAGGTTGTGGTTGTGGTTGAGAAGTGGTTGGAGGTTCTGATGCAGGTTGGGATGGTTGGACATCAGGATATAGAGCAGTGTATGTGGATGGGTCAGAGTTTACCAAAAACTGTTTTACAGATTATGGAATTTGGAGGGGTCACAAAACAGTTTTCTTATTATCAGCAGATAATAAGTCAGTAAAAGCTCTCTTAGCAAGCTTAAATGGTTCAATTAACTCACTTGCTAATTGGGGTGCATCAGGACAACAAGAACTATAAATAAGCTGACAGAATCTAGTAAAATATACAGTGTTTCTATCTTCTGTCATCCTATCCCCAATAAAGCCTAAAACATCATTTGCATAATCAAAATGAGTTTGATTTATGAGAGCATACCCGATTTGTTGACTGAGAATGGGGATTGCATCAAAATTTGAACACTTATTTGCAAAAGTCCTGGTGATGCAGTCGAAGAAGAAACTCCATTCCCTTCTTATGTGGGGTCTCTTCAACTGTCCCAGCTTCGCCAGAGTCTCCTCATAGCCCAGATTGGCCATTAGCTGTTGAAGAACTGTCTCTTCAATTGTTGAATATGTGCAGTTTTCTGGAAGATGGAGTGCTTGTCGAGCTGTGCCCAAAGTCACCACATGGGCATCCTCCCCTGTATTAAAGACAATACTTGGGGACCCATTGGCACCACCATCATCATACACGCCTGACCTCCAGAACTCCAGCACTTGAGTTCCTGAGAATGTGTCTGGTTGGGTCAGTGCATAACCTATCTCAGAGTTAGCGAGAAAGTCCTGAACGAAATGAAGATATGACGGGGCTTCACTCTTGCTGAGAATAGCCAAGTAATTGTTGGGGATAAACTTCGCTTCATTGAAAATAATATCTTTTGGTGCCATTTCTGTAAGAAATAAGTGATAAAATATATTGTGCACAAGGTGTTTGATAAAAGTCCTGTATGAAAAAGCTTCAGAGAATATTAGAGAGAGAGAGAATAAGAGAGATTAAGAAGAGAAAAGTAGTTAAAAGATTAGAAAATCTTTTAACTCCTATATATATACTCTCTCCACTTAATAATCCTTTTTAGAAGTAAAACTGACACTTGTACACCTGTCAGCCAGTAAATAGGTAAAGCAGACTTAGTGGTCACGAGAAATAAGCAATAATTAACGTGTACATGGAGTTTTTCAAGACAAACACGTTTACCACTAACCGAAGTGATTATGACTGCTTTTATCTCACCTAATTATATTCTGATTAAATATGACTGTTACAGTATTTACCACAAATAAGTCAAGTAAAGAATAATGTCACGTAAGCATCAGAGTTTCCATAAGGATTTAATATCAGAACTTGACTATTATCAGATTTTAACAGTCATCGGAACATGGCTTCTGTACTCAAAAAGTGAATGTTTGTATCTATGATTCTTCATACAAATACTGACTTTTTTCTTCAGAGTTTAATCATCAGAACTTCCATCGGAACTTGTCCTCAGAATTTATGCAAATGACACCTAACTGTTTGTCAAAAACAACTTAATCACCACAGTAATTTTCATCATTCATATGGAGTGAGAACATTCAAATCACTATCAGAGTATATAGATCCACATCAGATAACAATCAGCATTTAATGTATTTCAATTTAAGTACAGATTACATGAAGATAAGACAATCTGTAAACACTGATCATAAAGTCTGATGCATGAGAATTCAAAACTAAGCAGATTTAGAGAAAGAACCTAAAACCATTCCAAGTTCATTTACCAGTCTTGTAAAAGTAGCTTCACATAGTGGTTTTGTGAAGATATCTGCTAGTTGTTGATCCGTTGGAACAAAATGCAATTCCATTATACCTTCCATTACATGTTCCCTTATGAAATGGTACCTAATGCTGATATGCTTTGTCATTGAGTATTGAACTGGATTACCTGTCATAGCAATAACACTTTGATTATCACAGTAAATAGGTATTTTAGAGAATTCTAACCCATAATCCAGTAACTGATTCTTCATCCAAAGAATCTGTGCACAACAGCTTCCTACAGCAATATATTCTGCTTCTGTAGTTGATGTGGAAATTGATTTATGTTTCTTGCTAAACCAAGAAACTAATCTGCCTCCAAGAAATTGGTAGCTTCTACTTGTGCTTTTCCTGTCTATTTTGCATCCTCTGTAGTTAGTAATATCTACTGATGAACCAGTATATTTATCTAACTTGGTTGCAGTGGCCATGGGAGTGAATGCAGTTGAACAGTCTTGCATTCCAAATTTCTTCAGTAAATTTCTGGTGTACTTGGATTGACAGATAAAAGTACCTTCTTTATTTTTCTTGACTAGAAGTTGTTAGGAATATGTGTATTAGTTTGATGATAAGTTAAACAAAACACTTAAGTAAAAATCTAGTGTTTGTAGCCTCAACGAATAAGACCACTCTGGCTATCCGTTGATGGAGTAGCTTTACTTAGAAATAAGTTTAGTATTGTAGCACATTTCAGTTTCTGTATTTAAGCTATATTTCTTAAATGTTGTGGGAAATTATAAGTCATGTTGACTATTAGTGGATATGCAAATAGGAGGGCTAATTGTAAATATTTCATGCCTTGTAATTTTGTATAAATGAAGTAGTATCAACTGATAGATTAAAGGCTTTCAACGGATGAGAAACAAAGCTTCAACGGATGTTTCTAAAGCTTCAACGGATAACATCCATCAATGGATGAATGCATCAACGGATAAAGCCTCAACTGCTAATGCATCAACGGATAAAGCTTCAACTGATAAAGCATCAACGGATAAAGCCATCAACGGATGAAAGCTTCAACAGATGCTAAGTTCAATAGCAGTTGACAGTGACAATTCATAAGCTGACAGAGGCACATGGGTTGACAGAGACAATTGGAATGTGGTAGCCTCTTGGAGGAATCAAGAAAATGCAGCATTTTCATTCTGGTGCAAACAAGGAAGTATTTAAAGATTCACAGTTTATCCTAGATTGCACTGGATAGAGAAATGAAGAAGAAACATATGAAGAACCTTTTTAATTGTATTTGTACTTTTGTCTTCACTTATAAAATTTGGTGATATATAAACCAAGTTGCAGCTAGTAATTAGATGGTGAATTTTCCAGAGCTATTTAGAAAAACATAGAGAGAAAATCATCTAGTTTGTACTAGGACGCATGTGATCAATTCATTTGAATCACAGATTTTCTGAAATACACATCTCTGGTGGAACAACAAATCCACCAGAAAAGTTTTTAAAGCCTTTGTGTTCTTTACATTTGTGTTTTGAATATATATCTGTCTGCATCTGCTCAAAGCAATTCACACACAACTGTTCATCAAAACACTTAGCCTTTGAAACTGCTCAAAACTTGAAAAAGTTTTTAGATTTACATTCAACCCCCTTCTGTAAATCTCATTGTTAGTTCCTTGGGAATAACAATTGGTATCAGAGCAAGCTCTTAACTTACAAAGAGTTTAAAGATCTATTCTACTAACATCATGAGTAAGAAGGATATTGGTGTAAAGATTCCAATCCTGGAAAGAGATAATTATCATCACTGGAAAGTGAAGATGCATCTACATCTTCTCTCTCAAGATGAAAGCTACATCAACTGCATTAAAAATGGTCCTCACATCCCTCACAAGGTGGCCACAGCTGCAACTGCCACAGTTGCTGTTGGACAGTCTATTCCCAAGCCAAAAGCAGAATGGACTGATGAAGATATTGAAGAGGTTCACAAGGACAAGAAAGCCATGAACATTCTGTTTAATGGCCTAGAACAAGACATGTTTGATAATGTCATTAACAGCCAAACTGCTAAGGAAATTTGGGATACTTTCATTTTGAAGAAGGAGAATCACTGAATGATACCTTCAATAGATTTCAGAAACTGTTGAATGGATTGAAGCTATATGGCAGAGTGTACCAAGTCAAGGATTCCAACATAAAATTTCTGAGGTCTCTACCAAAGGAATGGAAGCCTATGACTGTTTCACTAAGGAATTCTCAAGATTATAAGGACTTCACACTTGAAAGATTATATGGAATTTGAAGACCTATGAACTTGAAATGGAGCAAGATGAGCTGTTGCAAAACGGAAAGAGAAAAGGTGGATCAGTTGCACTTGTAGCTGATAATGAGAAGACTGAAGCCAGGAATGAAGAAAAGACAATGCCAGGTGTCAAAATTGGCACAAGCAAATCAGAATCAAGCAGGGGAAAGGAGTAAGTAGCTGAGGTTGAAGATAGTTCCAGTCAAGATGACTCTGATGATGTTGATGAACATCTGGCTTTTCTGTCCAGGAGGTTTGCAAAGATGAAATTCAAGAAAAATGCTAGATTCACTAAGTCAAACAAGAACATGGTGGACAAATCTAAGTTCAAATGTTATAACTGTGGCATAAGTGGACACTTTGCAAATGAGTGTAGAAAGCCAACCTCTGATAAAAAGAAATTTGAGCAAGTGGATTACAAAAAGAAATATTTCGATTTGCTCAAATAAAAGGAAAGAGCTTTTCTGACTCAGGATGACTGGGCAGCGGATGGAGCCAATAAAGATGATGATATGGAATATGTCAACCTAGCCCTGATGGCTAATTCTGATGAAAATGAAACTAGTTCATCAAGCAACCAGGTAATTACTACTGACCTCTCTTAGCTTACTAAAATTGAATGTAATGAAGCTATAAATTATATGTCCAATGAACTATATCATTTGCGTGTTTCCCTTAAATCACTAGCTAAAGAAAACACAAGAATTAAAGAGAATAATTTATTTTTAAGTGATAGGAATGATGTGTTAGAAGGTAAGGTAATTGAGCTTGAAAAGATCAAAATCAAATGCTTATCTGTTGAGAGTGAACTAGAAGAATCTGTCAAGAAAGTAGATATTCTTTCTAAACAATTAGAACGTGAACAAGATGTAATCAAGGCCTGGAAAATATCTAGGGATGTTAGTACTCAGATTTTCAAGGTTCAGGGAATTGAATCACTCTGTGAGAATGCCTGGAAGAAAAACAAAAAGGAAGTAGAATTAATTGATGGATTGTCAATGGATGTGGAATCAACGGATGATGAAAGTTATCCGTTGAAGGAAGAAAAGGAGCATCCGTTGAAGGCTCATCAATTAAAACAGGCAAGTGATTCTAAAAAGAACAATTTAAAAAATCTCAATAAGAAGTTTGGTTCAACTTCCAAGAACTTTATCAAAGAAGAAGCTAGCACAATTAAAGATGCCAGTAAGGTGAATATAAGACACATGACTTTAGATCAGTTGAAAAATAGGCTTAAGATGGTTGAGGATAAAAAGGAAACTAAAAGGAAATCTAATAGAAATGGGAAGGTAGGGATTAACAAACACAACAATTACACACCTGATAAGTATGCTCCTAGAAAAAGTTGTGTGCATTATAAAAGTATTAATCATCTATCTGCCAACTGCAAGTCTGTTAAGAATGCTCCCATGCCTTTAGCTCCTTCCATGCCTAACATGTCTATGTCACCTCTGCATGTTATGCCTGTTATGTCTCAACAGAATCCTCATGCACATTTTGCAAACATGCCATATGTTAATAATCCTTATTTTGCTGCATTCAGTATGCCTCAAATGCCATACAACATGCCTATGTGGATTAACATGTTTGCACAATCTATGCCTTATCAAATTCAACCAAATGTGCTAAATGATTCTGTGACTAACCCTACACTTCAACCAACTACATCTGAGACCAAGGTTGACCCAAAGTTACCTAAGTCAAAAGATGCAGGAGGTATGAAGTCTAGGAAAAAGACTAACAAGGCTGGACCCAAGGAAACTTGGGTACCAAAATCAACTTGATTTGATTTTATTGTGTGCAGGGAAAAAGAAGGAATCTATGGTACTTGGACAGTGGATGTTCAAGGCACATGATAGGAGATTTCACCCTGCTCACAGAGTTCAAGGAGAGAGCTGGCCCTAGCATAACCTTTGGAGATGACAGCAAAGGGTTCACTATAGGATATGGCTTGATTTCAAAAGAAAATATCATCATTGATGAAGTTGCATTAGTTGATGGTCTCAAACACAATCTATTGAGTATCAGTCAACTATGTGACAGAGGGAATACTGTTTCCTTCAATTCAGAAGCCTGTGTTGTCACAAGTAAGAAGGACAACAAAGTGGTTCTAACTGGAGTTAGAAAAGGAAATGTGTACTAGGCTGACTTCAACTCTACAGATGCAGAATCAATTACTTGTCTTTTCAGCAAAGCAAGTACAGATGAAAGTTGGCTATGGCACAAGAAGCTGTCCCATTTGAATTTCAAGACAATGAATGATCTAGTCAAAAAGGACTTAGTTAGAGGATTGCCTCTAGTGGAATTCTCAAGGGATGGACTGTGTGATGCTTATCATAAAGGGAAGCAAAAGAGAGCATCATTCAGTAAGAAGCTTGAATCAGCAATTGATGAACCATTAAAACTGCTACACATGGATCTTTTTGGACCAGTCAATGTATTGTCAATTTCAAGGAAAAGTTATTGCCTAGTGATTATAGATTATTTCTCAAAGTTTTCATGGATCTACTTTCTTGAATCAAAGGATGAAGCTAGTGAAATCATTATCAATCATATCAAGCAAGTCAACAATCATCCAAATTTCAAAGTAAGGAATATCAGGAGTGACAATGGAACTAAGTTCAGGAATTCTACCATGAGGTTGTTATGTGAAGAAAATGGGATCATGCATGAGTTCTCAGCTCCAAGGACTCCACAACAGAACGGTGTGGTGGAAAGGAAGAACAGATCACTAATTGAAGCTGCAAGAACAATGCTTGAAGAGTCAAAACTCCTAACATACTTTTGGGCTGAGGCAGTTAACTGTGCATGTTACACTCAGAATATTTCTCTAATCAATCAGGCAAAAGGCATGACTCCCTATCAACTGTTCAAGAGAAGAAAACCAACCTTAAACTTTCTTCATCTCTTTGGTTGCAAATGCTACATTCTAAGGAATCAACCTGATCACAAAGGGAAGTTTGATGCAAAGGCTGATAAAGGGATATTTGTTGGTTATTCTGCTGGAAAATCATATAGGGTCTACAATCTAAGAACCAACATTGTTATGGAATCTGTGCATATTGTGTTTGATGATAAAAAGATTGATGGACTAACATATAAGGGACATCATGAAGGACTCAAATTTGACAACATTGAGATATATTGTGATGATAGTGAAGATGAGAATGATGGAGAAGGCACCTCAAAAAGAATTCAAAATCTGCCTTTGGATAATGCACAAAATGTTGCATCAGTTGAAAGTCATAATTCAACATCCATTGATAGAAGTAATGCAACATCCGTTGAAAGACAAAGTGCACCATCCGTTGAAGTACATAATGAAGCATCCGTTGATCATAGTCTATCAACGGATAATCAATTCATTTCATTAGTTGATAGAACTCCCAGTTCCTTTTAAAGGATCAGTAACTCAGGGGGAGTTTCAACCAATCAATACTCTATCTCAAATCATGACAATACTGAGGCAACCTCATCTAGAGCTAATCTACCACCTCAAAGGAAATGGACCAGGAATCATCCTTTTGAATTGATCATTGGTGATGCAACATCTAAGGTGCAGACTAGAAGGGCTACTCAAGATGAATGTCTATACAGTAGTTTTCTATCACAGGAGGAACCTAAGAGAGTGGAAGAAGCTCTATTGGATCCAGATTGGATTTTAGCAATGCAAGAGGAGCTAAACCAATTTGAGAAGAACAAGGTATGGAAGCTGGTACCCAAGCCAAAGAACAAGAGCTCTATTGACACAAAATGGGTATTCAGAAACAAGATGGATGAAAATGACATTGTAATAAGGAATAAAGCTAGATTGGTTGCCAAGGGCTATTCTCAACAAGAGGGAATAGATTTTGATGAGACATTTGCTCCAGTTGTAAGACTTGAAGCCATCAGAATCTTTCTAGCCTATGCAGCCCATGCCAATTTCAAAGTCTATCAAATGGATGTCAAGAGTGCATTTCTGAATGGAGAATTGGAGGAAGAAGTTTATGTAAGTCAACCTCCAGGATTTGAAGATCCAAATTTTCCAGACTATGTGTATTATCTGTTGAAAGCACTCTATGGACTAAAGCAAACACCTAGAGCCTGGTATGAGACTTTGTCAAAATTTCTTCTAGATAATTACTTCACAAGAGGTACTGTTGACAAAACTCTTTTCTTTTGAAATGTTAATGGCTCTAAAATACTTGTTCAAATCTATGTAGATGATATTATATTTGGTTCTACAGATGATAGGTTTTGTAAAAAGTTTGCTAAGTTAATGCAAAGTAAATATGAAATGAGCATGATGGGAGAGCTAACTTATTTTCTTGGTTTACAAGTTAAACAAGTTAGTAGTGGAATTTTCATTAGTCAAACCAAATATATTTATGATCTTTTAAAGAAGTTTGACTTAATGGATTGTTCATCTGTAAAAACTCCCATGGCCACTGCCACCAAGCTTGAATTAAACAAGGCTGAAAAGTCTGCGGACATTACAAGTTATAGAGGCATGGTTGGCTCACTTCTATATTTAACTGCTAGTATACCTGATATAATGTTTTCTACATGTCTCTGTGCTAGATTTCAAGCTGACCCTAAAGAATCTCACTTAGTGGCTATTAAAAGAATTTTCAGATATCTCAAAGGGACTCCAAATCTTGGAATTTGGTACCCTAGAGAGTCTGGTTTTGATCTAATTGGCTACTCAGATGCAGATTATGCAGGTTGCAAAATAGACAGGAAAAGTACAACTGGCACCTGTCAATTTCTACGGAATAAGCTTGTGTCATGGTTCAGCAAGAAGCAAAATTTTGTTTCTACATCAACAGCTGAAGCTGAGTACATTGTTGCTGGTAGTTGATGTGCACAGATACTATAGATGAGGAATCAACTATTTGACTATGGGCTAAATGTTGACAAAATTCCAATACTCTGTGACAACACAAGTGCCATTGCCATTACTGAAAATCCAATACAGCACTCAAGAACCAAGCACATTGACATCAAGTACCACTTCATAAGGGAACATATGATGAATGGTACAGTGGAACTCCATTTTATTCCAAGTGAAAAGCAGATTGCAGACATATTTACCAAGCCACTTGATGAATCAACATTCATAAGATTAGTAAGTGAGCTAGGTATGCTTAATTATTCATAAATTCATGTCCTTATTATAATTTGCTCTGAAGCCTGAAATGAATTTGTTGCAAGAACAAAGTTGGATTTAAGTAAAGTTTATTCTATCATTGGATATTCCCTATCCGTTGAAAGCCAAAATTGTTCTATCATCGGATGTTCATTATCCGTTATAAGATAAATACATTTCTGGTAATCTTATCCTTCAACGGATAAAACTATATTAATCTTCAACGGATAACTGTTTACCTCATCCGTTGAAGTGTCACATCAGTTGTTTTAAGTAAGTCACAGCCGTTGATTCTTTTACGTAACCGTTGATACATATATATATATACACAGTTGTATGTATTTGTATTAAAGGCAGTTTTTAGAATTCATACGGTTTTCTTTATTCTCAAACGACTGTAGTTTACTTAAAAATAGTGTTTAATCATTTTCTTTGTGTTTTAATCTGAGAAAGTATAAAAGCTCTTTGAATTCTTATTTTCACTTTACGCTTTCTTGCAATTTTTCAAAAGCTTTTACTCTCTTTCTCTCCCAAAACTCTCAACTTTTCTCAGCAACCTCTACTCACTACAATGGCACCAGTAGTAAAGATAATGTCCCAGTCTGGATTTGTCTATGAGAAAAACAATTTCGTAGCCTTGGTGGAAAAGAATGAAACCCACTCAGATTATCACAAGATGATGGACTTCATCAAGAACTGTAAACTAAGCTATGCAATGCTGGAAGCCCCAACTATTTACTGTGAGGTAATTGAGGAAATTTGGACAACTGCAGAGTTCAACCCCACTGATATGACCATCTCTTTCACTCTCAAAGGTAAAGATTACTGTATTAACTGTGATGATATACAGTCCTGTTTCAAACTACCTGAGAACAATGCCATGACACCACATACTGATAATGATGTATCCAACATGTTAAATTCCATAGGCTATTCTTTTGATTCTGCTAGTTTAGGGAGTATTAGAAGAAAAGGCCTTAGGAAAGAATGGAGTTTTCTTGGTGATGCCTTTATCAAGGTTTTCTATGGGAAAATTAGTAATTTTGATGCAATAACTTCATCTTTTGTTAATATGCTCTATATGCTAGTTTCTGATAGGTATTTTAATTTTAGCAACTATGTTATGCTAGAATTTGGTACCAGGTTAGGTAACAAAGCTAATAGACCTCATAACATCTATTATGCTAGATTCTTTATATTATTGGATAACCATGTTGCTGAAGGTTTGGTCATAACCAATGAGAGTAATAAACTCAAGTACTGGGCACAAGAGAATAGGGTCCTTGTAGATCTTTTGAGAATTAACCTCAATAATCAGGTGTCATTGTTATATTTACCAATAATGAATACACCTCAGGTAAGTGAGGTAAATACTTCTTCAACTCCTACTACTTCCAACCCCATTATTTCTTTTCCTTCAAGTGTGGCCATGGAATCTATGTCTTTGTCCCAACAGATTCCTACCAAGTCCACCAAACCTAAAGTTTCAAAACCAAAGTCAAAGAAAGCCACCTCTGTTGTCTCTCAAAAGACAACAGTTGTAACAACTACCATAAACCCTGAGGAGAGTGAACAGGGTGTGAGTGGTGAGGGGAGGGGTGAACATCAAGAAACCCCCCAGGATAAGGTAGGAGAGGTAAGTGATACCCCAGCTAGCCAAGCCACAGTTTCTCAAAAGACTGTGGTGCTTGAAAAGGATTCAAACTCATCCCTAGTTGCATCCTCCCAAAAGGGTGTAGCTATTAAAAATAGTCCCCAACCAGGGACATAGAACAAAAGAGGGAGGGACACTGAAGCCACACACTCACCTATAAAAGCCTTTATAAGAAGAAAGAGGGTCAAAACCTTAGTTTCCATACAGGGTACACACACTGCACATATACACTCACCTGTATCTATGCATTCTCAAATTCAGCTTGATGTGACTCCAACAAATGTGGAGTCACAGCCCCATTCTCTCAAAATTGATACACATCAATCACCAAATTCTCCATTACCATCTCTGGATGTGGACATGATATTCACATCAATTCCTGATTTTCCCTCTTTACAACTCAGGGAGGAGCCCCACTTAAATTCTGGTGATCATCATCTTTTAGATGATTTGTTGGATCATCATCCAATTCTTTCAAACTTAGTTGAAGAATCTGTGTCACCCAAATTAAAATCTATCCACACAGATTCAACAATTATGTCACTTTCAATTTCTACTTCTTTTCCTTCTTCAACGGATATTCCTCATCCGTTGACAAGTGGTTGTTCTTCGACGGATAAGCTTAACAGCAGTTATCCGTTGATACCATCAGTTCTTACTTCAACGGATACTCCCTATCCGTTGATAGTCTCTAGACATATAACTGACTTAATTCCAAGTGTAGAAGACATGGTTACTGTACAATCACTTCTAGGATTGAGGGAAGGGAGTGAAAATTTGAGTGAGAGGCTGGGTTGCTCCCATGCAAAAGGAGAGGTTGAGAGTCTAAATATGCATGCTATTTCTTCCAGCATGGCAAAAGAAAGTGAGAGGAGTGCCACCTTAGTAGGTGAAGGTGAGGGTGTGAGGAGTGTGAGCCAGGGGGAGCCCCTGATGCAAGAAAAGAGAGAAATTGAGAAAAAAGCAGGTACAAAAGGTATAAGGGTGGATCCAGCTATTGCTAATGAGTCAATGATTCTGGATGATGCTGAAAAGGAAAGACAATTTCAGCAACATTACAAAGCTGTAATTGATAACATTTCCTTGGATGCTCACACTTTTACTCATCCTGTGTCAGCCTATCAATTGTTGGCTACTCAGGGCAATGAGGAGGCAGAACAGACTTTAAATCTAGTACATACTTCAGAATCTCTACAAAGGGATAAAGCTGATGTCAACTTGATGCCTTCTACAGCTGGTTAGCCATCTGAAGAATTTGGAGTATATTTTAATGATGATGACTATGTTTCACTTGATGGAAGCATGAACTTAGGGGGAAATGAAGGCCCAAGTTCTATTCCAGATTTACCTGAATGGGCATTAACAAAGGAGCCAAACCAGGGCAATTCAATGTATCCTTAGTCAAACAAATCATGTCTATCCAAAAAGCCATTCAGAACACCTCTAATGCTGGTACCAAGGCTCTTCTTCAAGCCCACCTAGATTCTCTACATCTCATGAAGCTACAGCAATTAAGACAGAATCTGAGTGTGGATGAACTCAAGAAGGATATTGCTGACTTGAAGTCCTACAATTCTGAGAAGCTGGATTCAGTCATGCCCTATGGTACCATGCAGGACTTGTTACTGAGACTGAGAAGAGAATCAGATGCTGAAAAGAGGCTAGCCAAGTTGGAGGACAGAGTTCAAGTCATTGAAAACTCTGTGGTCACCATTCTTCAAAATCAACAGTCTCAAACAAGTCTTCTAATGCAACTAGCTAAAGCACAAGGCTTGACTCCTCTCCTTGATGATAACAAAAAGGGGGAGAATAAAGTGGAAGGGGGAGGGGAGCCATCTACAAACATTCAAATATCCAAAGTGCTAGTTCATGTCATCACTACTTCTCCAACACTTCAAATCAAAGGAAAACTTGATGGAATTAATCTAATCCAACTAGCAGCAGCTGAGATGAAGGTGAAGGAGCAAAGGAGAAGAATTGATGAAAGGATGCAACAGATGTTTGGCTCTACAACTTTAAAATAATTATCTGTGAAATATAGCACAAAGATTGAGCCAATCATTATGGAGCACAAGCCAGTAAGGCGGAATAAGGTTGGAGAAACTTCCTTCAGGAATTTGAAACCCATGGTACTCAAGCCATCCACTAGATTCAACAGGGACTCTACAAAGAACCCTCTAAACTTTAGTCAATCAAAAGAATTAGATTTTCCTCTTCCAAAACCTGATGAGGACAAAGTTTGGGTGGTAGCATCATAAAGCACAAAGAGACCAATGATGTAGTGGAAATAATGAATATGGCTATCATTTATAGAGAGGGAAAGAGTATCTGTGTGATGCAAGGACATCCCAAATTCTTAAAAGCCAAGAGGGAAGAAACCATGAGATTAAAGGAAGAAGCTAAAAAGCTGAAGGCTGACAAAAGTGCACAAGCAAAGCTTAAAAAATAGCTAAAGTCAAGTCAGGATGAAGAAAAGAAGAAGATTGAAGACAAGAGTGAAGAAGAGAAGATTGAAAGCAGAAATGTGGATATGGGGAATGTGTTTGGTGAGAGTGTGGAAGAAAGAAAGGAATGGCAGAAAGGGAACAGAAAGAAGGCCAATGCAAAAAGGAAGAGTGAAGATGACACTGTGGAGGCCCAATCAAAATCTAAACCACTACCTTCCATTCCTGAGCCTTTTGTTGCTGATCCTAGTATAAATGTCCATGGTGAACCAATCATCCCTAAAGAGGAACCTATTGATTGGGACACCATCAACCTGCCTACCTTCCTAACTACCTCTCCACCACTAAAGAAACTGAAAAGAAAATCCAAATCTACACCTCCCCTAACCTCAAGTAAATTCACTCAGAAATATAAACCCAAGCCTAAGCCACAAGCCTCAAAGGATGATTATGTTCACATTTTTGACATAAAAGAGTTTACATATATTGAACTCTATCTGGATGAGTTGGAGGAAGTAAGGGGAATAAGTGCATACAAACAGCTCCCAGAAAGGCTAGTGTTCAAATATAAAGGAAGTGAGGAAATGACTTGGCCTCTTCAAAGGGAAGGCTATTCTACCTTGATTAGAGTCTACTCAGCTATCAAAAGGGATTTTGGCTTTACCAGGACTGCCAAAACTGAGATTCTCAACAAGATTGCCAACATAAGGAAAACTTGGTGGGAGTCTAATTCCTTGCCTAGAACATTACTCATCCCTGAGCATGGAATTGCAGTTCATAAATCATCTCATTGGCTGATGGAGTTCAGAGACAATAAAGGAGTCAGAAGATTTTTAAGACTCAGTAAGAAATATGAATCAACATGGTTTTAAGATATAATCTCAACTCAGTAATATCATCAGTATGAAAAGAATAAATTGTTTGAGGTACCTTCAATTCAGCAGTTTCAGGGCTGCTATCAGTATTTTCCATCAAGGCATAGTTCACCTCATCTTCAGAATATGAAGTGTATGTCCAGCTTTTCTTCTTTGTGACAAGTGCCTTGCCTTTGTCACTTTTTCCTTTCTTGCAGTCAGGAGATATGTGGCCTCTTTCACCACAGTTGTAGCATTTGACATTTGAGTTGTCTCCTCTGTCAGACTTTGCACCTTTGCTTTCAGACTTTATGAACCCTTTATTATCAGAACTTACACATTTCCTGGAAAACTTCTTTCCCTTTCTGAATTTCCTGTAGGCTATCTTTGTGATACCCTTTACCATAAGAGCACACAATTTCATTATCTCTTCATCAGCATCTATTTCAGATAAACTTTCAGTTTCTGAATCATCATCATCAGAATATGATGACTCTGAATCAGACTTTATGATGAGAGCCTTTCCTTTGCCCCTTTTTGAGGCAACCAATATAGGAAATTCCTCCTCAGCCTTAAGAGCAACTGTCCTTGACTTTCTTCCATGCCTCTTGCTCCTTTGATCCATCTCAAGTTCATAAGTCTTAAGCATACCATAAATTTCATCAAGAGTAGTTTCAGTAAGGTCATAATTGTCTCCTATGGTAGTAGACTTCAAATCCCAATTTTTAGGAAGGGCTAAAAGGAATTTTAGATTTGAATCTTCAAGATCATATTCCTTGTCCACCAATGACAGATCATTCAAGAGTTTGACAAACCTGTCATATAAGTCAGTTAACGACTCATCAGCTTTTGAGTCAAAGTGCTCATACTCTTGAGTGAGTATAATCCTCCTGTTCTTCTTGATTGCATCAGTTCCCTGGCATCTTGTCTCCAGAGCTTCCCATATCTCCTTTGCAGTCTTGTAATGTATTAACCTGTTTGACATGACATTATCAATGGCACTATGCAGCAAATGCCTTACCTTTGCATCCTTGGAAATAGATGAGATGTCTTCAGCTGTGTACTCACCTTTCTCCTTCGGTATGGTCTTTGCTGGTTGATCAGCAACTACAACAGAGAGCTTGGTAGGCTTATGTGGTCCTTCATTAATTCTATCAAGGTATTCTGGATCTGTAGCTTCCAGAAACATAGCCATCTTCACTTTCCATATGGGATACTCAGAAGGTCTCATTATGGGAACCCTAATAGTCTCATATCGAGTGTGGGTTTGATTATTTTGAGTTTCTTCAGCTTTGGTGGGCTTGGTTGGAGTTTGTGCTTCTTCAGACATGATTGTTTGGATCTTTACTGTATGTATGTTAACATAAAAGCTCTGATACCAATTGTTAGGTCACACAACACTGTAGAAAAGGGTTGAATACAGTGTTAATACAATCAAATCGATTTTGAACACAAGTAACGGTAAACAGATATATTCAATATGATAAAAAAATTTACAATGGAATTGTTCTCTCTCAGTGACGAACAAATATCACTAAGAGCTGCTAGATTACAATGTATAATCTTCTCGATAATGATAACACATATAGTGTAAACTCAAAGTTTGTGTTTATATAGTACACAGTTACAAGATAACTTCTAATTGATATGGAATATAATTATGTCTCCTAAAATATATCAATCAGATATCTTCTACAAGTCTTCCAGTCTTCTAACTCTTTCCATGCATATCTTCTTTTATTTAGTCTCGATCTTCTACCGTAAATCAGCTTCCTTCCTTATATGAAAGTCTTCCCGCACTTAAGTTCTGATATGACCTTAAGTTCTGATATTAAGTTCTGATTTCCAGTAAGTCCTGATTTCAGTAAGTCTTGATATTTCCTATTTATTAAGATCTGAAAACTAAACATGAAACATATTAGACATGACATCTCAAATATATCTAACAAGAATCAAATTGATCAAAAGTATATAGAGAACTGAGTTCTTGATAAGTCTAACTAACTTATCGACAAGTCATTTTAAGACTTCTCGAGTGAGTTCTCGATAAGTCAATTTACTGACTTCTCGAGTGACTTCTCGATAAGCTTTATTATGACTTATCGATAAGTCATTGTAGAGTTTTCTATAAGTATAAACTTACAGAGTTCTCTACAAGTATCTTTTTAGACTTATAGATAATTTAGAACAAAATAATTTAATTCAATAAATTATTTTGGTAAAATACTTTTGGTAAAATTATTCTAATTTTATTGTGAATTTATTCAAATAAAAATTGGAAACAATTCAGTTCATTTTGAACAAACTGGGTATTTATTTGACATATCGATAAGTCTATTTTTCAATTCTCTACAAGAGTAAATCAAATGACTTATCGATATGTATTTCATTTCTTAATATGACTTCTTGATAGACTAATTCCAAACGTCTATTTTTTAGTTCTCGACAAGTCATTTGCTTTTACTATAAATACCCAGACATCTCGATACATATACATACTTACACCTTCGAGAACTCAAGTAACCTAGCTTTTCAATCCAAAAGCGATTTCTCTCTCATTTTCACTCCTTTCTCAATAATTTCTTTTACCCACTAAACTCTATACTCATAACAATGGCAGCCAACAATATTGTACCCTTCATCCTAAAGGAGACTAACTTTCTTGCATTCATACATGCAAACCAAGCACCTGAAATATTCCAATATTTTGTCAAGTTTTTGTCTGAGACCTACTTTATAGGGGCTCTTACTGCTAATCCTGTTTTGTACTTGGATGTGTTAGGGGACTTTCGGAACACATCTATAACAAGGACAATTGTGCATGAGAACCAAGCTGCAACAATTGTGATAAACTGTACAATTAAGGGCCAACAGATGGAGATATCTGAGAATGATGTAAATATGGCATTGAAAATTCCTACTAACAGGCTGGTGGAGGCTCCAACTCATGATGAGCTGTATGAATTCATGGACTTCATCAATTACTCTGAGAAGATGAACCTAGCCAGTATGAACAAGAAGCATCTAAGGAGGGAATGATCCTTTCTTTTTGATTCAGTGATAAGGGAATTCACCTGCAGGAAGTCAGGATTTGACAACATATCAAGTGTTGTCCAGAAGCTGGTCTACTCAATGGCCCACAACAAACAGATCAATGTAGGACACTACATACTGGATGAATTGAGCACCAGGCTAACAATGCCATTGGAGTCAAGAGGTAAGGAAATTTTTCTACTTTTTCTACCTAGATTCATTATGTCAGCTTTAAACCATAAAGTCAATGACATACATATGCTTGAAGGAGTAAATAGGTCACTAATTGGCAACTGTAAGCATGTATCCAAAATTCTATTTGGATCACTTCTTACTAAGAATAAGGTTCCAGTGGGTCTTAAGTTAACACCTTTCATGATTGAAAGATTTAAGACCTACCCTTATTCTATGCTAGACATGAGAACCAATGTAAGTCAACCTAGTGCAATAATGGTTCATGAGCCTGTGGAAGCATAAACACAGGAACACCCACAGGAACCTAACCATGTTCAGCCTATTCCTTCACAACCAATAACATCTAGGAAACCAACCACTTCATCCTCTCAAAAGGGTGAAGTGAGTAAAAAGAAGATAAAGGATATAACCTTAAATGTTATGCATGAGAGTGGTGAGGAACAAACAGAAGTTGAGTCACCCTTGATCAAAAGGACAAATAAGAGTAAGAAATCTGAGCTGGCCACTCAAACCACCTCTGTATCCTCCCAAAAGGATGCAGTTGTAAAACTGGGGAATAAACATACTCTAGATACATTCTCTCAACAGGATGTGTCTATTGAAAAGAGAATGCACCCCAATGCACCCTGTATAGAGTCTGCACAGCCAACACCTGAAGAAATTCAAGTGTATGGTAGGAGAAATAAGGATGGCAAACACTCAATTCTGAGCAACAAATCTTAATCTCTCAAATTTCTTCCTCTCATACAGCACTTGAATCCATTTTTCAAGTGCAAGCTAAATCAAGTGACTTGGTTCAAGAAACCTTGCTCACCACCCAGACACTACAATCATATGGTGAGAGGCTACTAGCTAGGGTAGACCTTGATGACACCATCAAAACCATGGGGGATTCATCAATTTTTATTAAAGACCCCATGGATGTTACAAATGCACCTTCATGTGCAAATCACTCTTCACAGACTGTTAGGTTTGAGGATAGTACTCCTGAGGGGGAGCTATCTAAATCTTCTCCAATTCAATTGGAGGTTCCTGTACAAGGAACAAATCCCCTCAAAACCCTAGCAGAAATTATATTAGTAATTGATGCTAGGAGTATAATTTCCAATGACCCTGCTATGGGAGAGGCAAGTCTATCACATTCATGTGATAGTGCTTTTCAAGAAGCACAAGGGTTTGAGACTGGTGCACATGACAGTAACCCATTCAAATCCCCTCCAATTCAATTGGAGGTTCCCACATCTAGTGTGGAATAACAACTTATCATAAACACAGAGTATTATGTGAGTAAACTGTGACTTCTGTCATAGGTGGTTCTGATTCCTCACACCAACCTTTGACCTCACAATCTCAACAACCATACCTTGTCTCCAACTGGCTTCAATGTGACGCCCTCCAAACCCGGATCAGAAGTTTGGGGCCCATAACACATACACACACCATATTTAAACCTGTTTATAAGTATAATAATATATGCAATGACCCTACTTACCACAATCAAGGATCGCAACAGTTTAAAGTATGTCCACAAGCCACAACCTTATTTATTACAAACATACCAAATCCCAATTTATTTATCTTACATTTGAAGTCAAACTTTATTACGAACTTTTAGTTCACACTAAACCACACAACTTCTGCTAGTTCATTCCACTTCAACCTGTAAACATAGCTGGCACACTCGACTGGGGATTCTCGCCATCACCAAATTCCTTTTTAACTGGAAAAGAACATAAACATATTCGCAAGAGTGAGCTAACTAGCTCAGCAAATCACAATGACAACACTGAGATTTAATAATGATCAATTGAAATAATATAGGGAATCAAGTTTCCTGATAAATAATGATTAGAATTGGATATTCACTTTTATTTTAAAAACCAAGGTTAGGCTGCTGATCAGTTACGCACTAACCCCGAGCAAGGCTCCTAGCTTTGCTCTATATACTGGATCCAAGGCATACATTGGCCTAATACGACCACGAATCTGGTCTGACCACGAATCTGGTCCATATTTAAAAACAATCCAATTCCATAGTAATAACATGATAAGCAATGTAATTCAATAAACTGAATTATAAATAACATTTATCTTGAAGCATAAGGTGCTTCACAACACCGGAAAGGTATAACAAGGTCAACAAGAAGCTTGGCTTTCAATTCAAGAAAAGAATCAAAGTGTAGAAGACCAAGGGTGCAAAGGTTACAAGGAATGGTCATCTGTTATACAAGGAATAAAGGTTCGTCTGATAAACAATCTCATATCAAAGATCAGTATGTGGTAGATATGCATTTGTGGAGTAGGATTGGATATGTGTGGTTCGTATCCAAGAATTCAACAATCAAGGGTTTACAAGAAATTAGGCTCACGACTCAAGATCAATAAGAATAAGGGTTTAGGGTTAAGTACTTCAAAGTACTTGCAATAAAGAATATGAATTGCTGGGAATAATTGCAATATAATCAAAAGAGTTCAAAAGTGTTCACAAGTATATTATAAGAAAGTTCAGGGACACTTGCCTTATCAATTCGCTTTCACTTCACTAACACTTGTCAATTGGTTCCCACTCACTAACCACTTGTTTTCCTTTTCTACGTCTCGCTTCCTCTATTAGACATCACATATACTCATCAACACTATTTCTCAACTCATTTTATTCGATACAAGCTTATATCTACCCTTCGTTTCACCCAACTTCGATGACGGATTAAAAGTTATAGCAAAAACACTCAAACAATGCACAAACAATCATTTTATATAGTAATAAGGTCACATATAACACATAGCACGTAAGATATTCAGTCCAAATAATTTTTCAAAGAAGATTCGGGGTCAAAATGATTTTTCAGGTATTTAATACGAATTTTTTGAACATTTTTCGGAATTAAAATTGGACTCCGAATCATTTATAATTAAATAATAGGGTTCGAACACCCAAATTTGACTTTAAAATAATTTTATAATAATTATCGAGCCTTAAAAATAATTTAAAATAATATCTTAAAGCTCGAAACTATTTTCCGAAATTTTTAAATCAATTTTAAATAATTAAATCCAATTATTAAATTAATTAATAATTAATTAATAATTAATTAATTAAATTTATCAATCAATTAATATTAAATTAATCAATTAATTAAAATAATTAAAAACTAATTAATATTAATTAAAAAAATAAATCAGATTTATTTTTGAATAGATAAATAATTAAAATAATTTTTCTGCATTTAAAATAAAATAAATCATTTTCTGATTTTTAAAATAATGAAAATATCATTTTTAAAATAAAGTAAACAAAAATCTAATTTCTGTTAGTTTTTAAAATCCCAGGGACTGAAATGAAAATATATAGAAAACTTAGTGTCCTAATTGTACCTTGGCAACGCCGCCGCCTCCATCGCCGTCTCCGGCCACCGCCGGCGAGTCGACGTGCCCAGAACTCGACCAGAATGTGCAGATAAGCAGAGTTCAACAAGGCCAACTCGATTATGCAAACAAAATTTCCAAAAACTCCGTCGTTTGGCCGGAATAATCACGGGAAAAACCCGCCGACGGGGACCTTCCCAAACTTCGTTCATGGCTTTCCTGGTATCGTTTGTTAAATTCGTTTATACCATTCGATTCCTTATCCTACGATCTATCTACTGATGCAACCAATTTAATCTAATAACCCTTAGTTAAGAAATGCCTAATTTTCAATTAAGAACATTCAAGAACATAAACCCTAGTTTACAATCCGAGAATCAAACTCAAATTTAATCATGTTATTGAACTCAGTTTTTGACATATAATATACCAAATTGACCAGGAAAAAAATAGATCTACACGATTATGCCATCAAATCATATTAAAAACATCCAGAACAAAAATTTATAATTTAATCCATAATTAATTCGAATTTAAATAATTAAATCAGAAAAATACCTTGATTTCTGGGCAAAAACAAATGGTTGATTCAGAAAGAGAATTTCGAGAGCTTCGTTTTGATATATTGCATGCCCGAATCGGAGTTCGATAACGCCTTCGTTTGTGCGATTGATTTTCAAGAATACGGTGTTTTAATAAAGTTTTCTCTGGTTTTCAGGGTTTGTACTGTGTGATTATGATTTTACGCGTGAAAATGAAATAAGAAAGGGCTATTTATATTTACAGAATATTAGTACGTTCTGGATCGTGTTGGATCGATAAATACGTTTGTCTTGGATAAACATTATCCTTTTTGGATAAACATTATCCTGTTTTGGATAAGCACTATCCTGTTTTGAATAAGCACTATCCTGTTTTGGATAAACTTCATCCTATTTTGGATAATTATCAAAACCGGGTTTTTATAAAATGATTGTACGGAGATAATGTTATCGAAAAGGGTTAACGTATCAAAAATATAGCGCCGCGCCGCACACGGGTCAAACCGTAATCCGGATCGAAAAAGTCAAAACATGGAAAATGTCCGGAATTACCAGATTAGGTCAGGAAGGAGTTTTCGGAAGAGTTTCGGGTTGTAAAAATGTAAAAACGGTTGAGGTTGGACGATTCCCGGCTTTATAAAATAATTTTGTAAATATTGAGAAAATAGTTAATAAATTCATAAATCAATATAAAATCATATAATACTCCAAAAATTTCCAGAAAAATACCTTAATTATCTATATTTTATTCTGGACATAATAAAATTAACATACCTAGACTTTACCACATATGAACATTCAAATAATATCACCAATCATCAAATTATTCACCAAAAATCACATAATAATCACATAATGATCATTTATTGATAAAAATAATTACACGTCATGTCCCGGATATTACATCCTCCCCCTTAAAAGGATTATGTCCTTAGAATCTTCTAAGTAAACAACTGAGGGTACTTTTCTCGCATATCACTTTCTAACTCCCAGGTTGATTCTTCAACCTTTGGGTTTCTCCACAATACTCTTACCAAATTCAAAACTTTATTTCTCAATACATTCTCTCTCTTTTCTAGAATCTCTATTGGATTCTCTACATACGTTAAATCTGTCTGAAGTTCTATCGGCTCATACTCAATTATATGCCTAGAGTCTGGATTGTACTTCTTAAGCATCGATACGTGGAAAATATTATGAATATGCTCCATGTGTGGGGGTAACGCCAATTCGTATACTACCTTGCCGACACGTTTCAAAACTTCAAAAGGTCCAACGTATCTAGGACTCAACTTACCTTTCTTTCCGAATCTCGATAACCCTTTCCACGGTGACACTTTCAGTAACACTAAATTTCCTTCTTCGAATTCCATATCCTTTCTGGATCGGTCTGCATATTTCCTTTGACGATCTTGTGCTGCAATTAGCTTTTTCTGAATAACCTCAACAACTTCCTTGGTCTGCTGTACCAACTCGGGTCCAAGTATCTTACGTTCTCCGACTTCCTCCCAATATACAGGTGATCGACATTTGCGTCCATAAAGTGCTTCATAGGGAGGCATTCCGATATTGGCATGATAACTGTTATTGTAAGCAAACTCCACTAAGGGCAAATGCTCATCCCAATTTCCTTTGAAATCAATGGCACACACACGTAACATATCTTTGATTATTTGGATTGTTCTCTCGCTTTGGTCGTCCGTCTGTGGATGATAAGCTGTGCTCATATTTAACTTAGTTCCCAAACATTCTTGGAAACTTCTCCAAAATCTCAAATTGAATCGTGGATCACGATCAAACACGATAGACACAGGGACTCCATGACATATTACTATTTCCTTCAGATACATGTGAACCAACTTGTCTAGTGAAAATCTTTCATTGATAGGCATGAAATGTGTCGATTTGGTTAGTCTGTCCACTATAACCCAAATAGCATCATGATTCGCTTTCGTCCTGGTAAGCCAACTATAAAATCCATGGCAATGTGCTCCCACTTCCACTCTGGAATCTCTAGTGGCTATAATAATCCACTCGATCTCTGGTGCTCCGCCTTAACTCCCTGACACGTGTAACATTTGTTAACCCATTCCGTAATTTCTCTCTTTATATCTGGCCACCAATAATTCTCTTTTAAATCTCTGTACATCTTGGTACTTCCCGGATGAATAGAATACCTTGAGTTGTGAGCTTCTTATAGAATTTCATTTTTTAATTCTTCCACTGGTGGTATCCAAATTCTTGATGAAAATCTGAGAATAACTTGATCGTCCTTCTGGGTGCATAACTCTTCTCCAACCAACCGATTGATATCCTGATCTATTATTTCCTCTTGGCATTTTCTTATCTTCTCTAAAAATTCTGGTTGAAAAGTCATACTGTACATCTTCGCTTCATCAGGTTTGCAAATTCTGACCTCCAAGTCCAACTTCTGAAATTCCTTATATAATTCTTCAGGTATCGTCAATATGTTCAGCTTTCTTTTTTTCTTAATGCATTTGTCACCACATTCGCTTTTCCTGGATGATAGTTAATCGTGCAATCATAATCTTTGATCAACTCCAACCATCTCCTCTGTCTCATGTTAAGCTCCTTTTGCGTGAATATGTACTTCAAGCTCTTATGATCCGTATATATCTCACATCTTTCTCCATATAAATAGTGTCTCCAAATCTTTAAGGCGAATACTATCGCTGCTAGTTCCAAGTCATGAGTAGGATACTTCTGCTCATGAGGTTTTAGTTGTCTTGACGCATACGCAATGACTTTATCATGCTGCATCAAAACACAACCTAATCCCTTATGAGAAACATCACTATAGATTACGAAATTCCCTTGATCATCTGGAAGTGACAAAACAGGTGCCGTGATTAGCCTCTTTTTCAATTCTTGAAAACTTTCTTCGCACTTCTCATTCCATATAAACTTCTCATTTTTCCTTGTAAGCTTCGTCAAAGGCGTCGCAATCTTCGAAAAATCTTGAACAAATCGTCGATAATATCCTGCCAGTCCTAAGAAACTTCTCACCTCTGTTGGTGTTTTTGGCCTTTCCCAATTCGTAATAGCTTCAATCTTCGTTGGGTCCACTTTGATCCCTTCATGACTTACCACGTGTCCTAAGAATTGAACTTCTTGTAACCAAAATTCACACTTTGAAAACTTTGCATATAACTCTTCCTTCTCAAAATTTCCAAAGTTGTCCTTAGATGCTCCGCGTGGTCTTTTGTTGACTTTGAGTAAATCAAAATATCATCAATAAACACAATAACAAACTTGTCCAAATATTCCTTGAAAATTATGTTCATCAAGTCCATAAATGCAGCTGGGGCATTGGTCAACCCAAAAGACATCACTAAGAATTCATAATGACCGTACCTTGTTCTGAAAGCTGTCTTTGGTATCTTCAGGTTTGATCTTTAATTGGTGATATCCGGATCTCAAATCAATCTTAGAGAAGTACTTAGCTCCTTTCAGCTGGTCAAACAAATCGTCAATTCGAGGTAAGGGATACTTGTTCTTGATCATAAGCTTATTAAGTTTTAGATAGTCGATGCATAATCTCATGCTTCCATCTTTCTTCTTAACAAATAATACCGGTGCACCCCATGGGGATACACTGGGTCTAATCACTCCTTTCTCCAACAATTATTGCTATTGTTTTGCCAATTCCTTCATTTCTACTAGCGCCATTCTGTATGGGGCCTTAGATACTGGTTCCGTTCCAGGTGCCAAGTCAATTGCAAATTCAATTTCTCTATCTGGAGGAAGTCTTGGTAATTCATCTGGAAATACGTCTGTAAATTCATTTACCACTAGAATGTCTTCCAGTTTTTCTAGATCCTGACTTTTATCTATCATATACGCAATAAAGTGCTCGCATCCTTGTCATAGTAACTTCTTAGCTTGAATTATCGTCAAGAACTTTTTTGCTTGTCTCTGGCCTCTAAACGTCACCACTTTCTCGTCTGGCGTCTTCAGTATTACTTTCTTATTATGACAGTCTATCTGAGCATCATGCTTAGATAGCCAATCCATTCCTAAAATAACGTCAAACTCTCCTAACTTAAAGGGAATCAAGTTAACATCAAACTTATGGCCAGTAATATCAATCTCACAGCTCTTACACACTTGGTTAATAGATACACGCTCCTGATTTGCTAATTCTACCGTCATAATCTCACTTAACAATTCAACTGGACAATTCAACTTATCAACAAAACCTTGAGAAATAAATGATCGAGTTGCTCCCGAATCTACTAGTACTTTAGCACATAAAAAGTTCACAGTAAGCATACCTGCCACAACATCAGTATCTATGATAGCATCCTTCACAGACATATCATAAACTCTAGTTCTGGGAGATTCATTCATTGTTGGAGTAGCTCCTATGATACGCAATGCGGTGTTGACTGGAATTGGCGCCTTACAATCCCTTGCGATATGTCCTGGCTTTCTGCACTTGAAACAAGTAAATCCAATTACTAGAACCTTGCCTGCCAGATTCTTGGTAGGCTGTTCCTTGTTGATTGGTTCTCTTGCTGGAGGATTACGACACTCCTTTGAATAGTGCCCCTTCTGGTTGTATCTGTAGCAGACCACATTCAACTTGTTGCAAACTCTACCATATTTCTTTCCAGAGACTTGGCAGTCTGGTACAACTAGCCTCTGTTGGGTTGGCTGGTTCCCAATGGCTGGGCGGTTACCTTGGCCTCCGTTGCCTGTATTCTGTCTGTTAAAATTTCTCCCGGGCTAGAACTTTCCCTTCCTCTGATTAAAATTTGGAAACTTCCCTGCTTGGGATTGTCCTTCATTTCCCTCAAACTTTCTCTTCTTACCTTCCTTCTCTTTCTGAGACATTTCACTCTCTGTCTCCACAATCATAGCCTTCTGCACAACTCCCGCATACGTATCCAACTCAAATATGGCCACCTTCCCACGGATCCATGGCTTGAGTCCTTACTAAAACCTTTTAGCTTTCTTCCTATCAGTGTCCACATATGATGGCACAAACCTGGACAACTCCTCAAACTTACTTTCATAATCCGCCACTGACATATTCCCCTGCTTTAGCTCCAGAAATTTCAACTCCATTTGATCCTGAACAAACTGAGGGAAATACTTCTCTAAAAACAGCTCATTAAATCTATCCCACGTAACATCATCCGTACCTTCCAACATCTTAACAGTTTCCCACCAGTAGGTGGCTTCATTCTTCAAGTAGTAACTTGCAAACTCAGTCTTCTGCTCCTCTCTCACTTTGACTAATGCAAACGCCTTTTCAATTTCCTTCAACCAGATTCTTGCCTTGATAGGATCTATAGAACCCTTAAACTCTGGTGGATTCACCGCCTGAAAGGTTTTAAAGGTTACCTGAGGGTTGGTCTGCCTCTGCTGTTGTTGAGTCAGGTGAACTGTTTGTTGAACCAAGATCTGAAGAATCTGGGCCACAGTTAGGTCTACGGGACCTGGGTTGGCATTCTGGTTGTTGCTGTCTTGGGTGTTGTTGTTGTTATTGTTGTTGTTGTTTTCTTCATTCTGGTTGGTGGAACGGGTATTTCTTCTGGTAGACATTTTCTGTAAAGAATCAAACAATTTATTTAGCCTTTAAAACATACTCCTTTTTGTGAAAAGATTTTGTAAAAACAGAAATATCACTTTTTGAAAACATTTTCAATAGTTGAACTAAATAAATTACATGCTTCTTTACAGACTGTAAACAGTTAAAGGGAATAGGGTACATGTCATCACAAGAGTTTCATAACTGGTGCAGTAAGATAAAACACGTATGACAATGCTGGAAAGGAAGGGTACTGATATATATCAAAGTTTGGTGGTGCAAGCGCAAAACATTTTATTAAAGGCAAAGGTACAACAGGTCTATTCCTTATTCAGCAGGTCGAGTTTATTCAAACTCCTACCAAAAGTCCAATAATACACACTATACACTATTATACTTATATCACTTATCACATCATTCTTGTCGTTTAGCATTATGGAAACTCTGGTCCACCAAGTCCTTCAAAATCCTTCAATGCTTCTCTAGCCCACCCCATAAGAGCATCTGGGGCTGCATACTCACAAGTGGCTCCATAAAGTCTGGTCTCACACTACGAAATGGAATAGCTCGTAATGGTGCAACCGTCGCAACTGGTACTATAGCTGACACCGATAGAAGATCAAGGCGTGGATCAGCTTACGGTCCTCCAACTGACGGCTCCGAGATAATGATTAGACGATATCGAAATAAGGAATCTTCCATCGCCGCTATTTGATAATTACGCTTCTAGATAAGAATCTCGAATATTGCCACGAATCGAACTAAAACCTACTATTTAACCGCACTCAACCTCTCAACGTTCTATTTCTTTATTTCCTAATACTAATCCTAACCCTCTACCCATTCCCGACAACTAGGCTTGTGGTAGTGACTTTAAACCTTAGCTCTGATACCAAACCTCTGACGCCCTCCAAACCCGAGTCAGAAGTTTGGGGCCCATAACACATACACACACCATATTTAAACCTGTTTATAAGTATAATAATATTTGTAATGACCCTACTTACCATAATCAAGGATCGCAATAGTTTAAAGTATGTCCACAAGCCACAACCTTATTTATTAGAAACGTACCAAATCCTAAATTTATTTATCTTACATTTGAAGTCAAACTTTATTACAAACTTTTAGCTCACACTAAACCACACAACTTCCGCTAGCTCATTCCACTTCAACCTGTAAACATAGCTGGCACACTCGACTGGGGATCCTTGCCATCACCAAATTCCTTTTTAACTGGAAAAGAACATAAACATATTTGCAAGAGTGAGCTAAGTAGCTCAGCAAGTCACAATGACATCACTGAGATTTAATAGTGATCAATTGAAATGATATAGGGCATCAAGTTTCTTGATAAATAATGATTAGAATTGAATATTCACTTTTATTTTAAAAACCAAGGTTAGGTTGCTGATCAGTCACGTACTAACCCCGAGCAAGGCTCCCAGCTTTGCTCTATATACTGGATCCAAGGCACACATTGGCCTAATTAGACCACAAATCTGGTCTAACCACGAATCTGGTTCGTATTTAAAAAAAATCCAATTCCATAGTAATAACATGATAAACAATGTAATTCAATAAACTGAATCATAAATAACATTTATCTTGAAGTATAAGGTGCTTCACAACACCAGAAAGGTATAACAAGGTCAACAAGAAGCTTGGCTTTCAATTCAAGAAAATAATTGAAGTATAGAAGACCAAGGGTGCAAAGGTTACAAGGAATGGTCTTCTGTTATAAAAGGCATAAAGGTTCGTCTGATAAACAATCTCATATCAAAGATCAGTATGTGGTAGATATGTATTTGTAGAGTAGGATCGGATATGTGTGGTTCGTATCCAAGAATTCAATAATCAAGGGTTTACAAGAAATCAGGCTCACGGCTCAAGATCAATAAGAATCAGGGTTTAGGGTTAAGTACTTCAAATTACTTGCAATATAGAATATGAATTACTGGGAATAATTACAATATAATGAAAAGAGTTCAAAAGTGTTCACAAGTATATTACAAGAAAGTTCAGGGACACTTGCCTTATCAATTCGCTTTCACTTCACTAACACTTGTCAATTGGTTCCCACTCACTAACCACTTGTTTTCCTTTTCTACGTCTCGCTTCCTCTATTAGGTATCACATATACTCATCAACACTATTTCTCAACTCATTATATTCGATACAAGCTTATATCTACCCTTCGTTTATACGGATTAAAAGTTACAGCAGAAACAGTCAAACAATGCACAAACAATCATTTTATACAGTAATAAGGTCACATATAACACATAGCATGTAAGATATTCAGTCCAAATAATTTTTCAAAGAAGATTTGGGGTCAGAATGATTTTTCAGGTATTTAATACGAATTTTTTGAACATTTTTCGGAATTAAAATTGGACTCCGAATCATTTTATAATTAAATAATAGGGTTCGAACACCCAAATTTGACTTTAAAATAATTTTTTAATAATTATCGAGCCTTAAAAATAATTTAAAATAATATCTTAAAGTTCGAAACTATTTTCCGAAATTTTTAAATCAATTTTAAATAATTAAATCCAATTAACAAATTAATTAAATTAATTAATCAATTAATATTAAATTAATCGATTAATTAAAATAATTAAAAACTAATTAATATTAATTAATTAAATAAATCAGATTTATTTTTGAATAGATAAATAATTAAAATAATTTTTCTACATTTAAAATAATTAAATAAATCATTTTCTGATTTTTAAAATAATGAAAATATCATTTTTAAAATAAAGTAAACAAAAATCTAATTTCTGTTAGTTTTTTAAATCCCATGGACTGAAATGAAAATATACAGAAAACTCGGTGGCCTAATTGTACTTTGGCAACGCCGCCGCCGCTGCCGCAGTCTCCGGCCACCGCCGGCGAGTCGACGTGCCTAGAACTCGACCAGAAAGTGCAGATAAGCAGAGTTCAACAAGGCCAACTCAATTATGCAAACAGAATTTCCAAAAACTCCATCGTTTGGCCGGAATAATCACGGTAAAAACCCACCGCCGGCGACCTTCCCAAACTCCGTTCATGGCTTTCCCGGTATCGTTTGTTAAATTCGTTTATACCATTCAATTCCTTATCCTACGATCTATCTACTGATGCAACCAATTTAATCTAATAACCCCTAGTTAAGAAATGCCTAATTTTCAATTAAGAACATTCAAGAACATAAACCCTAGTTTACAATCCGAGAATCAAACTCAAATTTAATCATGTTATTGAACTCAGTTTTTGACATATAATATACCAAATTGACCGGGAAGAAAAGATCTACTCGAATTATGCCATCAAATCATATCAAAAACATCAAGAATAAAAATTCATAATTTAATCTATAATTAATTCGAATTTAAATAATTAAATCAGAAAAATACCTTGATTTCTGGGCAAAAACAAATGGTTGATTCCGAAAGAGAATTTCGAGAGCTTCGTTTTAATATATTGCACGCCTGAATCGAAGTTCGATAGCGCCTTCGTTTGTGCGATTGATTTTCAAGAATACGGTGTTTTAATAAAGTTTTCTCTGGATTTTATGCGTGAAAATGAAATAAGAAAGGGCTATTTATATTTACTGAATATTAGTACGTTTTGGATCGTGTTGGATCAATAAATACGTTTATCTTGGATAAACATTATTCATTTTGGATAAACACTATCATGTTTTGGATAAGCACTATCCTGTTTTGGAAAAGCACTATCCTGTTTTGGATAAACTTATTTTGGATAATTATCAAAACCAGGCTTTTATAAAACGATTGTACGGAGATAATGTTATCGAAAAGGGTTAGCGTATCGAAAATATCGCGAAGGGCCGCGCACGGGTCAAACCGTAATCCGGATCGAAAAAGTCAAAACATGGAAAATGTCCGGAATTACCAGATTAGGTTAAGAAGGAGTTTTCGGAAGAGTTTCGGGTTGTAAAAACGTAAAAACGGTTGAGGTTGGACAATTCCCGGCTTTATAAAATAATTTTGTAAATATTCAGAAAATAGTTAATAAATTCATAAATCAATATAAAATCATATAATACTCCAAAAATTACCAGAAAAATACCTTAATTATCTATATTTTATTTTAGACATAATAAAATTAACATACCTAGAATTTACCATATATGAACATTCAAATAATATCACCAATCATCAAATAATTCACCAAAAATCACATAATAATCATTTATTGATAAAAATAATTACACATCATGTCCTGGATGTTACATCCAAGAAGCTGCACCTCAATCAAATCTTGAAGAGTTCAGGGTAGATTAGCTTGCAAGACTAGCACAAATCTCTCAAAAGTTGCTGACCTCAGATATGTCTAACCAGGACTATCAAGCCATTATGCTCTCCTATCAAACAGATATCCAAGAGCAACAAGACAAAATTGTTAATGAAGCTGAACAGGATGGCAATTGTGATGCATGGCTAAACAAGGACTACAATCTAGAGATGGAGGCTATTTTAGCTAAGTTCAGAGAAGATTATTTGACTATTTTGGGTAGCAATGCTAAAGCACTGACTCCTGGTGAGGTCTATGATGCAATCAATGAAGTTTCCAAGGCTCAACTCAAAGCTTTCCATCTCTTTGGAAAAGCTATAGAAATCAGATTGATTGATGGATGAGATTATACCTTCTCAGGTCAAGATCACCTCAAAGTTTCATCACTTTGCTGACCAAATAAAAAGACTAGATTTTACCACTATGGAAAAAGAAGTCAAAAACCTCAGACATTCTTTTATTGCGCTTCATGAAGTGGCCAGCAGCAAATCACCAATACAAATGACATAAAGGTCAAACCGGAACAGCTTCACCAGAAGCCTTCTGCCTTGCTTATGGATGGCATCAAATAGGTTGTGGAAGCAAATTTTGGCTCCTCAATATCTACAAGCTCTCATCATCCTAGCTCAACCTCTACAAATCTTCAAATCCAATCTCTTCAACAACAAGTCTTAGATTGCAGACCTCCAATGCATCTCTCAATGCTCAAGTTCAGGCTTTGACTTCTCTAGTCAAGAGTCAACAATCTGACATTAAAACCCTGGTGGACTCTAACAAACATCTCCAAATGCCAAATTTTGTTGCTTTGGGAGCCATTATGGGGAAACTCAATATACCACTGTCCTCACTACCTGAACAAATAAGGCTATAATTTCAACTCCCCTACTCATGCCTGTCACCAAGACTTAGGGGGAGATTGAGGCTACGATTCAACAATCTAGAGATGCTAAGGAAAAATCTAAAGTGCCTATTCAGGTTGGTCAAAGCTCAAGTGCTCAAATTGATGTTGGAAAAGAAAGACTTCAAAGAGCTATAGAAGGACCCAATCAAGATCAGGAATTCAATGACCTTCTTGCAGCACTAAGAGTGTCTCTTCAAAATAACTATGTGACCTGCAAGAAAGCTTTGGCCAAGAACATCAACTTCATAAGGGAAGTGGTGGTGAAAATTGATAACTTTTTGGAGAAAATGATTGTCATGAACATCAATGATGGTGGTGTGGACAGGTGTCTTCAGGTGACTCACAAATCTTCAAACTCTAAGAGCATCTGAACTGGATGTAATGATTGACAGAGTGAATCAAGTTATTCCAGAAGACACTCAACTTCTCCAAGAGCTCAAAAAGGCACAGATAGCAGCTTTTCCAGAAGCCTATCTATATCCAAACCAAGGAGTAGTTTATGTCTGTCCAATAACCAAACAAGCCAGACATTTCCTTTTTTCTAAACATTGTGTTAGATCAAACATGAGGCTGATCATGACCTTGCAGTCTGATCTAAAGTACAAAAGGAACATGAAGCATGAGGATATTGAGATGATAAAGATTTTGGACATATATCTTGTAAATGCTGACACCATGTTACCAAGCACTCAATACAATCTAAGAAATAACAAGGATGATGATGAGCAGAAGGATGACAAACAAAAGCCTTCTGGCTCAAATCCAATTCAATCTTCTAAAGCAACTGGTAGCAAGGACAAGAGTCAAGAAGAGAAAAAGGAGGATGAGAAGAAGGATGGTGACAAGAAAATAAGAGGAGAAATGAGAAGCAAACAAAGGCATGATGGCTCAGAACCACATCAACCAACCCTAAAAATTCAAACAACTCAAGCTCAACCTTCAAAGCCAACAACCTCTAATCATCAAACCACCTCTAACCTCTAAACCAAAGTTTCTATACAATCAAACTGCAAACACCTTCCTAAAAACAACAATCACCTCAAACCAAACATCTCTCAAGAAAATCACAAACTTACCTTTAGACAAGCCTTCACTCAAAATTCACTACAAAACTGTTGGGAGGAAACCTAAGAAGGCTAAGGATGCTGAAAAAGTACAGGTTACTGAAAGGACCATCTGGAACTGTTTCAAGGAAAGTGACTTTCTACCTTAAATTAGTGCATCTCAGATGAAGATTATTTTCAACAACTAGCTGAGGAAATAGTTATAGTCTGGGTTGTATTTCTAAGGGAAGTTAGAATTTACTATGAAGATGGGTCCTTCACATTCCTTGGTTGTACATTAATGGACTCTCTCTCTCCTACATAAATCAAGAGAGTGATAAGCTTGCTAAAAGATAAGGATACTGCTACAAGAGCATGTAGATCAATTTTGGCTGAGTGGTTGATTGAAAGGGAAGAAAGAAGAAAAAGAAATATGGCTCAATATGAAGAAAGGATAAGAAAGTATGATGAGGAGATTGAGATGTTCATTAAAAGATCAGAAGAACTCAAGGCAAAAGGAATGAGCAGAATCTCTAAGGATGGAAAGTTTTTAAACATTAAAGCTGACAAATTCTCAAGATTTAGGATTGATTTACTAGACAGTGGTTATCCAAAGGAAGACAGACTCAAAATTGTAGAAGCTCTAAGTGGGACACCTATTATAGAAGAACTTGAAATTCTTGATTACTTAAAGGATCTCATTAGAAAATAACTTGAAGCAAAAACAGTCTTTACCTTATGCTTGTAATTATTTAAACTCTGTAAATCTCCTAATATATAAAAGTTGTAATTGTGTCAATTTTTATGTATTAATTTTATTTTTCATTATAACTTGGGGTTAGTCTTGTGATAAGTGGATTTTATATCCACTTGGAATGCTTTATTACAAGCTTAAATTGGTGTTTTGGACTCAAGTTGTTGGTATTTTGATGTGTTTTTGTGTTATTGCATTTCAGGTATTAGTTATATGACGAAATGAGCTTTTAAAGGAAATATGATAAAAAGTGATCAGATTTGGAAGCCAAGGCCACTTTCAAGTCGTAGAGAATCTCGTTAGCTTCGCGTGGGCAGTTGAATCGCCTAATTCTGACGAGTAGAACTCAAGTTATGGCCAAAACAAGATTCATCAGAATTTTTTCCAAACAGGCTCCAGGCGCCCGCCCGGGATGTGGGGCGGCCGCTCGGGAGCTGAGGCGCCCGCCCGAGGCGCGGCTGTCGCTGATTTCGCTGAAAAAGCCTTTTTTGAGTGGAATTTGACGATTTTAAGGGTTCAGGTCCACTAGGGGCGTATATATACTTAAAAAAAGGGTTTTCATCATCCGGGAAGATTGGGATACCAAGGAGAAGACCTAGAAGCACAGAACAACTCCGAAAAAGAAGATCTTGTTTTCAACTTGTGATTTTTTGAATTAGTTGTAACTTTGGATGCTCGTTTTCGTTCTTGTTGAACCTAGATCTCGTTTATTCGTACTTTGATTATTATTCAGTTTATTAAGACCTTGTTTTATACCATGCTTTCATTGGAAGCCATGGTGATGACGAGTTCAATTATGAACTAATCGTTATCATGGGATTCTAGCAGATTTACTTATGGATTTTAATAGTTAATTGTTTCGATATCTTGGTGTGTGGTGATTGAATGATATCCTAGTATTGGTTGTGCTTATTCGTCTTATGAGAGTAGCTAATATATAAGATAGCGTGTTAATCTCTATTGAAGCGACAATGAATATAGAGGTTTAGAACTTGTCATGCTAGCATAGGTTCATGTATGTGTATGCATGATTTGTAGGTAACTCTAACCGTTTTACTTGCCCTATGTAATCATTATGGATAACTTGTGCTTAAACCGTTATGTTGTCAAATTCTATAAACATATAGGGTCTCAATATAATTGGTGCCTATTCAGCTTCTATCTGTTTTGTGGATGTTTGGTAGAATGGTACTCGTGCAATGAAAGTTGGCATTTATCTGTTTCGTGTTATCTGATTAGTGTCATCACCATCACATGCTAAGGTTAAGAACAATAAGGCTATTGAATGAAGTAGTAATGAAGTTAGAATCCCATGTTTGTCATATATAGTAATTCAACCTCAATTCTCTTAGTTAATGTTATTTAGTATAATCTCTTAGTTTAATAAAAACCCAATTTGTTATTTGTCTTAGCATGGAGCGATAATCATACATTGTTGAATAGGTGCATAAATTGAACTTAACCTAATCCAGTCTCTGTGGGAACGAATCTGATTTATATCTTATACTACTTGCGAACGCGTATACTTGCGTGAATATTAGCGCATGTTTTCGCCCTAACATGTTTTTGGCGCCGCTGCCGGGGACTCGGTGTTAATGTTTAGTTTATGTGTTTGTCATCAGTGGTCATTAAAGTTCACTGATTCAGTATTATAGAGAAGTCATTCGAGAACTCCAAAATGACTTATAGAGAAGTCAGGAAAACTACTAGAGAACTCAGAGATATCCATAAGCCAAATTGAAGACAAGAAGATTGGAGATATCGACAAGTCATTTCTTCACTAGAGAACTCAGAGTTATCGACAAGTCAAATATTACTAGAGAACTCCGAGTTATCGACAAGTCAAATATCATTAGAGAACTCTGAGATATCGATAAGTCAATTATCACAGGAGAACTCTGAGATATCGATAAGTCAAATATCACTAGAGAACTCTGAGTTATCGACAAGTCAATTAGTCACTAGAGAACTCAAAGATGTCTATAAGCCAAAGTGAAGATATGAAGTGGAGAGATCTCGACAAGCTAAATTCTCTTATAGAGAACTCAGAGACCTCTACAAGTCAAATCAACTATGGAGCAATGAGAGATCTCGATAAACCAATATACTTATCGAGATGTCAAGTTCTCTATATACCAAACTAGAGATCTTGAGGTAAAATCTCAAAGTATAAATTGCAGACCAATTCAATATTCAAGATTATAAATCAACAAACAATCCAACCAGTTGGATTGACAAGTCTACAAAAAGCAGCATGAAGAGTGTGCAAGATCGAGGGTGAATATTAACTGATAAATGAATATCAAAGTTAACACAGTATGCAAAGATATGTTAAGCCAGAAATAGAAGATATACTTTTCCTTAAATGGAATGATAAGTGGCAGTTTACTAAAGTTAATAGAATCTCTTATTATACACTGTGTAAACCAGTAGTTAACTATCATATAAAATTTAACACTGATCCTTTGTTAGATGTAACAACTTAGATCAGGAAATTCTTGTATTCTCTCAAGATAGAAGCTAAGCTCTTTATCAACAAAGAGCCTAGAAATTTTGTAGCAAAACATTCTTAATTTAAATATAAATTTAAGTGAGTTTTGAAAGATCTGTGTTATTCATTGTTGGATGTTTAATTTCAATTTTAACATATTTCACTACAAGATTTGATATACTTTGTTCACAACCATAAATATTTCAAGAAAAGTAGAAAAACATAAAAATACATTCACCCCCCCCCCCCCATCTGTGTGTAATTCGTTACCTAACAATTTTTTATTGGCCTACGGCTTCGTTGAATACTGTCATCCATAAGGTTCCTTCACCCTTCCCTATGATTCAAACCTTAACAATGCTCGTTCACTCTATCTCTCTCCTTCCCTCCGTCCCTTCCTCCCCATATCTCTCCCATTATTCAACAAGCCTTCATTTTCTCGACCTTTTCTAAAACCTTATTCTATTTATTTATAATAGTATTTAACATTTTTTTTAATTTTCAAAATCTTAATTAAAGGATTGTATAGTTAAAATATTAACAAAAAGCTATTGGAAAAGTTTTAATAGTACCCTATATTTTTAGTTATTATGAATGACGTCACTATATGTTTTTTGACTTACATGATAACCCTGATTCATTATTCAAACTATTACTCTATTTTTCAAAATGTTAAATCAATCGGGAATTTACGATTATTTTACATTATATTAAATGAGTATTATGTGATTTATGATATTAAAAGTTATGACTGAACAGAAAATGTTAGATGATATGTGCTATATATATGTAGTGTGGTTCGAGATATTTTCGGGTATTTTATTGTGTGTTAAATGGATTTATATTAAAAGTTATACTTTCCAAGTTCCATTTTAATAACTGATATTTTGTTTAGAGCAATTGGTCTTATTTTGCATAATATGGCGTATACCATATTGATTATCTGAACATCTAGTTTATTTGGAAAATATTTTGTTCCGTCAAAAATGATTTTTCCGAGCCTCTATCGGGATGTCAAAGCCCACAAAAATCATATTTTTATTTTTACGAAATTGTGGGACTTTCCAATATTCAATATTTTTGCATTTTTGAATTATACATCATTTTTGGGAAATTTTGACATAGTTTTTGTATTTATTAGACTAAAAATTATTCCCCGTTAATTATTAATTTTGGGCTAATTATTTGTATTTAATGATATAAGTAGGCCCTAAATAATTCTGGGAGTATTATTTTTGTAGCTATAAATAAGATTTATTCATTATTTATTTATTATTAATTATAAAAAAAATAAGAAAAAATAATTAAAAAAATCATAAAATCTCTGAAAATTAGGGTTAGGGTACTTGGACTGTTCTTGCGGATCAAAGCTGATTTGAGGGTGTTTCCGTGGTACAAATCGAGCGTTCAGAGAACCAAATTGAAGCTCTTGAACTCACTTTCAGATTATATCATCAATTTCATGTAAAAATTCCTTTCTAAAAAATTTCAATTTTTAGGGTGTAATTCGAATTTGGGGTTTTTATTTCTGTTGATAGTTGATATGAATTGATACCACAGAGTTATAGATCGGCTCATGCTCGTTCTATTGGTGATTTTTGTGTAAATTTTTGTGTCTGATTTAAGCTCATTGGAAAATTCCGTCGCTGCCCTGTTCTTCCTTTTTCCGGCCGTTCTGTTAATTATTTGTTGATTTAAGCTACAGGGACAACCTTGTTTGTTGATGAGGATTATTTTTCTATGATTTTAGCCGAGTTTTGAATCGATTTTGGGTAGCCGGAGTTATCGTCGGCGTAGTTCGAGAATCGTCGATTCCGGCGATTCAAACATTGAAATCGATCGTTGTTGTTGTCGTTTTGAGTGTTGAATCGATGTAGATCGATTGTGGGACCGGAACGCTGTAAAATCCGGCTATTTCTGCCCAGGATAGGGGTGGCCGGTGATTTCCCCGTCGCCGGTTTCTGGGTAAGGGTCACCGGAGTCAAACCCGGTTGTGTTCTTCACAACTCGGGATTTAACCTGGATTTGATCCAATTTCCCCCAAACTTAAACCCCAAAACCTGTTTCTCGGTTTTCTTTTTATTATTTAAATCAAAATTTATTTTTAATTCTAAAAATTATTTTTAAATCCAAAATTAAGTTAGTTAATTATTATAAATTCTAAAATTGTTTTCTTTTATTATTTTCAAAAAATTAGAATTTAATTTAATTATTTATAATTTATATTAATTATTTATTTATGAATTTAATTAAATGATTAATTTATTTAATTAATTAATTTTATTTATAAATAGTTAAATAAAATATAACTATTTATAATTAATTCAATTGATCACTAAAAATTAGTTTGAGTTTTTAAAAATATATTTAGGTATTTAAAAATCAATTAATATTATTATTAATTGATTTATTTATGTATTTATTCATAATAAATAGACCATTCGTCCGTTTATTACGAAACGAACGCGTCTAGACTCAGAAAAATATTTTGCTTCCATTAAAAATACTTTCGAGACCTAAATTCTTTTATATCAAAATGTCGCTTGTTTTGCGAGTCGTTCTTGAGTCGGTTATTGATCGATAAATACTATTTTTGGCCCGATTTCAATTTTAAACGCATCGAGTCGAATATTTTGACGAACTGAGTTATATGTTATATAAAATATGAGATATGTGCCTTATGTGTATATCTATTGTGGAAATTGTGAGTCTATGTGTCTATTAAACTTTATATGAGTAAATGTGATCATTATTTGTTATTATCGGGGGGTAGATGATATGGATATGAGTATGATAGACAATTATATATTATCGGTTAATTGAAATAGTATCTTTTATGATAGATGCACTTGTTTCAAGGCCATTCAAAGCCATACAGTAATAGTAAAAGTAAAGCCTGGTTTTGCGTGGTAATGAGATGAGTGGATACAGAGTAAAGGTGAGCATAGAATGATAATTGAAAGCTAGAAAGCGGATCAATTGAGGCAAGTAATCCTGAACTTTCTTGTGATTTATTGCAAGTATTTCTTCCATATTCTAAATTCAAAATAGTTAAATATTTTACATTTTGCTTCAATTACTCTTAATTTTGAAAGTACCCTTCATTATTATTCCTTTATTATTAATTGATCTCTTGTGTTAGGCCTCAATGATACTATAGAAGGGGGTTGAATATAGTATCTATAATCAATTCGATTATGAACACCAGTATATAACAGAAAACAAGTTTATTCAATATATCAAACTCTGTTACAATAGGTTTAATCTACTCTCTCAGTGATATATGATATTACTAAGAGCTGCTAGGGTTACAATAAATAATCTTCTCATAAATGAATACACATATAGTGTAAATCCTAATCTGTATTTCTATACTACACAGTTACAAGATATCTCCTAATTGATATGATATGTTCTGTTTCCTAAAATACATCAATCATAGATTATCTACTGTAGTCCTTTAGCTGTATAACTCTCCAAGTATATCTTCTTTTATTTAATCCAGATCCTCTCCTGTAAATCAGCCGCTTTTCATCCCTGAAATGTATCTGCACTTAAGTTCTGATGTAAGTCCTGATGGCTTAAGTTCTGATAACTTCTTGTCTTCAATAAGTTCTGATTTCCAGTTAAGTTCTGATAGTAAGTTCTGAAACTAAACAAATCAGATTAGACATGACATCACAAATATATCTAACAATCTCCCCCAACTTATAAATTATAAAAATATACAAGTTTATAGATTTGATGATGTCAAAAACATTTAAGTACAAATGCAATGAGAGTTTATATGCACAACTAAATACAACTTACAGTCCATGCAGCTTTTACCAAATCACTGAATCGGCCTGAATCCAAAATGATTCCTTATAAAGTCTGATACCAGCTTGGTTTCTGCATTTCATTTAACTTCAAGTAACTGAGCTTTGACTTGCTGCAGTTCTTCATCTTCAGTATCACCAATCTGATATATGGCAGCTCTGAGTGCAGAAATTGGAGTTCTTTCAAGTCCATCTTCCAGTCTGATTACCCTTGGATGTGTAGAATCTTCATTATAGCATAAGCATCTTCCTTTCAGAATTCCTTCTACCTTAGCAGAATTCTTCCTCATAGGAATTTCTCTTCCATCATCCTCAGTCATCATTGGAGTATACTCTGTCATTCTTACACCAGAAATTCTGAGTAAATCTCTTATTGTCTTCAGAATATATCCTGACCATTTCCTGGTAACATCAGAATTTACCTCCAGTAGATAATGAATATATTGGAGCTCTTTGACAGATTTCTTCAACACATTAGATTCTGTTAATCTATAAGTTCTGCCATCAATCAGAAATAAGATCAATTTCTCTTTTACTTCATAATCATCATGAGTATCCATCACTACTTGAGCAGAAAACACTTTGTCAAGGTGTTTTTGTGTGATCTCTTCAAATGGTTTGTCAGTCAATGTGAATAGATCTCTAATATCAACTTCTATCCCAGTCTGGAATTTGTCTCTGTCAGAACCTAATCCAGAAGTGTCTCTAGCTTGCTTGGCTTTTACCCCAAATGCTGCAAGTTGATTCAATATCTTATTTATCTTAGGCGGAACTGGAATAGACTTGTTCCATAGCAGCTTCTTCTTGTCTTCTAATGTTAAGCTGTCTATGTCAACTTGAGCAGTGTCAGAGGTTGATGTCTTGATGAATTTGTCAGGATTTGCAGTTTCATCTGTAGCTTGCTGTTCTGAGATATCTTCAGGATTTATTAAGTTCTGAACTTCTTCACTCTGAACAACTTGAGCTATATCAGAGGTTGTCTTAGATTCTTCTATCATCCTCTTTCTCTTCAGAGTTTCAACTATTTCATCTTCTGCAGCAGTATCATCAAAGACTTGAACCATCTTGCACACAGGATCCATCAAAATTTGAGGAATCTTCATCTTCTGTTTCTTGACTGTCTCCCCAACTTTTCATTTTCCCTTGTCTTTGGGATTAGTAGTAGTTTGAGATCTAGTCCTTGATCTAGGAATCTCTATGGCAGATCTTTCTCTTATCACAACCCCCTTTTCTTTTGGCCTTGGTGGGTTTTTAGCATCAGAAGCTTTTGACTTGGGTTTGCTCTTCTCAGCAGCAAATTTAGCTTCTTTTTCTCTTAATTCCTCTAAATCCAATCCTGGATTATCCTTATCGAATAGTCTCTTGGCCAATTCTTCATCAACAGATTGAATTTTGGGATCTTTGTAGAAGAATGTTACTTTCTTTCCTTTGGATTTCAAAGTCTGCAAAAACTTATGTGACTCTTGGCTTCCATCTTGGACTATCACATCAGAAGTAGTTGTCAGAACTTGATCATTAGTATTTGAAGTATCATCATTTATGATCAACAAAGGAACATCATGATCTGTTGGCTTCTTTCCTTCCTTATTCCTTCCTTGCATAGCAAATCTATCAGAGTGATTGCTACCAGACATTCTCTGATGAGAACTTGTCTGTTATGTGGGAATTCCGCTCAACTGCTTCCCTTGACTTTGACCTCTACTCTTTTCAGAGTTTCCCTGGTCATCCCATGATTATCCTTTTTCTTCAGTGTTTGGCTTGGTGAGCATTTGGAATTAACTACCTTCTCCCCCTTTTTGGCATCATCTGTCAAGAGTAGAGAAAGAAAGAGTTCAACTGAAGATTGGATCTCATTTAACTGAGTCTGTTGAGCAGCTTAATTTTATAATACCATATCCAGTTGGGCTTGCTGCTGGGATTGAACAAGCTCAATAGCATCCACTTTTTCTTGAATTGGTCTGATAAACCTATTCTTGTCTAGTTTTAGCATTATGTCTAGCTTATCAACTGTTTCCTGAAGTTTATCAACCTTTGTACTGAGAGCAGTGACCATTAGTTGATGCTTGAAGCCAGAACTTGTCAGCAACTCAACAGCTTTTGAGACATGTTATGTCATAACATGTGGTCTGGGAATAAAATCAGTATCATTCCATTTATGTATCCACTCAGCCCCTCTAAAGGTTTCGTCCCATGGAACTAGAGCAGCCTCTTCCTCAAACTGGAATAATGCCTCATTTCCTGTAGGCACTGGATTGTTTACTGGAGCTGACTCTCCAGAACTTGCTAGAATCTCCTCATCTTAAGATAACACCAAGGTGTGTGTGGTTGTAGGAGACTCTGAATCAGCTTTGTCTAAATTCTGATCTTCAGTTCCAAGATCAAGAATTGGTGTTGTTGGTATCTCAGCCTGTAAAATTGGAGAAGTAACAGGAGTTGGTTGTTTTGTAGTTGCAGCTTCCAGATAGAGAACAGTAGGTATATTCAAATTATGAATATCTATTTCAGGACTTGTCTCTTGTTCTTCAACATCATCTGTAGCCTTGATTGGAGAGTGAGGTGGAGAAATCACAGATTCTTGTACAGGTTCTGATCTGTGAACTTCAGGAATTTCAGATTCCTGAATCAGAACTTCTTTAGGTGCTGGCAGGGCATCAATCACAATAGGTTCTGATAAGATCAGAGATTCCTGATCCCCTTCCTCAGCATCTTCAGTTTCCTCAGATTGAGTTTATGCAATATGCACACCTGCTCTTGTCTTCCTCAATTTTGATTTTCTAGATGGAGTAGTGACATGATCTGTATCAGAATGTGAAGACCTCTTTCTTTTCTGAATGCCAGAAGCTTCATCTGCTTTATCCTTGTTAATAAATGCCCTTTTATCTAACTTAAAAGGTTCCATTAGATCACTAAACACTTTTGGCTTATCAGAACAACAATAACTATAAATTAATTGACAGAACCTAGCAAAATACGCTACATTGGTCTTAGGTTCCACTGAGTGTAGACCTTGAAGAGTTTTAGTACTGAGAGCAATGACTTAAAGTTGTGTTTTGAAGTCAAAATTTATCAGCAACTCATCAGCTTTTGCAACATGATCTGTCAGAACAGTTGGGCTGGGAATGAAGTCAGGTTCATTCCACTTCCTTGTCCATTCAACTCCTCTGTGAGTGTCCTCCCAAGGAACAGGAGCATCTTCGTCATCAAATTTAAACAGTGCCTCATTGCTAAGAATTGGAGCATTGACTAGAGCACTTGCTGGAGCACTGTCTCCAGAATTTGATAAAATCTCATCATCTTCTGATAACACCAGAGTGTGTGTAACTAAAGGAGATTCTGGAGAAACTTCATCTGTTTCCAAATTTTGATCTTCAGGTTCCAAATCCAGAATTGGTGTAGTAGGAATTTCAGCATTTAGTATTGGAGAAATAGGCGGAGTTGACTCTTTTGCTGGTGGTGCTTCCAGATACAAAACAGTTGGAATATTCAACCTGTGAATGTCAATTTCAGGAATAAACTCTGAATCTTCAACTGAGGCAGTTTCTTTAAAAGGAGAGTTCTTAGTACTTCCTTCTTGTTATCAGCAGATAACAAGTCAGTAAATGCCCTTTTATGTAACTTAAAAGGTTCCATTGGGTCACTATACACTTGTTTCTTATCAGAACAACAGTAACTATAAATTAATTGACATAACCTAGAAAAATATACTACATTTGCATCTTCCTTCATTCTGTCACCAATATAGCCTAACACAGCAGATGCATAATCAAAGTGCATACCCTATTTGTTGACTCATAATTGGAATGGTATCGAAATTTGAGCATTTGTTAGCAAAGGTCTTTGTGATGCAATCAAAGAAGAAGCTCCATTCCCTACTGATGTAAGGCCTCTTCAACTGTCCTAACTTGGACAAGCTTTTTTCATATCCCAAGCTTGCCATCATGTTCTGAAGAACAGATTCTCCAGGTGATGAGTTGTAAGTGCAGTTTTCAGGCAGATGAAGAGCTTGTCTCACTGTAGTAACAGTTACCACATACTCATCTTCTTCTGATGAGAAGATGATTCTTGGAGATCCAGTTTCACCTCCATCATCATAGATGCCAGTCTTCCAGAACTCCAGCACTTGTTTACCAGAGATTGCTTGAGGTTGGGCCAGAGCATACCCAATCTCACTGTGAGCCAAGAAATCCTGAACAAAGTGAAGTTCCGAAGGAGCTTCATCCTTGTTCAAGATAACAGAGTAGTTGTTTGGGACAAACTTAGCTCCATTAAAAATAACATCCTTTGGTTCCATTTCTGTTGAAAAATCAAGTGAAAATTTTGTGTTTGCAAAGTGTTTGATAAAATGCCTGTAAGAGAACGTCAGAAAATAAGAGAGTAAGAAAATAAGAGAGAGAGAGAGTAGAGTAAAAGAGTGGGTAAAAGATTTTATAATATTTTATCTATGATATTTATACTCTGCACATGGTAACGTCTCTTTTTGAATTAGAACCGGCAGTTTTTACACTTGGCAGCGTGTAATCGGTCAAAACATAAATAGTGGGCACGGTAAACATGCAGTAATTATTGCACACCTGCACATACTGTAAGAACCCTGATTTTTTTTGTAATATTTTAAAACTTCTGTGAATAGTAACTTGAGCTGATTAAGTAATACGTATGGGGATCATCATAAAATGAATAGTGGAATTTTGAGAATCCGAGATCATATTCTTGTTTATCGAGGAAAATAAGTGAATGTAAAAGCCGACGGAATTCGAAGATTTACGATTATACTACGTTTTTTCGTATCCGTAAAGAATGGCGTAGAACCGGGAATACTACATGAAATAAATAATATATCAAGGTATTTCTATGATCAAGAGAAGGAATGGAATTGGTTATAGTATTATAAGCGATAAAAGAAATCCCTACGAAACAAGTCGTTATACGTGGAAACTATCGGAATGGAACGACGATTGCGTTTACGATAAATAAAGGAATGAGAAATTAAATCCCATGCAAGTTGGCCATGCATAACCAAGTCCTAACTAGTAGTTAGGAGTGTAACTAGATGATTAGAAGTTAACTAGAATAGTTAGTGGAATAGTGTTGAATAGTGATGGGAGACAAACAAGTACACAAGCCATATTTCTCCCTTTTCTCACTTCATCACACAATCAAACCAACCTATACCTTTGCCAAATTATTGTCAAATCTGCTGCATACATCCCATATATTCATTATACACTCCCACACTTCATCCACAAAAGAAAACAACCCTCTTTTCCCTCACTTAAAGCTCTCCCATTTTACATTCCAGCAGTTCGGATTTTCTGAGCAAGGGAGAAAGAAAAATTCATAACTCAAAATGTACGCATTCAAATGTCATGAAATTTTTACCGTAGCTTCTAATAATCTTGGGTACGATTCTTACCAAATTTCAGCCTCAAATTAGTTTTTTTCAATTTTATAAAAATGTTTGAATGAGGTGCTGAAAAGTAACTCCAAAATTCTAACTTGTTTCTTGGTTTTGTTTCTTAAGGATCTAGCCCTTCTAAGTGTTTTTCAAGCAAACCAAGCCCTAATCACCTTAGTACTAACCCTCCTAGTGCTCAATAAGGTATAACTTCAAACTCTTTAAAGTTTTAAGGGTGGGTTTAAGAGTTATTTATGATGTAGTGTCAAGATCCAAGAGTTTGTGTATGTGTAAGGTTGTTTTACTCATATTCTTGCTAAGTACTTGAGTTTTTGAGTTGTGATGCTTGTATTTGATGATAGATAAAGTATATAAGGTGTATGTGGGTGGATCTTGAGAAGTAAGAAGTGTTGTGTTGGTCATAAGTAGTGATTGTGTCAAGAACAAGTAGTAGAAATGGAATATGGAGCCTATTGCACTTGGTCTGCCTTCTGCAGTGTATTCCGCCATGTAAATATTTGAAATTTGTGAGTCACTGGCCATGACTGGGTATATCTTGATTTGTAGTTTTTGTACATGTGTGGATCGTCACGAGGGGATTTACGGTTTAAAAGTTATGATCGTTTTAGTGTAGAGCGTTCATACGAAAAGCCAACTGCGCATAGGCCACTTGCTTAATAATTTTGAAAGGCTAAAAATGATTTCAAAAATTTGGAAAAATCATGATAATTAAATAATGCAGCAAGGAAGACTGTCCAAAAAGAATTTTAAGAAAATATTAATTTTTCGATTTTATAAAAATGTTTTAGTAAAGTGAATCGATAATCGCGTACTAACTAAGATCGTTGGTTATTGATTTTAGATCGCCAACAAAAGCCCCGAGACCATACCACTCCTAGCACTCGAGGCAAGTTTACGAAACCCTAACACAAATTATCCATGCTATATATACTTTTGTGATATTGATGCCATGATTTACAATTCGAAAATATATGCTTGTCTGTGATATCAATACATTCCAATTATGTGATTATTTACGGAGACGAACTTCGTTTTATACGAGTATGAGAAATTGAAACGTAATTTTAATATAATACAAGATAGTGGGAGTCGGAGATAGTTTTAAATCAATTTAATCCCGGAATGAGCCGGACGCGGAAAATTTCGATTTCAATAAATAAAGTACTTTTGCGTAACATACATATCAAACGAGCGATTGAGATTTGATTTATAACTAAAAGAGGTAATCGAATACTCACTCAAGGGATATCCTACTTGACTATTTATTTATAAGTAATACCTAAAGAGTTACTAAAATATCCGGAAAATACTTAAAGTAATATTGAAAAGTTTTTAAATCAATTCACTCTATCTAAAACGTATGTAACCATTCGAAGGATAATTATAAGATGTCGAATCCCGTCCTAAGTATTTAATTAAGATTTTTATCAATTCATTGAACCTTATTAAGAAACATTTTGTACTTAAGGTTTTATCAATTCATTGGACCCTTCTTAAAAATATTATGAGACCGTAAATATTTAATATTACGTACCTCAAAAAAAAATCATTTAAAAATAGACATAGTTCCCAAGGATACTTTCTAAATTATTCAAAATTTCTCGGAAGAGATCAATCATCTGAAACTTATCAAAACCTTAGGGAACTTAGTCTAGAAGCATGAAGGTTTTGCTTCCTCGCTCAATGAAAAACAAGTGAACAATATATGTAAAACTCTACTACGGTTAAGGGTAGAAAACGATTTTAAATTCAAAACTCCGACAACTCCCAAGAATCAATTGTAATAAAAGTGACCGATAAATTACCTTGTTTAAAGGTCAACTGAGAACGATCTATTCCTTCGATAAAGGATTTTATGTAAATGATATAATTGTTTTGGGACTGGAATGTGTCTTACCCGGCACGGAGAGGTATCGGGTAGTGACCAAGTGCGGAGTGGCGCAGTATACAGTTATGTGGTCTCTGTGACCATTGACTTTCGGACTTGCACGGAAATGGGCAACCATCGTGTAATGTCTTGATAAGCCCAAAGGCGGCTAGGTTTGTATTCCTTCTACTAGTAGAGAAAATTTCGTATTCGGCTTATCACCGGTACGTGGTTTATTCCAGTATAGTCCCTTCCTCCACTTTGGATAAATTGTTGTGAAACCTACAACAGAAGGCCGATAAGGCTGAGTTTTAAATAAGGATGTTGATGTACATATATCACATCCATATGAGAATCTTGGTACAAGCATCATATTGAGATTTTGAGATAAAATGAGTACGAGTATAAGCCGATTAAACTGATACAGTTAAAGTTGAGTTTTTCATAAAATTGACAAGCATATAAACTTTTAGAAACCTTGGTTATACAATGCCTAATGGTTGTTTTTCCCTAAATGATTATATTGAGATAATGGATATCTATATCTTGCTGAGCATTAGTGCTCACTCTTGCTTTTATAAATATCATATCACAACAGATTACCAGCATGGCCCGAACCAGGATGACTGCCCGCAAACGGGTAGGGGACGCCCGTGAGTACCGTAGACTGTTCGTCCGCCAGCCACCTCAGGTAGACGAATAGAGATAGTTTCCTTTTGAGTACTTGAACCAAGACTATTTGAGACCCGAGTCAGTCTCATGTAGAGCTGTTCTCGGCATTCACTCTTTTGAGATAATTTCCTTTGGTCTGTAATAACTTAAATACTTTAACGTTAATTTAGTAATGTTTTTGAGCATATAACCTGTGTGTGTGTGAGTTTGGTTAAAAGGTCGAGTAATGATGTGAAAAGAGGATTAATTATTTATTAGTCAATATTAAGTGATCGTAATGACCCGAATTCTCGACCTTGAATTTGGGGGTGTTACAGAAATGGTATCAGAACCCTAGGTTATAAGTCTCAGAAACGTTAGGTGAATCAACTGAATCAACTGAATCAATGAACTAGAACTCACATAGAGTTCGTAGTCGGGCTACGAGGGTAGCACTGACATTAAGAACCCTTAGGGGTGATTTAAGTATCCAAGGATAGTAATACGTGTGTTAAATGACTTGTAGGTACCCGATGTGTTAGACCCTGAGGCTGTAGAGGCGTACGAGAGAGAGCATGATGAGGCCCTTTTAGCTGAGATCGAGGTAGCAGACCCTGCCCCCACTGTGGGCTTAGAGGTATTCGAGTACCCAGAGACTGACCCTGAGGAGGACTCGGAGGAGGACCCCACTGAGCCAGACACTGAGATAGCCCCTCCTGAGGATATTCCATACGGCAGCACGGAGGTTTCGTCTCCAGAGATGATGAGGGTGGATGTGCATCAGAGGTCGATAGAGCGTTTGTTAGATCGGATCTCAGCAGCCCAGGCTCGAGTCGCTGAGCTCGAGAGCGAGACGGGAGTAGCAGATTTGATGGATAGGATGATAGCTCTGCAGGCTAGAGTCACTGCACTGACTGAGGAGTTAGAGGCGGAGCTAGGGGCAGCCACCCCAGTGAGGACACCCACCTCGTCCCCTGTACCAGTTAGTCCCACACGGACTGAGACCGACGACGGCATGGACCCTATTCTTGACGGTGTGGCAGCGACTCCTGCAAATTCCCCACTTCCACCACCCCTACCAGTCATATCCCTAGCAGTTCACGACTGGGTGGTAGGTCGCTATGCTACTGATCTGACAGCGGCTGAGGCCCGTATTGCCGAGCTGAGGGACCAGCTTTCCATCGAGCAGCACATGAGGATAGAGGCCCGAGGCAGGCGAGGATACCCCAGCGCCCGACGCGTGCGCAGGACCATTCACCGCATAGAGCAGAGGACCATCAGTAGGATTCACCGCTTATCCCCCCAGCGTGACTTGGTGAGTAGGCGCGAGGTTATTAGGGTTGTGGTTCGCGCTATGAGGCGGATTCGTGATGTTACTCATGGCTAGTGGACACTGTTAGTAGTTGGTTGTTGTTCCTCAGTGGTGGTACTTAGTTGTTTTGTGATAGTTGTTCTGGGTTGTTGTCTTTGATAGTGCCACCAGCTAAGGATTATTGTATTAAGGCAGATTGTACTTTTATTATTCAGTATGTTGTACCTAGATCCGGCGTATGGCCAAATTATGTATAATTATCATGTTGTTTAGTTGCGATTTCTAGATTGTGGTTTAATCTTCTTTCATACCTGCATAATTACATACTGTCATAACAAATCAGGAAGCATGAGAATTGGCAAATGGAAACAACCTAAATAAGTTTATGTAACAGGAAAATGCCGCCAAGGAGAATAGTAACAAGAACTCGTCCGGCTGCATCTGGCGGCCAGGGTAGTAATAATGAGCAAGGGCATCGAGCACAGACCCCACCATTAAGATTTAACAAAGAACGAAATGAGTATGATGATGAGGACTATGAGGAGTCAGAGGCTGAAGATACTCAGGGGATGGAAATGCCAGTGAACCCTATGGAGCAGTTTGTAGAACTTCTGAGGCAAAACCTGCAGCAGCAACGACCACCCCAGCAACCCCAGCAGGCCATGGCTAATGCATTTAAATCTTTCAAGTCGGTCAAACCCCCAGAGTTTCACGGTGTTACTGACCCAGTTCAGGCCAGAGCTTGGCTAAAAGAGGTAGAAAAGACCTTTGAGCGAATCGGCACTGAAGAAGCCCACAAGACTAATTTTGCCACTTATCTCTTAAAGGATGAGGCTAACTATTGGTGGGAAGCCAAGAAAAATATGGAGCCCCAAGGGATTGTTACTTGGGAAAGATTCACTGAGTTATTTTTAAAGAAGTATGTCCCGAAGTTTATGGAGGTTCAGATGCAGCGAAAGTTCCTAGAGCTGAAACAAGAAAATATGAGCGTAGCGGAATATGAAGCTAAGTTCACAGAATTGTCGAGGTTTGTGCCACAACTGGTGGGTACCGAAGAGCAAAAGGCTGAGAGATTTCAACAGGGATTGAAGCAGTGGATTCAGAACAAGCTGGCAATTCTGGAGATAACTGACTATGCCACCCTAGTGCAGAAGGCCACGATAGCTGAAGCAGGGAGTGAAATGAGCCAGAAAATGAAGCAAACTAAGAAGCGAAAGTTTGATGGTCAAAGCCGGAGTGTGGGAGGGGGAAGCTTCCCTAGTAAGTTTGTCAGGGGGATGGCCTCCCAACCCAACCGCAGTATAGGATTCGGGGGATCAGGGGGCGTGAGTGTGGCCCGGAGCGGGAACCAGACGGGAATGTCTTATCATAGCCAACCACGACCCCCTCTGCCAGAATGCAAGAGCTGTGGTAAGAAGCATTCTGGGCAATGTATGCAGAAACCAGTGACATGCTTTAAATGTGGTAAGGTGGGGCACTATGCCACAGCTTGTAACCAGGAAGCGGCTAAGTGTTTCCAGTGCGGAAAGACAAGACACATGAGGAAGGACTGCCCTGCGGCGACCCCAGCTAGCTCAAGGGGTAGTGTAGCTACATCTAACAGAGTGCCGACTGCTAGAACCTTTAATATGACTGTGAAAGATGTCGTGAGGAACACCAATGTTATAGCAGGTACGCTCCTCCTAAACTCCAATTCCGCCAATGTGCTATTTGATTCTGGAGCTACTAAGTCTTTCGTGTCTAAGGAATTTGCTGAAAAATTGAACTTAAAAGTGGAACCTTTGAAAGAATCTTTGCAAGTTAAAATAGCTAATCAAGAGATTATCCCTGTAAATCAAGTTTATGCTAACTGCAACCTAGAATTAGGTGGAGTAAGATACCCAGTAGATTTAATTCCCTTTCGACTAGGGGAGTTTGATGTGATATTAGGAATGGATTGGCTATCTAGAAACCATGCCCAGATTGATTGTGAGGGGAAGAAAGTAAAATTGAAAAACCTAGTGGTAAGAGTGTAATAATTAAGGGGCAACGGCAAACCAAGAAGTTTCTAACTATGGTGCAGACCAAAAGACTTTTAAGGCAAGGATGTGAGGCCTACTTGGCTCACGTGGTGGATACCAAACGAGAAACCCCTGAGATCCACACCATACCCGTAGTTAACGAGTTTGAGGATGTATTTCCCAAGGATCTTCCCGGACTACCTCCGGATCGGGAGATAGAATTTGCCATTGATTTAGCTCCCGGCACGGCACCAATATCAAAGGCCCCGTATCGTTTGGCCCCCGTCGAGATGAAAGAGTTGGCTGATCAACTGCAAGATCTATTGGATAAAGGAATGATTAGACCAAGTGTGTCCCCGTGGGGTGCACCCGTATTATTTGTGAAGAAGAAGGACGGCAGCATGAGACTGTGCATCGATTATCGAGAGCTGAACAAGCTGACCATTAAGAACAAGTACCCATTGCCAAGAATAGATGACCTCTTTGACCAACTAAAGGATGCCACGTGTTTTTCCAAGATTGACCTTAGGACAGGTTATCATCAACTTAAGATCAAACCGGAAGATATACCTAAGACTGCATTTCGCACTAGGTACGGACATTATGAGTTCCTGGTTATGTCATTTGGTTTGACTAACGCGCCCGCGGCTTTCATGGATCTGATGAACAGAGTCTTTAAGAAGTATCTGGACGAATGCGTGATAGTCTTCATCGATGATATTCTAATTTACTCTAGGTCGGAGGAGGAACATGCGGAACACCTCAGGATAGTATTGGAAATCTTACGGAAAGAAAAATTGTATGCTAAATTCTCAAAGTATGAATTTTGGTTGAAAGAAATTCAGTTTTTGGGTCATGTGATTAGTAAGGAAGGAATTCTCGTAGACCCCACAAAGATAGAAGCTGTCGCTAATTGGGAACAACCAACCACGCCCACCGAGGTCAGAAGCTTTATTGGACTGGCTGGGTATTATCGAAGGTTTGTAAAGGATTTCGCCAAGATAGCAGGCCCGTTGACTAGACTTACTCGGAAAACAGAAAAGTTTGTTTGGACGGATAAATGTGAGGAGAGCTTCCAAGAATTGAAGAAAAGGTTGGTATCGGCCCCAGTGCTGGCCCTACCAGACGATAAAGGGAACTTTGTGATTTATAGTGATGCGTCCCATAAGGGTTTGGGATGTGTGCTGATGCAGCACGGTAAGGTGATTGCCTATGCATCTAGGCAATTAAAGGAATATGAAGTGAGGTACCCCACCCATGACTTAGAATTAGCCGCCATAGTGTTTGCCCTTAAGATGTGGAGACATTACCTATACGGAGAAAAGTGTGAAATTTATACTGACCACAAGAGTCTTAAATATATCTTCACCCAGAAGGAGCTAAACATGAGGCAGAGAAGGTGGTTAGAATTGATTAAGGACTACGACTGCGAAATTCTTTATCACCCGGGGAAGGCCAATGTGGTGGCCGATGCCCTTAGTCGTAAGGAAAGATTGAAAAGGATCACCACGTCAGAGGATTTGATCAGAGAATTTGAAAAGTTAGAGATTGAGGTCAAGGTCGCTGAGCCAGGGACCGAAGGTTTGTATGAGATGGTTATGCGACCGGAGCTACTGGAAAAGATTAGGCGATGCCAAGAAATAGTGTTGAGGGAGAACAAGGAACTGGTAAGCGGAGAGGAGGCCAAGTGTGACCCAGACGAGAAAGGAATCAGGAGGCATGCCTACAGGATATGGGTCCCTAACGTCCAAGAACTAAAGGATGAAATTTTACGGGAAGGACACAGCTCTAGATATACGGTCCACCCAGGAAGCACTAAAATGTACCAAGATTTGAAAGAGTACTACTGGTGGCCTAACATGAAGAAGGATGTAGCGGAGTGGGTCAGTAAGTGTATGACCTGTCAGAGAGTAAAGGCAGAACACCAGCGACCAAGCGGACTCTTGCAACCCTTAGAAATTCCGATGTGGAAATGGGAGCAGATAGCTATGGATTTTGTGGTAGGATTACCCCGAACTAAGACTAACCATGATGCAATATGGGTAATTGTAGACCGACTAACCAAGTCAGCGCACTTTCTCCCAATCAAGGAAACCTATACAGTGGATAGATTAGCAGAGCTATACATTAAAGAAATTGTGGTAAGGCATGGAGTGCCAGTAGCTATCGTATCTGACCGAGATCCTCGATTCAACTCCAGATTTTGGAGGAGCTTTCAGGAATGCCTAGGAACCAAACTAAACATGAGCACCGCTTACCATTCGCAAACAGATGGACAAAGTGAGCGAACCATCCAGACATTGGAGGACATGTTGAGAATGTGTGTAATTGATTTTAAGGGTTCTTGGGATGAACACCTGTCTTTGATAGAGTTTGCTTACAACAATAGTCATCATGCGAGTATCGGAATGCCCCCATACGAGGCGTTGTATGGCCGAAGGTGCCGTTCGCCCTTGTATTGGGATGAAGTAGGTGAGAGAAAGTTACTAGGTCCCGACTTGGTGCAAAGGACAAGGGACATAGTTCAATTAGTCAGAGGACGCATAGCAGCAGCCCAAGACCGACAGCGTAAATACGCCGATCTGGCACGGAAGGACAGAGAGTATGAAGTGGGTGACCAGGTGTTTCTGAAAGTGTCACCATGGAAAGGATTGATGAGATTTGGGAAGAAGGGGAAGCTGAGCCCCCGTTATATTGGACCTTTCGAGATTCTAAGACGGATAGGACCCGTGGCATACGAGTTAGCTTTACCTCCAAATCTTCAGCAGGTCCATAATGTTTTTCATGTATCAATGTTGAGGAAGTATAATGCGGATGCCAAACATATAGTGGAGCATGAGCAAGTAGACCTTCAACCAGATATGTCCTATGTTGAGCAGCCAGTCAAAATCATTGACCGAAAAGAGCAAGTACTCTGGAACAAGAGTGTCAATCTAGTCAGAGTCTTATGGAGGCATCACAACGTCGAGGAGTCGACTGGGGAATTAGAGAGTCACATGCAAGAAAAGTACCCCCATCTATTTATGGATTGATTCCGGGACGGAATCCTTTTAAGGGGGGAGACTGTAAGAACCCTGATTTTTTTGTAATATTTTAAAACTTCTGTGAATAGTAACTTGAGCTGATTAAGTAATACGTATGGGAATCATCATAAAATGAATAGTGGAATTTTGAGAATCCGAGATCATATTCTTGTTTATCGAGGAAAATAAGTGAATGTAAAAGCCGACGGAATTCGAAGATTTACGATTATACTACATTTTTTCGTATCCGTAAAGAATGGCGTAGAACCGGGAATACTACATGAAATAAATAATATATCACGGTGTTTCTATGATCAAGAAAAGGAATGGAATTGGTTATAGTATTATAAGCGATAAAAGAAATCGCTACGAAACAAGTCGTTATACGTGGAAACTATCAGAATGGAACGACGATTGCGTTTACGATAAATAAAGGAATGAGAAATTAAATCCCATGCAAGTTGGCCATGCATAACCAAGTCCTAACTAGTAGTTAGGAGTGTAACTAGATGATTAGAAGTTAACTAGAATAGTTAGTGGAATAGTGTTGAATAGTGATGGGAGACAAACAAGTACACAAGCCATACTTCTCCCTTTTCTCACTTCATCACACAATCAAACCAACCTATACCTTTGCCAAATTATTGTCAAATCTGCTGCATACATCCCATATATTCATTATACACTCCCACACTTCATCCACAAAAGAAAACAACCCTCTTTTCCCTCACTTAAAGCTCTCCCATTTTACATTCCAGCAGTTCGGATTTTCTGAGCAAGGGAGAAAGAAAAATTCATAACTCAAAATGTACGTATTCAAATGTCATGAAATTTTTACCATAGTTTCTATATATCATGGGTAAGATTCGTACCAAATTTCAGCCTCAAATTAGTTTTTTTCAATTTTATAAAAATGTTTGAATGAGGTGCTGAAAAGTAACTCCAAAATTCTAACTTGTTTCTTGGTTTTGTTTCTTAAGGATCTAGCCCTTCTAAGTGTTTTTCAAGCAAACCAAGCCCTAATCACCTTAGTAATAACCCTCCTAGTGCTCAATAAGGTATAACTTCCAACTCTTTAAAGTTTTAAGGGTGGGTTTAAGAGTTATTTATGATGTAGTGTCAAGATCCAAGAGTTTGTGTATGTGTAAGGTTGTTTTACTCATATTCTTGCTAAGTACTTGAGTTTTTGAGTTGTGATGCTTGTATTTGATGATAGATAAAGTATATAAGGTGTATGTGGGTGGATCTTGAGAAGTAAGAAGTGTTGTGTTGGTCATAAGTAGTGATTGTGTCCAGAACAAGTAGTAGAAATGGAATATGGAGCCTATTGCACTTGGTCTGCTTTCTGCAGTGTATTCGGCCATGTAAATGTTTGAAATTTGTGAGTCACTGGCCATGACTGGGTAGATCTTGATTTTTAGTTTCTGTACATGTGTGGATTGTCACGAGGGGATTTACGGTTTAAAAGTTATGATCATTTTAGTGTAGAGCGTTCATACGAAAAGCCAACTGCGCATAGGCCACTTGCTTAATAATTTTGAAAGGCTAAAAATGATTTCGAAAATTTGGAAAAATCATGATAATTAAATAATGCAGCAAGGAAGACTGTCCAAAAAGAATTTTAAGAAAATATTAATTTTTCGATTTTATAAAAATGTTTTAGTAAAGCGAATCGATAATCGCGTACTAACTAAGATCGTTGGTTATTGATTTTAGATCGCCAACAAAAGCCCCGAGACCATACCACTCCTAGCACTCGAGGCAAGTTTACGAAACCCTAACACAAATTATCCATGCTATATATACTTTTGTGATATTGATGCCATGATTTACAATTCGAAAATATATGCTTGTCTGTGATATCAATACATTCCAATTATGTGATTATTTACGGAGACGAACTTCGTTTTATACGAGTATGAGAAATTGAAACGTAATTTTAATATAATACAAGATAGTGGGAGTTGGAGATAGTTTTAAATCAATTTAATCCCGGAACGAGCCGGACGCGGAAAATTTCGATTTCAATAAATAAAGTACTTTTGCGTAACATACATATCAAACGAGCGATTGAGATTTGATTTATAACTAAAAGAGGTAATCGAATACTCACTCAAGGGATATCCTACTTGACTATTTATTTATAAGTAATACCTAAAGAGTTACTAAAATATCCGGAAAATACTTAAAGTAATATTGAAAAGTTTTTAAATCAATTCACTCTATCTAAAACGTATGTAACCATTCGAAGGATAATTATAAGATGTCGAATCCCGTCCTAAGTATTTAATTAAGATTTTTATCAATTCATTGAACCTTATTAAGAAACATTTTGTACTTAAGGTTTTATCAATTCATTGGACCCTTCTTAAAAATATTATGAGACCGTAAATATTTAATATTACGTACCTCAAAAAAAAATCATTTAAAAATAGACATAGTTCCCAAGGATACTTTCTAAATTATTCAAAATTTCTCGGAAGAGATCAATCATCTGAAACTTATCAAAACCTTAGGGAACTTAGTCTAGAAGCATGAAGCTTTTGCTTCCTCGCTCAATGAAAAACAAGTGAACAATATATGTAAAACTCTACTACGGTTAAGGGTAGAAAACGATTTTAAATTCAAAACTCCGACAACTCCCAAGAATCAATTGTAATAAAAGTGACCGATAAATTACCTTGTTTAAAGGTCAACTGAGAACGATCTATTCCTTCGATAAAGGATTTTATGTAAATGATATAATTGTTTTGGGACTGGAATGTGGCTTACTCGGCACGGAGAGGTATCGGGTAGTGACCAAGCGCGGAGTGGCGCAGTATACAGTTATGTGGTCTCTGTGACCATTGACTTTCGAACTTGCACGGAAATGGGCAACCATCGTGTAATGTCTTGATAAGCCCAAAGGCGGCTAGGTTTGTATTCCTTCTACTAGTAGAGAAAATTTCGTATTCGGCTGATCACCGGTACGTGGTTTATTCCAGTATAGTCCCTTCCTCCACTTTGGATAAATTGTTGTGAAACCTACAACAGAAGGCCGATAAGGCTGAGTTTTAAATAAGGATGTTGATGTACATATATCACATCCATATGAGAATCTTGGTTCAAGCATCATATTGAGATTTTGAGATAAAATGAGTACGAGTATAAGCCGATTAAACTGATACAGTTAAAGTTGAGTTTTTCATAAAATTGACAAGCATATAAACTTTTAGAAACCTTGGTTATACAATGCCTAATGGTTGTTTTTCCCTAAATGATTATATTGAGATAATGGATATCTATATCTTGCTGAGCATTAGTGCTCACTCTTGCTTTTATAAATATCATATCACAACAGATTACCAGCATGGCCCGAACCAGGATGACTGCCCGCAAACGGGTAGGGGACGCCCGTGAGTACCGTAGACTGTTCGTCCGCCAGCCACCTCAGGTAGACGAATAGAGATAGTTTCCTTTTGAGTACTTGAACCAAGACTATTTGTGACCCGAGTCAGTCTCATGTAGAGCTGTTCTCGGCATTCACTCTTTTGAGATAATTTCCTTTGGTCTGTAATAACTTAAATACTTTAACATTAATTTAGTAATGTTTCTGAGCATATAACATGTGTGTGTGTGAGTTTGGTTAAAAGGTCGAGTAATAATGTGAAAAGAGGATTAATTATTTATTAGTCAATATTAAGTGATCGTAACGACCCGAATTCCCGACCTTGAATTTGGGGGTGTTACACATACCAAAACCAACACGCAACCCACTAACAAATGATTATGGTTGTTTTTATCTCACCTAATTATTTTTCTGAGAAATATAACTATTACAGTAAATACCAAAAAATAAGTCCAGTTAATAAATAATGCCACGTAAGCATCAGAATTTGCATCAGAACTTGACTATTATCAGAATTTAACGGTCATCAGAACATAGCTTCTGTACTCAAAAAGGTGAATGACTGTTTTTGTGTTTCTTCATACAAATACTGACTGGTTTCTTCAGAGTTTAATCATCAGAACATAATCAGAACTTGTCCTCAGAATTTGTACAAATAATACTTAACTATTTATCAGAAACAACTTAATCACCACAGTAATTTTCATCATTCATATGGAGTGATAGTGTGTGTATGTGCAAATAATCAGATAAAGATTAAAGTCTGATAAACTTCAGTATATCTTAGAAATAAGGCATAACTAAGAAAAGTGCATAAAATCTGTCTTGAATTATGAAGTCTATTGTAGAATAAAGTTATGCAAGAATCCACCTCAACTGTTTGTGCTTATTTTATGCATCTTTTAAAATTCTTTTGACAAGGGCTTCTCAGTGTAAATGAGTTACAACTGCCATCAGAATTAATGATGTTATCAGAATATTTCTCCAGTAATCAGTGAATGTGAAAAGTCACCAAGAAAAATTAATTTACTTTTCTAATGCATATTACTTAATACCAGCAATGCACTTGGATCTTCCCTTTCACATATTTACTCTAGATCTCAAAGGAGTACCTGATTTCAATTTATTCATTTTTCTTCAGATAAGTGAGGCTTATCAAGCATGTAGTTCATCCTTAATATTTACTGACATCGGAATTTGACAGATAAGAAGCAATAATCTAGTTTGTAACTTAGTAATAAGATACAGGAAGTAAATTTGACTAAGATCAAAATCAGAATTTGCTTGTGTTAGTGATTTCCACATAAATAACTAATTCAAACATGGGATACATAGTTTGTTAAAGACTACTAAGTCAGCATCTAACAAAATAATCCTCATTGGATTAAATAGTCACAGAACATTCAAAATACTTTCAGAGTTTATAGAATCACATCAAATAATAAGTAGTGTTTAATATGTTACAATTTAAGCACATATTACATTGAAATAGGAAAATCTGTAAACATTGATCATAAAGCCTGATGTATGAGAACAAAAACTAAACAGATTTTGAGAAAGAACCTGAAACCATTCCAAGTTCATTTACCAGTCTTGTAAAAGTAGCTTCACATAGTGGTTTTATGAAGATATCTGCTACTTGTTGATCTGTTGGAACAAAATGTAATTCCACTGTACCTTCCATCACATGTTCCCTTATAAAATGGTACCTAATGCTGATGTGCATTGTCATTGAGTGTTGAACTGGAGTTCCTGTCATAGCAATAGCACTTTGATTATCACAGTAAATGGGTATTTTAGAAAGTTCTAGCCCATAGTCCAGTAACTGATTCTTCATTCACAGAATCTGTGCACAACAGCTTCCTGCAGCAATATATTCTGCTTCTGCAGTTGATATGGAAATTGATTTTTATTTATTGCTAAACCAAGAAACCAATCTGCCTCCAAGAAATTGGATGCTTCCACAAATGCTTTTCCTGTCTATTTTGCATCCTGCAAAATCTGCATCTAAGTAACTTATTAGCTTAAAATCTGTTTCCCTAGGATACCACAATCCTAGATCAGCTATACCCTTGAGGTACTTGAAAATTCTTTTCACAGCTATTAGATGAGGTTCTCTTGGATCAGCCTGAAATATTACACAAAGACATGTAGCATACATGATATCTGGTCTACTTGCAGTTAAATAGAGTAAAGAGCCAATCATACCTCTGTAGTTAGTAATATCTACTGATGCTCCAGTATCTTTATCTAACTTGGTGGCACTGGCCATTGGAGTTGATGCAATAAAACTGTCTTGTATTCCAAATTTCTTGAGTAAATTTCTGGTGTACTTGGATTGATTTATGAAAGTACCTTCTTCAGTTTGCTTGAATTGAAGTCCCAGAAAATAGCTAAGTTCTCCCATCATATTCATTTGATATCTTGACTGCATTAGCTTTGAAAACTTTTCACAGAGTTTGGCATTTGTAGAACCAAAAATGATATTATCAACATAAATTTGGACAAAAAGTAAGTCCTTGCCATGGTTGATATAGAACGGAGTATTATCAATTGTTCCTCTAGTAAATCCACTTTTCAGAAGAAATTGTGCCAGAGTTTCATACCATGCTCTTGGAGCTTGCTTTAGGCCATAGAGTGCTTTATCAAGTCTGTAGACATGATTAGGAAATTTTGGATCTACAAATCCTGGAGGTTGTTCAACATATACCTCTTCCTCTAATTCTCCATTGAGAAATGCACTCTTTACATCCATTTGAAAGACTTTAAACCTCTTGTGAGCATCATAAGCCAAAAAGATTCTTATGGCTTCCAATCTAGCAACTGGAGCATATGTTTCATCATAATCAATACCCCCATGTTGAGAGTAACTTTAGCAACCAGTCTTGCTTTGTTTCTCGTAATTATGCCATCACTATCAGTTTTGTTTTAGAACACCCATTTTGTGCCAATAATGGATCTGTTCTTTGGTCTTGGCACTAGGGTCCAAACTTTATTTCTTTCAAATTCATTTAACTCTTCATGCATTGCTTGCACCCAATTAGCATTTTGAAGAGCTTCTTCCACTTTCTTTGGTTCAGTCTGAGATAAAAAGGAATGATAGAGACACTCATTTGTTGTTGTTGTTCTAGTTCTGACACCTGCTTCAGGATCTCCAATTATTAAGTCAGGTGTGTGTGATTTAGTCCACTTCCTTGCAAATGGAAGTTGATCTCTAGAACTGGATCCTCCCTCATGATCCATATTGTCTCCATCAGCATTTTCTGATGCTCCCCTGAAGTTATGCTCTCTGAGATTCCAGAATTTGAGTTGGATCCTTTAGGAATTAAAAAATTAGAGTTTTGCAGAATTGTCAGAATTTGGCTCATCAGAACTTGATGAATCAGAACTTGAAGAGCCAGTGACTGGTTCTGATGCTTCTTGAGAGTCTTGAGATGTTGTATGATCATCAGCTTGCTCCCCCTGAACAGGTACATTTTCCTTTGGAGCAGTTACCACAGTTTCAATGACATCAGAATTTAACCCGTTAGAACTTACAGGATCAGGATTTAGGTCATCAAAATTTACAGAATCAGAATTTACATCTTCATTTTCAAATCTCAGCTTATCATGATCATTGAAATCTTCAAGTCCAGTAATCTTTTTATCATCAAAAGATACATTGATAGATTCCATGACAACCCTTGTTCTTAAATTGTAGACTCTGAAGGCTTTTGTGGAAAGTGGATATCCAATAAAAATTCCTTCATCAACTTTTAGATCAAATTTTGACAGTTGTTCAGGGTGAGTGTTAAGAACAAAACACTTGCATCCAAATACATAAAAGTATTTCAGATTTGGCTTCTTTTTCTTCACCATCTCATATGGTGTTTTTCCATGCTTGTTTATGAGTGTAGCATTCTGTGTAAAACAAGCAGTCTACACAGCTTCAGCCCAAAAATAGGTTGGTAGCTTTGCTTCATCAAGCATAGTTCGTGCAGCTTCAATAAGAGATATGTTCTTTTTTTCTACAACTCCATTCTGCTGTGGAGTTCCAGGTGCAGAAAATTCCTGTTTTATTCCTTGCTCTTTGCAGAACTCTTCCATGATTGAATTCTTGAACTCAGTGCCATTATCACTTCTTATTATTTTAACAGAATCTTTGACTAACTTATCCAGCTGTCTGACATGATCAATTAGAGTAGATGCAGTTTCATTCTTCTTGTGCAAGAAATACACCCAAGTGTATCTTGTGAACTCATCCACTATAACCATAGCATATTTCTTCTTTGCAATAGACATGACATTGACTGGACTAAATAGATCAACATGCAGTAAGTGATAAGGCTCAAGAATTGAGGATTCAGTTTTGCTCTTGAATGAAAATTTTCTTTGTTTTGCCTTTTGACATGAGTCACAAAGACCATCAGGAGCAAATATTGATTTTGGCAGTCCTCTAACAAGATCTTTCTTTACTAGCTCATTTATGTTGTTGAAATTTAAATGAGAGAGTCTCTTGTGCCAATTCCAGCTTTCTTCAATTGATGCTCTGCTTAACGGACAGATTGCAGAACCATAAGAATTTGTTGGAAGTCTGGCTTCATATATGTTACCATGTCTGTAACCTTTCAGAACCACTTTGCCTATAGAATTACTTACAACTTCACAGTGTTCTTCAAAGAAATCCACATGATAACCTCTGTCACAGATTTGACTCACACTTAGCGGATTGTGTTTAAGTCCTGAGACTAGAGCTACTGTTTCAATTATTACATTCCCAAGATTGATATTGCCATATCCCAGAGTCTTTCCAATGTTTCCATCTCCATAAGAAACTTCTGGGCTAGCTTTCTCCACAAAGTCTGATAGCAGTGCTTTATTTCCAGTCATATGTCCTGAACATCCACTGTCCAGAACCAGGATGTTTTTCATGTTTCCCTATAATCACAAAGACCATTATTGATTAGTTTTAAGGACCCAGACTTGCTTGGATCCTTTGGCCTTGTTAAGTTTGTTAGCATTTGCAGCGGATTTAGTTTCAGAATTTATGCTAACATGCTTTTTATCATACTTTATATCAGACTTTGCATCAGAATTTACACTAGAAGGAATTACACTAACTTTCTTTAAAGAAGGTTTTATTTCATAATAGTCATAGTACAAACTATGATATTCCTTACAAGTATAAGTAGAATTCCATAAACTACCACAATGAAAACAAGGATTTTGTGGTTTAAACCTAACAGACTGACTCTTAACTCCTGATCTAGGAGGTAAAGAGTTTATATCTTTATTTTTCCTGCAAAAAGAAGCAAGATGGTTAGAGTTTCCACAATTATAGCATTTCTTTCTAGGAGCATTAGGAACAGGCATATAATTATTACTTTTATTCACACCTTCCTTTCCATTCCTATTTTTCCTAACTTCCTTTACCTTGTTCACATTTTTAATCTCTTTCAACTTATACTTAAGCCGCTTCTTCGTCATTAAGCCAATGTTTACCAAAGCTGGTTTATCCTGTTTTAATTTGTCAGAAGTTGACATTTCTTTGACTTCTGTTTTAGAGTCTTTCATCTCTTCAGAATCAGACACAACAGTTTTTGCAACAATTTAACAGGATTTACCTTTGGCTTTTCAGTCTGTTTGATAGCAATTGGCTTAATTGGCAAAGTCCCTTTTCACTTTTACCATCTTTATAATCTAACCCCTCTTTCCAGGTTCCACTACTTAGAATTTTCTGATTTGTTTTTCCTGAGTTAGTCCAAGTCCTGATGATTTCTCTTTCTTTCTCTAATTCAGTTTTAGATAATCATTTTGTTTAAGCAATTCATTCTTAACCTACACAGCATTATCTCTCTCTGTCTGAATAGTGTTCATCTTGACCAACTCTTCTTCAAGATAGCTATTTCTATTTTTGTACTTTAGATTTTCAGATTTTAATCTTTCATTCTCTAAAGTCTGATCTCTATATAAATGTTTTTCAGAAATAATCTCAACTCATTAATATCTTTTGTATCAAAATCAAGAGTTGATAGAGGCACCTTTAGTTCAGCAGCATCAGAACTGCTATCAGCATTTTCCATTAAGGCATAGTTTACCTCTTCTTCAGATTCTGATGTGTCTGCCCAGTTTTTCTTCTTTGTGATAAGTGCCTGGCCTTTATCACCTTTTCCTTTCTTGCAATCAGGAGAGATGTGGCCTCTTTCACCATAATTGTAGCATTTGACATTTGAGTTATCTCCTCTGTCAGACTTTTCTCCTTTGCCTTCAGTCTTTCTGAACCCTTTCTTGTCAGAACTTCCACCTTTTCTGGAAAACGTCTTACACTTTCTGAATTTTTTGTAGGCTATCTTTGTGATACCCTTCACCATAAAAGCACACAGTTGCATCTTCTCTGCATCAATATCCACTTCAGATAAATTTTTAGGTTCTGAATCATCATCATCAGAATCTGATGACTCTGAATCAGACTGTATGATGAGAACCTTTCCTTTTGCCTTCCGAGTGACAATTAGCTTTTCTTCAGTCTTTAAAGCAACTATCTTAGACTTCCCTCCATGCCTCTTCTTTCTTTTCTTCATCTCAAGTTCATGAGTCTTTAGCATCCCATAGATTTCATCAAGGGACATATCAGCAAGTTCATAGTTGTCTCTTATTGTTGAAGCTTTCAAATCCCACTTATTAGGAAGAGCTAGTAGGAATTTCATATTTGAATCTTCTGGATCATATTTCTTATCCACTAATGACATATCATTCAACAGCTTTATGAATATATCATATGTATCAGTTAGTGACTCATCAAATTTTGAGTCAAAGTGCTCATACTCCTATGTGAGTATTGTCTTCCTGTTCTTTTTGATGGCATTGGTTCCTTGACATCTCACTTCCAATGCATCCCAGATTTCTTTTGCAGTCTTGCATCCAATCACCCTGTTTGACATGACATTGTCAAGTGCACTATGAAGCAAGTGTCTTACTTTTGCATCTTTGCCTAGTGAAGAGATGTCTTCAGTGGTGAGTTCTCTCTTTTCTTTGGGAATCATCTTCTGTAGCTCATTCTCAACTGCAACAGAAAGCTTTGTGGGCTTGTGTGGACCATCATAAATTCTGTCTAAATATTCTGGATCTGTAGCTTCCAGAAACATGGCCATCTCAACACTCCATACAGGCTACTCAGACACCCTGAGCATAGGAACCCTGATGGTTTCATATCTACTAGTTTTTGAATGGGTTGAACCTTTACAGGTTCTGGAGGGTCTTGTGTTTTTCATTGATCAAACATGATTGATTGTTTGTTTGGATCTTAACTGTTTGTAAGCTTAACAGATTGGCTCTGATACCACTTATTAGGCCTCAATGATACTATAGAAGGGGGTTGATATAGTATCTACAATCAATTCTATTATGAACACCAGTATGTAACAGAAAATAAGTTTATTCAATATATCAAACTTTGTTACAGTAGGTTTAATCTACTCTCTCAGTGATGTATGATATCACTAAGAGCTGCTAGGGTTACAATAAATAATCTTCTCGTGAATGATAACACATATAGTGTAAATCCTAATCTGTGTTTCTATACTACACAGTTACATGATATCTCCTAATTGTTATGATATGTTATGTTTCCTAAAATACATCAATCAGAGATTATCTACTGTAGTCCTTTAGCTTTATAACTCTCCAAGCATATCTTCTTTTATTTAATCCAGATCCTCTCCTGTAAATCAGCCTTTTTTCATCCCTGAAGTGTATCCGCACTTAAGTTCTTATGTAAGTCCTGATGGCTTAAGTTCTGATAACTTCCTGTATTCAGTAAGTTCTGATTTCCAGTTAAGTTCTGATAGTAAGTTCTAAAACTAAACAAATCAGATTAGACATGACATCACAAATATATCTAACATCTTGAATAAATACCTATTATTCCGGGTTATTTGCGAACCCTGAATCGGGATGTTTTGGATCAAAAGGATTTGACATCAAAATACTCTACGGACTGGATGGTTACGATAAGAGCCAGAGATGGATGGACCCTTTGATATGAGGGCCAGGGATGGACTGCAGAGCTGTCAAAAAAAATTCAAAAAATCCGATATTCATTTAAAAAATCCGAATTCGTATATGAAATAAAGCGGATATTATCTGTATACGAAACAAAACGGATATTATCCGTATTCGAATCCGATGATTGCGGATACGGATACAGATATAGGCATATTCGTATCCGATAATATCTGAATCTGAATAAATATATTATATTTATATATTTATATATAATTTAAAATTTATTATATTAAATTTATAGTGTGTGTATGTGTGTGTGTGTATATTTAAATATTAGGTTTATACAAATTTTATATAATTGTAAAAACAGTGTTGACTCTTATTTGAGTTCAACGTATTAAAAAGATAAATAAAAATTAATTTTTTAATAAACTAAAATAGAATTAATCGCTTTAATTCTTATTTTAAATTTTAAAACATAATTTTAGTTTTTATTGTATTTTTCAATTTTTTTGCAATTTTTAATATAAAAATAAAAAATCTGATTGAAAATCGGATTCGGATCCGGATATTATCCGTATCCGGATAGTATCCATTGGATCCGGATTCGGATATTATTCATTAAATATTTCGGATTCGGATCCGGATACGGATACAAATTTTCGGATTCGGATCCGGGTACGGATATAGGCAGATCTGTATCTGAATTATCCGTTTGACAACCCTAATGGACTGGACCCTATGGGTCGGGGATGGATCGGACCCTTATTTATTGGACCATAGTGCATGGGTACCTGAATGGATCTATACAGGTAGGTATAAATCTACATTATATCTGACTGATCAGCAGGGTATGGGTGCGAATGTTGGTTCTAGTGTCCAGTCTAATTTATTGTTGATCGCCATTAACGACATTCCTTCTTGAAAAAATTTATGATTACAAAACCGGACAAAGACCTAATTCAGAGATGAATCTGGGAACTGCTCGTTACTTTTGATTTATGATTAAGGGCTAAATGAAGGCCAATATTTTATTCGCTCAACTACTTCAAATAAATAAAAATGTTTATAAATTATTTAAAGATTATGTCCGAAAATTCTTTTGATATTGATACCTGGAAATCAGTTATGTTACTTGCTGGACATTTTTGGCTCACTCTTACTTTGTGAATTCTTATTTCTTTCAGTTTCGAATGAGGATTAAAGTGAATAGCTCTTAATAGACAGCAAAATTGGAGAGATCCCAGCTGCAAGAGGATGGAGATGTTAGAATAAATAAGACAAGGGAGTTGGTAAGAGGTAATAAAATTGAATTTAGTTGATGTAAATTTTAGAAGGTTAGATTCTGGTTTCATACCATAACCTGTAAGAGATCCAGAGTTGAGGGGTTATCTCTGTATTTGTTTTAATATACAAGTTTATATTGTTTAAATTTATTATCAGTCTCGGATGTCGCGCAAGGAACGACACTTACCTTACTAGGTATATTTAGAATTAATAAGAGATACGACCTTATCTACAGAAAAAACGTCGAATTGTATCAATTAAGTGTAACTACGACATCAAGGACGACGATGAGAATATCAAGGATAATACTAGATGTCAGCTTTAGAGTTAGAGTTACGAATAAGATAGTATGCGACGGTAAATGTAGTTTTCATCGACTAATGAATGCGAAATGAACCCAAGAAGGTGTAGAAGATATACTGAAGTGGATGGACCCTTATGTGGTTGTTTCTTTAATTAGATACCTTATTGACAAATTATGAGAACAACAACCAACTCATATAGTAATGACAACCATGTATGTAATTTTCAAAATTTTAAAACAAGTTTTCGAAAAAGACTTTCTTAGTCAAACTTCTAAAAGATCTTTAAACAAAATGAGTTTTAAAAATTTGGTTGTCAAATTACTACTTGAGTTTCTTGTTTGTTATAAGTAGTAAATTACCTGGAAGAATAGTAGATCTAGACTCAGTATTGTTAATTCAGAGGGGCCAAATAGACCCGATAATACGGAGAAATTTAAAATTTCCTCGGAAAAAGAGTGTACACCTTGTTTAATAGCATCAATAACAAAACCAATTTATGTAAACATTATTTATCCAATTTATGGAACTATTAAAGTTTAAAAAGATTTGTTGATCCAAAAGAAGCCAGAGGTTGATTGAAGAAAATGGAGGAATCTTCCAGCCGATTAAAGAAGAATATTATTCCTATCGACGGAGTTGAGGTGTTGCATGATCAATGGTTATTTTATGCGGTATTGATAAAATTAGAAGATATAATTATAAATCACGTAAGGGCACAATTATTGTCGAATTATTAAAGTATCGAATGTGGAGGCACGACGCTAAAAATACAAGACTTAATAGTAGGAAATTGGCATAGTAGGCAAATTTATAAAGGCATTTCTCAAGGACTTTCCGAAGTTATTATATCACTTGTATTTGGAATTGGTTACTCGAATGAGTCCCGAAGGTATACATAAGTGAAACATGGATGGCAACCAACCGTGTCATTCTTTTCTCTAATACGATAACGTATATTGTTCTTGATTCTTGAATATGTATGAGCTTCTCTTATTAATAAGTTATATAAGGCAAGAAGGGAAGAAAATTTATTTTATCCCTTTTAAAATCATTTCTCTTCTCAAAATATAGCTTTCTGATTGAAACAAGCAGTGTTATGATGTGACGATTTGTCAAAATAACGAAGAATCTGGTGGGACGCCACCTAATCATGTGCTGAATACCATATAGTATGAAATACTGGCCATCTTGAGTACAAATATGGTTGTCTCAGTTATATCCCAATCATTACTTATACTTTCTTCCCTACTATAAATTTATTGATTTACGAACCCTTCCGATTATTTTGTTGTAATATTGTTCTTTACCATCTTTCTAATCAAAATTATATTCACAAATTCCTTTCTTGGGTAAGATCTATTCTTTGAGTGTTTGTGAGCTTTGTGTCGGTGCCCATGAGACTGATCAATGTGCCATTTCTAGTGAATCAGCTCAGTTCATTAGCAACTTCCAGAGGTCACAGCAACCTGTACCAGCCACCTATCATCCGAACAACCGCAATCATCCTAACTTTAGCTAGACCGACACTCAGAATACGGTTCAGCAGCATTATCAGTAGTATCCGGCAAAGCAGTACAACCCCCTAGTTTTCAGCAACCGCAATATGCACCAAGGCAACAACTTTAGCTACAATAGTCTAATAAAAAATCTGAATTGGAGGAGTTAAGGCTCATTTGCAAGATCCAAGCGGTTTCCATTAAGACCTTGGAAAATTAAATCGGACAAATTACCAATGCCTTGTTAAATCATCAACCTGGTACACTCCCTAGTGACACTGAAGTGCCAGGAAAGAGGGAAGCTAAGGAGCAGGTAAAGGCAATTACATTAAGTTCTGGGAAGGTTGCAAATCCCCAACACTCTTAAATTTTGGATGAAGAAGTTATAGCTGAGGAAGAAGTATAGAAGGAAGCTGAAGTGGAGCCAAGAAAGACTACTATTGAACACACTCCTCCTGAGGGTAATACAGGGGAGAAATAGATGTATCCTCCACCTCCCTTTCCTAAGAGGCTACAGAAGAAAAAGCTGGATAACCAGTTTGAGAAGTTTCTGGAGGTGTTCAAGAAACTTCACATCAATATACCTTTCACTGAAGCTCTTGAACAAATGCCTATTTATGCGAAGTTTATGAAAGGTATACTCTCTCGGAAGGTGAATCTTGATGACTTGAGATAGTTGCTCTCACGGAGGAGTGCAGTGTTGTGCTGCCGCAAAAGTTGCCTTTGAAGCTTAAAGATCCTAGAAGTTTCACTATCCCTTGCACTATTGGAAAGGTGTCATTTGACAAATGCTTATATGACTTGGGAGCTAGCATCAATCTGATGCCCTTGTCAATCTTCAAGAAGTTGGACTTACCTGATCCAAAGCCTACTTATATGACCTTGCAGCTGGCCGATCCCGATCGTTCTATTACTTATCCACGAGGAATTGTTGAGGATGTATTGGTCAATATGGATAAACTTATCTTTCCGACTGATTTTGTAATTCTTGATTTCGAGGAGGATAAGAAGATTTCCATAATCTTGGGGAGACCTTTCTTGGCTACTGGCCGAACCTTGATAGATGTGTAGAAGGGTGAGCTCACCATGCGAGTGTTGGACCAGGATGTAACTTTTAATTTATCCAATGCCATGAAATTCCCTACATAAAATGAGGAGTGCTTAAAGCTGAATTTGGTCGATTCTGTGGTTACTTCAGAACTTGATCAATTGCTAAGGTCTGACACCTTAGAAAAGGCCATATTGGGGAATTCTGATAGCGAAGATGATGAAGGTGATGAGCAATTGCAATATCTGAATGCTTCTCCCTGGAAAAGGAAGATGGAAATTCCTTTTGAATCTCTTGGAATAGAGGAGCTGAACAAATCTCCCAAGCGTCTCAAGCCATCTATTGAGGAAGCTCCTGCACTTGAGCTTAAACCATTACCTGAACACTTAAGGTATGCTTTTTTTGGGTGAGGAATCTATTTTACCTGTTATTATTGCGTCTGACCTTTCAGGTAGTGATGCGGAAAAACTCTTGAGAATTCTGAGAGAATTCAAATCGGTAATTGGATGGATGATAGCAGATATCAAGGAAATCGGCCCTTCTTATTTTATGCATAAAATTCTGCTAGAGGAAGGTAGCAAGCCTACTGTTGAGCAATAAAGAAGGCTAAATCCTATCATGAAAGAAGTTTTGAAGAAGGAAATTCTTAAGTGGCTGGATGCAGGGATCATCTATCTCATTTCGGATAGATCTTGGGTGAGTCCAGTTCAGTGTGTACCAAAGAAAGGGGGTATCACCGTTGTTGCTAATGAGAAGAATGAGCTTATTCCTACTTGAACAGTCATGGGATGGAGAGTTTGTAAGGACTACAGGAAGCTAAACAAGGCCACGAGAAAGGATCATTTCCCTCTGCCTTTTATCGATCAGATGCTTGACAGATTTGTTGGGCATAAGTACTACTATCTTCTCGATGGCTACTCGGGCTATAATCATATTTGCATTGCCCCGGAAGATCAGGAAAATACTACTTTCACTTTTCTATTTGGAACTTTCTCCTTTAGGAGAGTTTCCTTTGGTTTATGTGGGGCACCAGCCATATTTCAGAGATGTATGATGGCTATTTTCTCTGACATGATTGGTCAGAATATGGAGGTGTTCATGGACGACTTCTCTGTGTTTCGTGATTCATTTAATGAGTGCTTGTAGAATCTTGGTGACGTTTTTAAAAGGTGTGTTGAGACCAACTTGGTTCTCAATTGAGAGAAATGTCATTTTATGGTACGACAGAGCATTATTCTTGGTCACAAGGTCTCTAGTAAGGGTCTTGAGGTGGACAAAGCCAAAGTGGAGGTCATCGAAAATCTTCCCCCACCAATTTCTGTTAAGGGAGTTCGCAGCTTTCTTGGTCATGCGGGCTTCTGTAGGTGGTTCATCAAGGACTTCTCAAAAATTTCTAAACCTTTGTGCAATCTTCTTGAGAAGGATATCCCGTTCAAGTTTGATGACGAGTGCCTGGCTGCTTTTGAGTTCTTAAAAAAGAGTTTAATCACGAAACCTATCATAACTGTACCTGATTGGAATGAACCTTTTGAGATGATGTGTGATGCAAGTGACTATGCAGTTAGAGCAGTTCTCGGGCAAAGAAAGAACAACATATTTCATGTGGTCTACTATGCTAGTAAGACCCTAAATGGTGCTCAACTGAATTACACTACTACTGAGAAGGAACTTCTGGATATTTTCTATGGTTTTGAGAAGTTTTGACCTTATCTGCTTGGGATGAAGGTGACAGTTTTCACTGATCACGCTGTAATTCGATATCTTGTCTTAAAGAAAGACTCGAAGCCTAGATTGATCAGATGGGTTCTTTTGCTTTAGGAGTTTGAATTGGAGATCAAGGACAGAAAAGGTACTAAGAATTAAGTCGTTGATCATCTCTCTCGTTTGGAAGATCCAAGTGCAACTTCACTAGATAAGATATTGATAAATGAGTCTTTTCCCGATGAGCAGCTGTTTGGAGTGCAAGAGGAAGAACTGTGGTTTGTAAACATTGTGAACTACCTTGTGAGTAACAGCATGCCTCCCGACTTGTCGTATGCTCAAAAAGAAGTTTCTTCATGAGATGAAGTGCTACATATGGGATGAACCATATCTGTTTAGGCAATGAGCTGACCAAATCATCAGGAGATGTATTCCGTATAGCGAAACGGGGGGGATCTTGCGAGACTGTCTTTCAACTATTTATGGAGGCCACTACGGTGGAGAGAAGACAACAGCTCGAGTCCTTCAAGAGGGATTCTTCTGGCCTACGTTGTTTAAGGATGCGCATCGATTTATTTTGAAGTGTGATCGATGTCAGCGTATGGGTAATATGTCCAAGAGAGATGAGAGTAATATATCCAAGAGGGATGAGATGCCTCTTAATGTGTTTCTCGAGGTTGAAGTCTTGATGTGTGGGGAATAGACTTCATGGGGCTGTTTGTCTCATCTTACAATAATCAGTATATCTTATTGGCGGTCGATTATGTGTAAAAATGGGTTGAAGTCAAGGCTTTTCCAATAAATGATGCGAAGGTAGTGCTTAATTTTCTTCATAAGCAGATATTCACAAGATTTGGGACTCCAAGAGTCATAATCAGTGATGCGGGATCGCATTTTTACAATCGCAAATTCACTTACATGATGAAAAGATATAATTTGAATCATCGCATTACTACAACCTACCATCCTCGGACTAATGATCAAGAAGAGGTGTCTAACAGCGAGATCAAGTGTATTCTAGAGAAAGTTGTGTGTCCATCAAGGAAAGATTGGTCTTTGAAGCTTGATGAAGCTGTTTGGGCGTATAGGACAGCATACAAGACTCTGTTGAGAATGTCGTTATTTCAATTGGTTTATGCTAAGGGGTGTCATTGGCCTGTGGAGCTCGAGCATAAAGCATATTGGGCTTTGAAGAAGTTAAACCTTGATTTGGATGCAGCTGGTAAGAAGAGAATGCTTCAATTGAATGAACTCGACGAATCTCGGCTTCAAGCGTATGAAAACAACAAAATATACAAGGAGAAAGTCAAGAGGTGGCATGATAGGGGTTTAGTGCTCAAGTCATTTATGCTGGGATAACAAATTCTATTGTTTAACTCTCGTCTCCGTCTTTTTCCTGGAAAATTAAAGTCGAGATAGTCCGGGCATTTCATAATCAAAACTGTGTTTCCGCATGGAGCTGTATAGATTTTTGAGAATGATTCAGGCCATGCATTTAAAGTAAATGGTCAGAGGTTGAAGCACTACTATGGGGATATGGCAACATGTGAGTTGGTTAGTGTCGTTTTATTGACTACTTGATCTCGAGATTCTACGACAAGCTAACGACGTAAACCAAGTGCTTCTTGGAAGGCAACCCAAGTATGTTGTACATTAGTAGATAGAGGAAGCAGAAAGAAAAGAGAAAAATATAAAAAAATGGAAAAACAAAAAAAATCAGTGCCAACTACAGTAGCATGGCGTGCTCGCGCTGATCTAGCGTGCGGCTGTGCTGAAATTCCAGAAACTGGGCGCGCCCATGCTGATATAGCGCGAGGCTGTGTTGAAATGGCAAAAACTAAGCGCACCCGCTGATCTAGCGCGTGGCCGCGCTGGGTCCTGAATTCGAAAAAAAAATAAAAATACCAGAATAAAGAGAAAAATCGGGGATTTTAATACAAAACCAATTCCCACCCGAATTTTACTCTTCCGCATCCCAAATTTCCCTCTCCAAATCAAACCCATTATTCCCATAATCAATTCCCCCTCCTTTTCCATAACTAATTCTCTCCCAATCTCCTATATATACACACACTTATACATAAACTTCTTCATCAATCTCAAAACTCTCAAACACACAATCTCTCTTACAAACTTCTATTCTCTCAATCTCTTTCAATCTCAATGGCACCAAAAAGACAACGAACTCAAGTAAGCAACAGCAGCACCACCGATTCTTCGAGTATAGGTGGTGTGAGGCCTAGGTTTTCAACTCCCGAGGCTGAGATGGAGTATGTGAGGCTACTTTCAAATCCAATAGCCAAGGAGCGTGGTTTTCTGCCATCGGGGAAGGATGGTAAGTTATTGGAGATGATCTTGGAGATGAGCTGGGTTGTTTTCTGCGAGACACCCGTTGCCGTGCCCATGAGTGTGGTGTGTGAGTTTTATGCTAATGCTAAGGCGGAGAAGAATGGTTCACAGTGGTTAGGGGATGACGGTGGATTATAGTGCGGAAGCGATTCGTAGGGTGATTGAGCAGCCCGAGAGGAAGAAGGAGCAGGAGAACTGGAATGAGAATACTCCGGAGGAATTTAACTTGGATTTGATTGTTGCTATCATGTGCGTGCTTGAGACGCATTAGAAGTTTAAGAAGGGCACGAACGAGTATACCACGTTCCATGCCTCGTGCATGTACAGGTTTGCACGTGCATGGAATTCTTTTATTTGTGCTAATATCATGCCATATTCTCATGTGCATGAGATTACTGTGGAGCGTGCACGGTTGTTATGGGTTATTCTGCAGGGGGTTATGTGGATCTTGGGATGGTGATCCATCAGGGTATTCTGAGGTTCTTGCGAGGGAGTACTATGGGTTCGATACCCTATGCATCCATTGTGATGAAGTTGTGCATGGCGGGTGGAGTTTTTTGGCCCGCACATGAGCAGCTGCAGCTCCCTAGTGCTCCGATTGATAGTTCGACATTGTTGAACATGAAAGAGTGGTATGGTGGGAAGCCCGATCCTAAGGGGCTTGGTTATTTCTATGACCATCTGCCAGATGGAAGGCCAGCGGATCAGACTTATGCTGGTGGGACTTCACAGGCTCGTCGAGCATCTTGGAGAGCTCAGTTGGGAGAGGAGGCTGGTCCTTCGGGATCGCAGCAGCAGTAGGAGGAAGCACAGGGTAGTACTGGTTTGAGTTCGACATAGTATAGGCGTCTAGCTAGGAGGATGGATGCGATGCATGATATCCATAGCAGGTTTGCACATGACCTCACCCAGGCGTTAGAGACTACTTTCAGAGCCACAAGAGTTGACATCCAGTGGCCAGTATTCGATGAGGACTCGGTGTATCCACCTCCAGACACTCTTGACACTCCACCCATTGAGGGTGATGATCCTGATTCTGATTAGGTATGTTAGGTCACACAACATTATAGAAGGGGGTTGAATATAGTGTTTATACAATCAAATCAATTTCAACACAAGTATGTGACAAAGATCAAGTATATTCAAATAAACTCTGTTACAATAGAACAGTTGTTCTCTCTCAGTGATGAACAATATCACTAAGAGCTGCTAGGTTACAATGAATAATGTTCTCGATAATGATAACTCATATAGTGTAAACCCTAAGCTGTGTTTATATAGTACACAGTTACAAGATATCTTCTAATTGATATAGAATATAATTCTGTCTCCTAAAATATATCAATCAGATATCTTCTACAAGTCTTCTAGTCCTCTAACTCTTCATACATATCTTCCTTTGTTTTAGTCCAGATCTTCTCCTGTAAATCAGCCACATTCCTTATCTGAAGTCTTCCCGTACTTAAGTCCTGATATATGCCTTAAGTTCTGATATTAAGTTCTGACTTCAGTAAGTTCTGATTTCAGTAAGTCCTCATAAGTCCTGTTGTTAAGTTCTAAAAACTAAACACAAATCAAATTAGACATGACATCTCAAATATATCTAACAATCTCCCCTAACTTGTAAATTATGAAAAATATACAAGTTAATAGATTTGATGATGTCAAAAACATTTAAGTACAAATGCAATGAGAGTTTAATTAGATAATTAACTACAACTTACAGTCCTTGTAGCTTTAACCAATCTTACGGAGTCAATCTGAATCCAAAGTGATTCTTGACAAAGTTAGATATCAGCTTTTCTTCTTTATTCCTTAGGACTTGAACTAGTGTAGCTTTGACTTGTTTCAATTCTTTATCTTGACTTCCAATCTGGTAGATTGCAGTCCTAAGTGCTGAGATGTGATTTTTTTCTAAACCATCACCAAGTCTGATCACCCTTGGATGAGAAGAGTCTTCATTGTAGCACCGACATTTCTCTTTCAGAATCACTTCAAGTTTAGCAGAATCCTTCTTCATTGGAATTTCACTTCCATCATCTTCAACTATATTAGGAATGAATTCTGTAACCTTTGAACCAGAAATTCTTGCTTTATCCCTTATGGTCTTCATTATGAAATTTGACAATCTCCTGGTAATCTTAGACTTTATCTCTAAAAGATAATGAAAGAATTGAAGTTCTTTCAGAGATTTGTTCAGCACATCTGATTCTGACATTTGATATGTTCTTCCATCTTCAAGAAATAGAATCAGAATTTCTTTGACATTATGCTTATCATGAGCATTCAGTACCACTTGAACAGCTATAAGCTTATTAATGAGTTTCTGTTTAACTTCTTCAAGAGGTTTGTCAGTCAATAAAAATGGATCTCTTGTAAGCACTTCAACTCATGTCTTGATTTTGGCTTCTTCAAAACCTAATCCAGCTATGTCTCTTGCTTCTCTGGCTTTCAATCCAACAGTCATGAAATCAGATAACAGCTGGCTTTTCTTAGGATCTGATGAATTAACATTCTTCCATAGGAGTTTTCTCTTATCAGTAAATGTCAATTTATATAAATCAACTTGAGCACTGTCAGAGGTTGATGTCTTGATGACTTGATCAGGATTTGATGTTTCTTCGGTAGCTTGCTGTTCTTCCTTCGAAACAACTTGAGATGTGTCAGAGGTTGTTTTTTATTCTTCAATTATCTTCCTTCTCTTCAGAGTTTGAACAGTTTCATCTACTGCAGCAGCATCATCAAATACTTGAACCAGTTTGCATAAAGGTTTTCATCAGGATTTGAGGAATCTTCATGTCCTGTAGCTTTGTTGGTTCATCAATTTTTCCTTTCCCCTTATTTTTGGTATCAGTTTTAACTTGTGATCTTGTCTTGGGCTTTGAAGCCTCAGAATTCGACTTTTCCTTGATCATAATGCCTTTTGCCTTAGGCCTTGGAGGTTTCTTTGCATTAGAAGATTTAGACTTAAGATTTGTCTTCTCAGCTGAAAATCTAGCTTCTTCCTCCTTTAAAGTCTCTAAATCCATTCCAGGATTATGTTTGAGAAATAATCTTCTAGAAATTTCTTCATCAAGTATCTGAATTTTAGGATCTTTGTAGTAGACAGTAGTCTCCATTCCCTTGAGCTTCAGAGTTTGCAAAAACTTTTGAGAGTCTTTACTTCCTCCTTGAATCAAAACATCAGAACTTGATATCAGATTTTAAGCATCTACAGCTTCAGAACTTGTCTTCTTCTGTATAGATGATTTGCTAGCATCAGAAGTTAGTTTCCTTGAAGAAACTTTGTTGCTTTGGCCTTGACCTTGACCCTTGCTAGGGTTTCCCTGGTCATCCTCATTGTCATCCTTTTTCTTCAAAATTTGACTCATTGAGCATTTGGACTTAACTACCTTCTCCCCCATTTTGGCATCATCGGGTAGTAGAAGAAAGAGAAGAAGTTCTACTGAAGATTGAATTTCATTCAGTTGAGCTTGTTGAGAGGCTTGATTCTTCAGGACCTCGGTAATTTGGGCCTGTTTCTTTTCTTGAACCTTTTCAATAGCTTCAACTTTCTCATATATAGGTCTGATAAACCTCTTTTTGTCTAGCTTGATCTCCATATCCAGTTTATCAGCTTTTTCCATAAGTTTGTCAACTTTTTCATGAGTTGTGGAGTGCAGACCTTGAAGATGTTTAGTACTTAGAGCTGTGACTTTGAGTTGTGTCTTAAAATCAGAGTTTGTTAACAACTCATCAGCTTTAGCAATATGCTCTGTCAGAACTTTTGAGCTTGGAATGAAATCAGATTCATTCCACTTCTTGTTCCACTCAACCCCTCTGTGAGTTTCTTCCCAAGGAACAGGAGCTTCTTTTTCAACAAACTTTGAATCAATGCCTCATATCCAAGAATGGGAGAAATTATCGGAGCACTGTCTCCAGAACTTGCTAACTTCTCCTCATCTTCTGATAACACCAAAGTTTATGTAACTGAAGGAGATGTTGTAGCAACTTCATCTAAATTCTGATCTTCAGGTTCCAGATCCAAAATTGGTGTAGATGTTAACTCAGCCTGTAAGATTGGAGAATTAACAATAGATGGCTGAGCTGCAGTTGGAGCTTTCAGATAGAGCACAGTTGGAATGTTCAGTCTGTGGATGTCAATTTCAGGACTTAATCTTGAATCTTCAACTGTTGTTTCTTTAACTGGAGAGACATGAGGTATAATCACTATTTCTGAAACAGTGTCTTTAGCTTGAGGTGGGGATGGCAAATCTTCAATTACAACAGGTTCTGATGAGATCAGAGATTCCTGATCCCCTTCCTCAGCTTCTTGAGTATCCTCAGAATGAGGTTGTGCCAAATGCCTTCCTGTTCTCTGTTTCTTTGATCTCCTGGATAGTGAAGGAGTTGCCTGAGCAGCATCAGAACTTATAGTTCTTTTCCTCTTCAAAATATCTGAACCCTCAACTTTAGTCTTTTTCTGATGGGTTGACCCTTCAGCTTCTACTGTCACAGGTTCTTATGCATAAACCTGGACTTGCTCCTCTTCTTCATCAGACTCATCCCTTATTATCATCTTTCTTCTCCTTGGTGGAGATTTAGGAAATGATTTTGCTCTTGAAGGTTTGGGTCTTGATGTTGTAGCAGATGGTTGTGGGTGAGAGGATTGTGCTGGTTTGAAATATGTTCTGATGGTAGGTTGTGGTTGTGGTTGAGAAGTTTGAGCTGTTTGAGTAGTGGTTGTAGGTGCTGATGGAGGTTGGGATGGTTGTACATCAGGATATATGGCAGTATAGGTGTTTGGATCAGAGTTTACTAAGTGTTAGGAATGTATGTGCATTAGTTTGATGATATGTTTAACAAAATACTTAAGTAGAAATTTAGTGTCTGTAGCCTCAACGGATAAGACCACTTTGGCTATCCGTTGATGGTGTAGCTTTACTTAGAAATAAGTCTAGTGTTGTAGCATATTTCAGTCTCTGTATTTAAAATGTAATTCTTGGAAGTTGAGAGAAACTATGAGTCATGTTGACTACTAGATGATATGCAGATAGGAAGGCCAATTGTAAATACTTCATGCCTTGTAATTTTGTATAAGTGAAATGGTATCAACGGATGACTTAAAGACCTTCAACGGATGAGAAGCTAAGCTTCAACGGATGTCTCTAAAGCTTCAACGGATAAAGTCATCAACGGATAACATCCTTCAACGGATGAGTGCATCAACGGATGAAAGCTTCAACGGATAACATCCTTCAACGGATGAGTGCATCAACGGATGAAAGCTTCAACGGATGTTCTGATGATTAGCCGTTGATAAGGGGTAGTTGTACCTACAAACAGAGGCACATGGGTTGATAGAGACAACTGAGATGTGGTAGCCGAATTTCAGGAACAACAGAAAAAGCAGCAGTTCTTCTCTAGTACAAAGATGCAATAGTCAACAAAGTACTGGAGTGAACAGGAAAAGAAGCAAGTGAAGATCTTATTTTATTACTGTATTTTATATTGTTCTTCACTTGTACACTTGGTAATATATAAACCAAGTAGAAGCTAGTAATTAGATGTGAGATTTTCCAGAGCTGTTTAGAAAAATATTGAGAGAAAATTCATCTAGTTTATACTAGGATGCAGCTGTGATCAACATTGTTTAATCACAGATTTTCTAAAATACCATCTCTGGTGGAACAACAAATCCACCAGAAAAGTTTTTAAGGTCTGTTGTGTTCTTTACATTTGTGCTTGAATATATATCTGTCTGTATTAGCTTAAAGCAATTCACACACTTGTTCTTCTTGAACACACAACTTTCATAAACTGCTCAAAACTTGAAAAAGTTTTGAGATTTACATTCAACCCCCCTTCTGTAAATCTCATTGTTAGTCCACTAGGAATAACAATTGGTATCAGAGCAGGCTCTTGACATACAAAGAGTTTAAAGATCTTGGAATCTAACAAAGATGAGTAAAAAGGATATTGGAGTAAAGATCCCAGTTCTTGACAAAGACAGTTATCACCATTGGAAGGTGAAAATACACCTTCATCTACTCTCCCAAGATGAAGGTTATGTAAACTGCATTGAGAATGGTCCTCACATTCCCCACAAAGTAGCAACAGTTGCTACAGCCACCGTTGCTGTTGGTCAATCCATTCCAAAACCTAGAGCAGAATGGACAATGGAAGACACAGAAGAAGTCCACAAGGATAAGAAGGCTATGAACATTTTGTTTAATGGTCTTAACATGGATATGTTTGATAATGTGATAAATTGCACAACTGCCAAAGAGGTTTGGTACACAGTTCAACTACTGTGTGAAGGTACAGAACAAGTGAAAGAAAACAAAATGGAGCTTCTCATTCAACAGTATGAATACTTTCATTTTGAAGAAAATGAATCTTTAAATGAAACATTCAATAGGTTCCAAAAGCTGTTGAATGGACTGAAGCTGTATGGAAGAGTGTACCAGGTGAAGGATTCAAATCTTAAATTTTTAAGATCCTTGCCAAAGGAATGGAAACCCATGACTATCTCCTTAAGAAACTCTCAAGATTATAAGGACTTCACTCTTGAAAGATTGTATGGAATCTTGAAGACTTATGAACTAGAGCTGGAACAGGATGAGGTATTGGAGAAGGGGAGAAAGAAAGGAAGTTCAGTTGCATTGGTAGCTGAAGATGAGAGGAAATGCAGACAAGAAACTGCGAGATCTACATCAAACTCCAAAGATGGTATAAGAAATCAGGAATCAAGCAAGGGGAAAGAGCAAGTTGCTGAAAATGAAGACAACTCCAGCCAAGATGACTCAGATGGTATTGATGAGCATCTTGCATTTCTGTCCAGAAGATTTGCAAAGATGAAATTCAAGAAAAACACTAGAGCCACTAAACCTCACAAAAACACTGTGGACAAATCCAAGTTTAAGTGTTTCAATTGTGGTATAAGTGGACACTTTGCAGGTGAGTGCAGAAAGCTAACTTCTGAAAAGAAGAAATTTGAACAAGTAGATTACAAAAAGAAATATTTTGATCTACTCAAGCAAAAGGAGAGGGCTTTCATTACTCAAGAAAGGGACTGGGCAGCTAATGGAGATGAAGAGGATGAAGATGTGGAGTATGTCAACCTTGCTCTCATGGCTGATTCTGAAGAAAATGAAGTTAGTTCATCAAGCAATCAGGTAATCACTACTGACTTAACACAGCCTACTAAAGAAGAGTGCAATGATGCTTTTAATGACATGTCTACCGAATTGTATCATTTGCGTGTGTCTCTTAAATCTCTTGCTAAAGAAAATAGTAGGATTAGAGAGAACAATCTGTTTTTAAGTAATAGAAATGCTTTGTTAGAAGATAAGATGATTGACCTAGAGAAAACAAAGTTGCATTGTATATCTGTTGAAAATGAACTAGCTGAATCTGTTAAGAAAGTAGAAATACTTTCCAATCAATTAGAGAAAGAGCAAGAGGTGATTAAAGCCTGGAAGACATCTAGGGATGTAAGTGCTCAAATTGCTAAGGTCCAAGGAATTGAATCATTCTGTGAAACTGCCTGGGATAAAAATAAAAAGAAACTGGAATTAATTGATGGGCTGTCAACGGATGTGGAATCAACGGATGATGAAAGTTATCCGTTGAAGGAAGAAAAGGAGCATCCGTTGAAGGTTCCTCAATCAAAACATGCAGATGTTTCTAAAAGAGAGAATCTAAAGAAACTCAACAAAAAGTTTGGTTCAACTTCAAAGAACTTTGTCAAAGAAGAAGCAAGCACATCCAAAGATGTCAGTAAGGTGAATGTAGGGCACATGACCTTAGAACAGTTAAATAATAGGCTCAAGATGGTTGAGGATAAAAAGGAATCTAAAAGAAAATCCAACAGAAATGGGAAGGTAGGAGTTAATAAACACAACAATTACACACCTGATAGGTATGCTCCTAGAAAAAGCTGTGTGCATTGTAGTAGTGTTAATCATCTATCTGCTAGTTGTAAATCCATTAAGAAGACTCCCATAAATGTACCCTCTTCTATGCCTAATATGTCTGCATCACCTCTGCATGCTATGCCTGTTATGTCTCAACAAAATCCTTATGCACATTTTGTAAACATGCCATATTTTAACAATCCTTATCTTGCTGCATTTAGTATGCCTCAAATGCCATACAATATGCCCATATGGAATAACATGTTTGCACAATCAATGCCTAATAATTTTACAAATGTGCTAAATGATTCTGTGACTAACCCTACACCTCAACCAACTACATCTAAGACCAAGGTTGACTCAAACTTACCTAAGTCTAAAGATGCAGGAGGAATGAAGTCTAGGAGAAAGGCTAACAAGAATGGACCCAAGGAAACTTGGGTACCAAAATCAAATTGATTGATTTTATGGTGTGCAGGGAAATGGAAGAAATCTATGGTACTTGGACAGTGGTTGTTCAAGACACATGACAGGAGATTTCTCCCTGCTCACAGAGTTCAAGGAGAGAGCTGGCCCTAGCATAACCTTTGGAGATGACAGCAAAGGGTTTACTATGGGATATGGCTTGATTTCAACAAGGAATGTCATCATTAATGAAGTTGCATTAGTTGATGGTCTCAAGCACAATTTACTGAGCATCAGTCAACTATGTGATAGAGGGAATACAGTTTCCTTCAATTCTGAAGCCTGTGTTGTCACTAGTAAGAAAGACAACAAAGTGGTTCTAACCGGAGTTAGAAAAGGAAATGTGTACATAGCTGACTTCAACTCTACAGATGCAGAATCCATTACTTGTCTCTTCAGCAAAGCAAGCACAGTTGAAAGTTGGCTATGGCACAAGAAGCTATCTCACTTGAATTTCAAGACAATGAATGATCTAGTCAAAAAGGACTTAGTTAGAGGAATCCCTCTAGTTGAATTCTCAAGGGATGGTTTGTGTGATGCTTGTCAGAAAGGCAAACAAAGGAAAGCATCATTCAAAAAGAAGCTTGAAACAACAATTGATGAACCATTACAGCTGCTACATATGGATTTGTTTGGACCAGTCAATGTATTGTCTATTGCAAGAAAAAGATATTGCTTAGTGATTGTAGATGATTTCTCAAAGTTCTCATGGGTCTATTTTCTTGGATCAAAGGATGAAGCAAGTGAAATCATTATCAATCACATCAGGCAAGTCAACAATCATCCTGACTTGAAGGTTAGAAATATCAGGAGTGACAATGGAACTGAATTCAAGAATTTGACATTAAGGCTGTTCTGTGAAGAAAATGGAATCATGCATGAGTTCTCAGCTCCAAGAACACCTCAGCAAAATGGGGTTGTTGAAAGAAAGAACAGATCTTTAATTGAAGCTGCCAGAACAATGCTTGAAGAATCAAAGTTACCAACATATTTCTGGGCTGAAGCTGTTAATTGTGCCTGCTTCACTCAGAATATTTCTTTGATCAATCAAGCTAAAGGCATGACTCCTTATCAGTTGTTCAAGAGAAGAAAACCAACTCTAAACTTTCTTCATGTCTTTGGATGTAAATGCTTTATACTGAGGAATCAATCTGACCATAAAGGGAAGTTTGATGCAAAGGCTGATGAAGGGATATTTGTTGGTTACTCAGCTGGAAAATCTTATAGGGTCTACAATCTAAGAACCAACATTGTTATGGAATCTGTGCATGTTGTGTTTGATGATAAAAAGATTGATGGACTAACAGATGAGGGACATAATGAGAGACTCAAATTTGACAACATTGAGATATATTGTGATGATAGTGAAGAGGAGACTGATGGAGATGACACTTCAAAAGGGATTCAAAACATGCCCTTGGATAATGCACAAAATACTGCATCCGTTGATAGAGGCAATGCAGTATCCGTTGAAAGACATAGTGCATCATCCGTTGAAGTACAAAATGAAGCATCCGTTGATCATAGTTCATCAACGGATAATCGATTTACATCATCAGTTGATAGAACTCCAAGTTCCCTGCAAAGGACCAACAACTCAGGGGGAGTTTCAACTAGTCAACACTCTGTCTCACATCATGACAATACTGAGGCCACCTCATCTAGAGCACATCTTCCACCACAAAGGAAATGGACCAAGAATCATCCCTTTGAACTGATCATTGGTGATGCATCATCTAAAGTGCAAACAAGAAAAGCCACTCAAGATGAATGTCTGTATAGTAGTTTTCTGTCTCAGGAGGAACCTAAGAAAGTGGAAGAAGCTCTATTGGATCCAGATTGGATATTAGCTATGCAGGAAGAGCTGAACCAATTTGAGAGAAACCAAGTATGGAAGCTGGTACCCAAACCAAAGAACAAGAGTCCTATTGACACAAAGTGGGTATTCAGAAACAAGATGGATGAAAATGGCATTATCATAAGGAATAAAGCCAGACTGGTTGCTAAAGGCTATTCTCAGCAAGAGGGAATAGATTTTGATGAAACATATGCTCCTGTTGCAAGACTTGAAGCCATCAGAATATTTCTAGCCCATGCAGCCCATGCCAATTTCAAAGTCTATCAAATGGATGTCAAGAGTGCATTTCTAAATGGGAAATTAGAGGAAGAAGTCTATGTAAGTCAACCTCCAGGATTTGAAGATCCAAATTTTCCAGACTATGTGTATTATCTATTGAAAGCACTCTATGGACTGAAGCAAGCACCTAGAGCCTGGTATGAAACCTTATCAAAATTTCTTTTGGAGAATCACTTCACTAGAGGTACTGTTGATAAAACTCTCTTCTTTAGGGATGTTAATGGCTCTAGTATACTTGTTCAAATTTATGTAGATGACATAATATTTGGCTCTATAGATGATAAACTTTGCAAAAAGTTTGCTAAGCTAATGCAAAGTAATTATGAAATGAGCCTAATGGGAGAACTAACCTATTTTCTTGGTTTACAAGTTAAACAAGTTAGTGATGGAATTTTCATTAGTCAAACTAAATATATTTATGATCTTTTAAAGAAGTTTGACTTAATGGAATGTTCATCTGCAAAAACTCCCATGGCCACTGCCACCAAACTTGAATTAAATAAGACTGAAAGGTCTGTGGATATTACAAGTTATAGAGGCATGGTTGGTTCACTTTTATATTTAACTGCTAGCAGACCAGATATAATGTTTGCTACATGTCTATGTGCTAGATTCCAAGCTGATCCTAGGGAGTCTCACTTAATTGCTATCAAAAGGATTTTCAGATATCTCAAGGGTACACCAAATTTAGGTATTTGGTATCCTAGAGAATCTGGCTTTGATCTAATTGGTTATTCAGATGCAGACTATGCAGGTTGCAAAATAGATAGGAAAAGTACAACAGGCTCCTGCCAATTCCTGGGAAACAAGCTTGTATCATGGTTTAGCAAAAAGCAAAATTCAGTCTCTACTTCTACAGTTGAGGCTGAATACATTGCTGCTGGAAGTTGCTGTTCTCAAGTGTTATGGATGAGGAACCAACTCCTTGACTATGGACTTCATGTTGATAGAATTCCTATCTTTTGTGACAACACAAGTGCCATAGCCATAACAGAGAATCCTGTGCAGCACTCAAGGACCAAGCACATTGATATCAAGTACCACTTCATTAGGGAGCATGTCATGAATGGTACAGTGGAACTACATTTTGTTCCAAGTGAACAACAAATTGCTGACATATTTACCAAGCCACTTGATGAATCAACATTCACAAGATTGGTAAGTGAGCTAGGTATGCTTAATTACTCTTAAAATTCATGTCTTTATTACAATTTGAATTGAAGCCTGAAATATATTAGTTGCTAAGAACAAATTTGACTTTTAACATAGTTTATTCCATCAACGGATGTTCCCTATCCGTTGAAAGTCAAAATTGCTCTATCAATGGATAATCATTATCCGTTGAAAGACAAATACATTTCTGGAATTTTTATCCGTCAACGGATAAAACTGAAGTACCTTTCAACGGATGACAATTTGCCTTATCCGTTGAAATGTCACATCAATCGATTCAGGTGTTTAACAGCCGTTGATTCTATTCTCTTAACCATTGATACTCATACATACATCTGTATGTATTGGTTTTAAAGGTAGTTTTTAGAATACTTACAGTTTATTCTTAAAACGGCTGAAATTCACTAACGCATATTTATTGATAAATCTTTATTTTATATTTTTGTTTATTAATTTGAGAAAGCATATAAGTCCTTCTGATTGTTCATTTTTACTTTACGCTTTCTTAAAATTTCAAGCATTTACCATTTTCTCTCTGCAAAAACTTCAAGTTATTCTCTGCAATTTCTACTCACAACAATGGCACCAGTCGTGAAGATTATGTCTCAATCTGGGTTCATCTATGAAAAGAACAATTTCATAGCTTTGGTAGAAAAGAATGAAGCCCACTCAGACTATCACAAAATGATGGACTTCATCAAAAACTGTAAACTTAGCTATGCAATGCTGGAAGCCCCAACAATTTTCTGTGAAGTAGTTGAGGAGATTTGGACAACTGCTGAGTTCAACTCCATGGATATGACTATCTCCTTCACTCTCAAAGGTAAAACTCACTGTATTAACTGTGATGATTTACAAGCATGTTTTAAATTGCCTGAGAACAATGCCATGACACCACACACTGATAGTGATGTATCCAGCATGTTAGATTCCATAGGTTATTCTCTTAACTCTGCTAATTTAGGGAGTATTAGAAGAAAAGGCCTTAGGAAAGAATGGAGTTTCCTTGGGGATGCCTTTATAAAGGTTTTCTCTGGGAAAATTAGTAATTTTGATGCCATAACTTCATCTCTGGTTAATATGCTCTATATGCTTGTTTCTGATAGGTATTTTAACTTTAGCAACTATGTGATGCTAGAATTAGGTACTAGATTAGGTAACAAAGCTAATAGACCTAATAACATCTATTATGCTAGATTCTTTATGTTATTGGCTAACCATGTTGCTGAAGGTTTAGTCATAATCAATGAGAATAATAAACTCAAGTGCTGGGCACAAGAGAAAAGAGTTCTTGCAGACTTGATGAGAATGGATCTTAACAGCAGTGTGTCATTGGTATATTTACCAATCATGAATGCACCTCAGGTAGGTGAGGTAATTGCTTCTACAACTCCTACTTCTTCCAACCCCTCTATTTCTTTATCTTCTAGTGTGGCCATGAAATCTGTGATGCCCCAACAGATTTCTACCAAGGTCACCAAATCTAAACTTTCAAAATCAAAGACAAAGAAATTCACCTTTGTTGTTTCTCAAAAGACAACAGTTGTAACACCAACTATTAACCCTGAGGTGAGTGAACAGGGTGTGAGTGGTGAGGGGAGGGGTGAACATCAAAGAAACCCCCAGGATAAGGAAGGAAAGTTGCGTGCTTCCCAAGCTAGCCAAGCCACAGTTTCTCAAAAAGCTGTGGTGGTTGAAAAGGTATCTAGCACATCCCTAGTAGCATCCTCCCAAAAGGATGTTACTATTGAAAATAGTTCCAAACCAGGAACACAGAACAAACGAGGGAGGGACACTAAAGCCAAACACTCACCAACAAAAGCCTTTATTAGAAGAAAGAAGGCTAGAACCCAATCTTCTACACAGGGTGCACACACTGCACAGATACATCCATCTGTATCTATGCCTTCTCAAACTCAGTTTGATGTGACTCCAATAAATGTGGAGTCACAGCCCCATTCTCTCACAATAATCACACATCAATCACCAAACACTTCATCACCATCTCTGGATGTGGATATGTTATTCCCATCAATTCCTGATTCTCCCTCTTTACAACTCAGGGAGAAGCCCCACTCAAATACAGGTGATCATCATCTCTTGGATGATTTGTTGGATCACCCGCAAATTCTTTCAGATATAATTGAAGGATCTGTGTCACCACATCTCAAATCAATCTACACAGATTCAACAGTTATATCACTTTCAATTTCAACTTCTTTTCCTTCTTCAACGGATATCACTCATCCGTTGACAAGTGGTTGTTCTTCAACGGATAAGCTTAACAGCAGTTATCCGTTGATAACATCAGTTTCACCTTCAACGGATATTCCACATCCGTTGACAGTCTCTACACAAATAACTGAATTAATCCCAAGTGTAGAAGACATGAATACTGTGCAATCACTCTTAGGATTGAGGGAAGGGAGTGACAATTTGAGTGAGAGGCTGGGTTGCTCCCAGGCAAAAGGAGAGATTGAGAGCTCAAAAATGCATGCTATTTCTTCCAGCATGGCAAAAGTAAGTGAGTGGAGTACCACCTTAGTAGGTGAAGGTGAGGGAGTGAGTTGTGTGAGCCAGGGGGAGCCCCTGATGCAAGAACATAGAGAAAAAGAGAGAAAAGCAGGTACAGTAGATACAAGGGTGGAACCAGCCATTGCTAATGAGTCAATGATTGTGGATGATGCTAAAAAGGAAAGACAATTTCAGCAACATTACAAAGCTGTAATTGATAACATTTCCTTGGATGCTGACACTTTTACTCATCCTGTGACAGCCTATCAACTGTTGGCTGCTCAGGGCAATGAGAAAGCAGAAAGGTCACTACATCTAGTGCACACAACAGAATCTCTTCAAAGGGATAAAGCTGCCATTAACAAAATGCCTTCTACAGCTGGTGAGCCATCTGAGGAATTTGGAGCAAATTCTGATGATGATGACTCTATTTCTTTTGATGGAAGCATGAACTTAGGGGGAGATGAAGACCCTAGTTCAATTCCAAATCTACCTGAATGGGCCTTGACTAAGGAGTACAGATCAGGGGAATTCAATGTCTCTTTAGTCAAACAAATCAACACTATTCAACAGGCCATTCAGAATACTTCACATGCAAGTATCAAGGCTATCCTTCAAGCTCACCTGGACTCACTGCATCTCATGAAGCTGCAGCAAGTGAAGCAGAATCTGAGTATGGATGATCTCAGGAAGGATATTGCTGACTTGAAAACCTATACTTCAGAAAAATTGGATTCAGTCATGCCCTATGGTACATTGCAGGACTTGGTTTTGAGATTGAAGAAAGAATCTGTTACTGAAAAACGGTTGGCCAAGTTAGAAGACAGAGTTCAAGTTATTGAAAATTCTGTGGCCACCATTCTTCACAATCAACAATCTCAAACCAGTCTCCTAATGCAGCTGGCAAAAGCACAAGGCTTGACCCCTCTCCTTGATGATAACAAAAAGGGGGAGAGTAAAAGGGAAGGGGAAGGAGAGCCATCTACAAAAATCAACATATCTAAAGTGCTAGTTCCTGCCATCACTACTTCTCCAATCATTCAAATCAAGGGCAAGCCTGATGGAATTGATTTGATTCAGCTAGCAGCAGCTGAAATTCAAGTGAAAGAGCAAAGGAGGAGAATTGATGAAAGGTTGCAACTGTTGTTTGGTTCTACACAAGACAAATCAACATCTGTGAAATACAGCACAAAAATTGAACCAATCAACATGGAGCTCATGCCAGTAGGGAGTCATAAGGATGGAGAAGCTTCTTCCAAAGAACTACAAGCTATAATTCTCAAGCCCAATGAAAGATCCAATAAGGACTCAACAAAGAATCCTTTAAAAGAAGTGGACTTTCCTCCTCCAAAAGCTGATGAGAACAAGATTTTAGGCAGAAGTATTGCTTATCTCAAAAAGACCATGGATGAGGCTGTAAGGAGAAATAGAGCTATTATCATTAGAGAGGGAAAGAGCATATGTGTGATGCAAGGACATCCCAAATTCTCAATAGCCAAGAAGGAAGAAGACAAGCAATTAAAGGCTGACAAAAGAGCACAAGCAAAGCTTGAACAACAGCTAAAGTCAAGTCTAGTTGAAAAAGAAAAAGGGATTGAAGTCAGGGGTGAAGACAAGACTACAAACCTAGATGAGGTTTTAGGGAGTATATTTGGTGAGAGTGTGGAAGAAAGAGAGGAATGGCAGAAGGGAAACAGAAGAAAGGCCAAGGCACATAGAAGGAGTGGAGATAACACTGAAGTAACCAAATCTATATCTAAACCACTACCTTCCATACCTGAACCCCTTGTTGCTGATCCCACAATAAACATCCATGGTGAACCAATCATTCCAAAAGAGGAACCTATTGATTGGGACACTATCAAATTGCCTACCTTTCTAACCACTCTTCCACTACCAAAGAAACAGAAAAGAAAACCAAAATCTACACCTCCCATAACCTCTAAGAAATTCACTCAAAAACAAAAACCTAAGCCTAAGTCACCCATTTCTAAAGATGATTATGTTCACATCTGTGACATAAAAGAAATTTCAGACATTGAACTCTATCTGGATGAGCTGGAGGATGTAAGGGGAATAGCTGCCTACAGACAGTTACCAGAGAGATTAGTGTTCAGATATAAAGGAGCTGGGGAAAGAACATGGCCTCTCCACAGGATTCTGGATGAAGGCTACTCTACCTTGATTAGAGTCTATTCAGCTATACAAAAGGATTCTGGCTTTACCAGAACTGCCAAGACTGAAATTCTCAACAAGATAGCCAATATAAGGAAAACTTGGAGGGAGCCCAATGCTTTACCCAGGACTTTACTCATTCAAGAAAGGGAAATGAAAATTCTCAAATCACCTCATTGGTTGATGGAATTTAGAGATGATAAAGGAGTCAGAAATTTTTCAGACTTGAAGACCAACTCAAGATTGCCAGCAATGAAACTCTCAAAGAAATGCAATCTAAGTTGGATGTCAGTGTTGAAGATGAAGCTGAATTCTTCAGACAACTCCAACTCCAAATTGAGGAAAATGACAAAAGGCTAGGAAAGAAAACCAGGGAACAAAGAAGAAAAAGATGATTTGCTCAGACTAAAGGAGTGTCCTTGGAAACACTGTAAATCTTCAATTATCTCCTAGTACATACACTTTTGCAGCATTTTTAAATTTCTACTTAGTTTTAATTCATATATCTGTTAAGTGTTTTGTTATCATCAAGTTAACCCTGAATTTATGCCTACAATTCTTATAGACATAAATAGGGGGAGATTGTTAGGAATGTATGTGCATTAGTTTGATGATATGTTTAACAAAATACTTAAGTAGAAATTTAGTGTCTGTAGCCTCAACGGATAAGACCACTTTGGCTATCCGTTGATGGTGTAGCTTTACTTAGAAATAAGTCTAGTGTTGTAGCATATTTCAGTCTCTGTATTTAAAATGTAATTCTTGGAAGTTGAGAGAAACTATGAGTCATGTTGACTACTAGATGATATGCAGATAGGAAGGCCAATTGTAAATACTTCATGCCTTGTAATTTTGTATAAGTGAAGTGGTATCAACGGATGACTTAAAGACCTTCAACGGATGAGAAGCTAAGCTTCAACGGATGTCTCTAAAGCTTCAACGGATAAAGTCATCAACGGATAACATCCTTCAACGGATGAGTGCATCAACGGATGAAAGCTTCAACGGATAACATCCTTCAACGGATGAGTGCATCAACGGATGAAAGCTTCAACGGATGTTCTGATGATTAGCCGTTGATAAGGGGTAGTTGTACCTACAAACAGAGGCACATGGGTTGATAGAGACAACTGAGATGTGGTAGCCGAATTTCAGGAACAACAGAAAAAGCAGCCGTTCTTCTCTAGTACAAAGATGCAATAGTCAACAAAGTACTGGAGTGAACAGGAAAAGAAGCAAGTGAAGATCTTATTTTATTACTGTATTTTATATTGTTCTTCACTTGTACACTTGGTAATATATAAACCAAGTAGAAGCTAGTAATTAGATGTGAGATTTTCCAGAGCTGTTTAGAAAAATATTGAGAGAAAATTCATCTAGTTTGTACTAGGATGCAGCTGTGATCAACATTGTTTAATCACAGATTTTCTAAAATACCATCTCTGGTGGAACAACAAATCCACCAGAAAAGTTTTTAAGGTCTGTTGTGTTCTTTACATTTGTGCTTGAATATATATCTGTCTGTATTAGCTTAAAGCAATTCACACACTTGTTCTTCTTGAACACACAACTTTCATAAACTGCTCAAAACTTGAAAAAGTTTTGAGATTTACATTCAACCCCCCTTCTGTAAATCTCATTGTTAGTCCACTAGGAATAACACTAAGACTTGTTTGACTGATTGAGGAAGTTGGAGGGGTCTTAGTACAGTCTTCTTATTATCAGTAGATAATAAGTTAGTGAAAGCCCTTTTAGCAAGTTTAAAGGGTTCAATTGTCTCACTAAAATTCTAAGGTGCACTAGGACAACAGAACCTGTATATAAGCTGACGGAATCTAGCAAAATTAATTGTGTTTCTATCTTCTGTCATCCTATCACCTATGAAACCTAGCACAGTACTAGCAAAATCAAAATGAGTTTGATAAATTAGAGCATACCCAATTTGTGACTCAAGATTAGTATAACATCAAAGTTGGAGCACTTGTTAGCAAAGGTCTTGGTGATGCAATCGAAAAAGAAACTCCACTCCCTCCTGATGTGGGGCCTCTTCAATTGTCCCAGCTTGGATAAAGATTTTTCATAACCAAGGTTTGCCATCATCTGTTGAAGAGCTGGTTCCCCGACTTGTGAACTGTAAACACAGTTTTCTGGAAGATGTAAAGCTTGTCGAACAGTTGACAATGTAACCAAGTGTTCATCTTCCCCTGTTATAAATATGATGCTTGGGAACCCATCTTTTCCACCATCATCATAAACAACACTGCTCCAAAACTCCGGTACTTAAGTTCCTGAGAGTGCTTCTGGTTGGGTCAAGGCATACCCAATCTCACTTCGAGAGAGAAAGTCTTGTATGAAGTGAAGATCTGATGGAGCTTTGTCCTTGCTAAGTATGGCCAGATAGTTGTTGGGGATGAACTTGGCTCCATTAAAAATGATGTCCTTTGGTGCCATTTCTGTGAAAAATCAAGTGAGAAAATGTGTGTATAGAAGGTGTTTGATAAAATGCCTGTTAGAAAATAGCTTCAGAGAATATTAGAGAGAGAAAAAAGAAGAGAGATTAGAGAATTAGAACAGTAGGTAAAAAATTGTAAAATCTTTAACTCCCATATATATATTGTACACCTGTCAGCCAGTAAATAGTTAAAGCAGTAGTTAATGGGTACGAGAAATAAGCAGTAATTATTGTGCACATGCAGTTGTCAAGGCAAACACGTTTCCCACTAACCAAATGATTATGACTGTTTTTAACTCACTTAATTATTTTCTGATAAAATATGACCGTTACAGTAAAACCACAAATAAATCAAGTAAATAAATAATGCCACATAAGCATCAGAGTTTCCATCAGGATTTGCATCAGAACTTGACTATTATCAGATTTTAACGGTCATCAGAATATGGCCTATGTACTCAAAAAGTGAATGTTTGTTACTGTGATTCTTCATACAAATACTGACTTGTTTCTTCAGAGTTTAATCATCATAAATTTCATCAGAACTAGTCCTCAGAATTTATGCAAATAATACTTAACTGTTTGTCATAAACAACTTGATCACCACAGTAATTTTCATCATTCATATGGAGTGAGAGTGTGTGCATTTACAAATTATCAAATAAAGATTAAAGTCTGATAAACTTAGATATATCTTAGAAATAAGGTATAACTAAGAAAAGTGCTTAAAATCTGTCTTTAATTTTGAAGTCTACTATAGAATAAATTTATGCAAGAGTCCACCTCAAATGTTTATGCTCATTTTATGCATCTTTTGACATTCTTTTTACAGTGGCTTCTCAGTGTAAGTGAGTCACAACTGCTATCAGAATTTATGCTATTATCATAGTATTTCTCCAGTAATCAGAGAATGTGAAAAGTCACCAAGAAAAATTTATTTGCTTTTCTAATGCATATAACTTAATACCAGCAATGCACTTGGGTCTTCCCTTTCACATATTTACTCTAGATCTCAAAGGAGTACCTGACTTCAATTTCTTTTCTTTTCTTTTCTTCAGATAAGTGAGGCTTATCAAGCATGTAGTTCATCCTTAAGATTTACTGACATCAGAATTTGACAGATAAGAAGCAAAAATCTAGTTTGTGACTTAGTAATAAGATACACAAAGTAAATTTGACTAAACTCAAAATCAGAATTTGCTTGTGTAATTGATTTCCACATAAACAACTAATTCAAACATGGGATTTCTAGTATGTTAAAGACTAGTATGTCAGCATCTACCACAGTAATCCTCATTGGAATGAATAGTCACAGAACATTCAAAACACTATCAGAATATATATAATCACATCAGATAACAATCAGTATTTAATATATAACAATTTAAGCACAGATTACTTGGAGATAAGAGAATCTGTAAACACTGATCATAAAGTCTGATGCATGAGAACAAAAACTAAGCAGATTTTGAGAAAGTACCTGAAACCATTCCAAGTTCATTTACCAGTCTTGTAAAAGTAGCTTCACATAGCGGTTTGGTGAAGATATCTGCTAGTTGTTGATTTGTTGGTACAAAATGCAATTCCACTGTACCTTCCATCACATGTTCCCTTATGAAATGGTACATAATGTTGATGTGCTTTGTCATTGAGTGTTGAACTGGATTACCTGTCATAGCAATAGCACTTTGATTATCACAGTAAATGGGTATTTTAGAAAATCCTAACCCATAGTCCAGTAACTGATTCTTCATCCAAAGAATCTGTGCACAACAGCTTCCTACAACAATATATTAAGCTTCTACAGTTGATGTGGAAATTGATTTATGTTTCATGCTAAACCAAGAAACCAATCTGCCTTCAAGAAATTGGCAGCTTCCACTAGTGCTTTTCCTGTCTATTTTGCATCTTGCAAAATCTGCATCTAAGTAGCCAATTAGCTTAAAATCTGATTCTCTAGGATACCATAATCCTAGATCAGCTGTACCCTTGAGGTACTTGAAAATTCTTTTTACAGCTATTAGATGAGGTTCTCTTGGATCAGCCTAAAATCTTGCACAAAGACAGGTAGCATACATGATATCAGGTCTACTTGTAGTTAAATACAGTAAAGAGTCAATCATACCTCTGTAGTTAGTAATATCTACTGATGATCTAGTATCTTTATCTAACTTGGTTGGACTAGCCATGGGAGTGGATGTAGTTGAACAGTCTTGCATTCCAAATTTCTTGAGTAAATTTTTGGTGTACTTGGATTAATTTATGAAAGTACCTTCTTCATTTTGCTTGACTTGAAGTCCCAGAAAGTAGCTAAGTTCTCCCATCATACACATTTGATATCTTGTCTGCATTAGCTTTGCAAACCTTTTACAGAGTTTGGTATTTATGGAACCAAAGATGATATCATCAACATATATCTGTACCAAAAGTAAGTCTTTTCCATGGTTGAGGTAGAACAGTGTTTAATCAATTGTGCCTCTGTTAAATCCACTTTCCAGAAGAAATTGAGCTAAAGTCTCATACCATGCTCTTGAAGCTTGCTTAAGGTCATAAAGTGTTTTATCAAGTCTGTAGACATGATTAGGAAATTTTGGATCTACAAATCCTGGAAGTTGTTCAACATATACCTCTTCTTCCAAAAAGATTCTTATGGCTTCCAATCTAGCAACTGGAGCAAATGTTTCATCATAGCCAATACCCTTTTGTTGAGAGTAGTCTTTAGCAACCAGCCTTGCTTTATTTCTTGTAATTATGCCATCACTGTCAGTTTTGTTTTTGAACACCCATTTTGTGTCAACAATGGATCTGTTCTTTAGTCTTGGAACTAGGGTCCAGACTTTATTTCTTTCAAATTCATTTAACTCTTTCTGCATTGCTTGCACCCAATCAGCATCTTGAAGAGCTTCTTCCACTTTCTTTGGTTCAATCTAAGATAGAAAGGAATGATAGAGACATTCATTTGATGTTGCAGTTCTAGTTTTGACACCTGCTTCAGGATCTCCAATTATTAAGTCAGTTGTATGTGCTTTAGTCCACTTGCTTGCAGATGGAAGTTGTTCTCTAGAACTCGATCCTCCCCCATGATCCATGCTGTCTCCATCAGCATTTTCTGATGCTCCCCTTGAAGTTATGCTCTCTGAAATTTCAGAATTTGAGTTGGATCCTTCAGGAATTGAAGAATCAGAGTTTCCAGAATTATCAGAATTCTTAAACTCAATCACTTCTTATGATTTTAACAGAATCTTTGACCAATTTATCCAGCTGTTTGACATGATCAGTTGGAGTAGATGCATTTTAATTCTTCTTGTACAAGAAATACAGCCAAGTGTATCTTGTGAACTCATCCACTATAACCATTGCATATTTATTCTTTGCAATGGACATGGCATTGACTGGACCAAACAGATCAACATGCAGTAAGTGATAAGCTCAAGAATTGAGGATTCAGTTTTGCTCTTGAATGAAGATTTTCTTTGTTTTTCCTTTTGACATGAATCACAAAGGTCATCATGAGCAAATACTAATTTTGGCAGTCCTCTTATAAGATCTTTCTTTACTAGCTCATTTATATTGTTGAAATTTAAATGAGAGAGTCTCTTGTGCCAATTCCAGCTTTCTTCAATTGATGCTCTACTCAATAGACATATTGCAGAACCATCAGAATTTATTGAAATTCTGGCTTCATATATGTTACCATGTCTGTAACCTTTCAGAACCACTTTGCCTATAGAATTACTTACAACTTCACAGTGTTTTTCAAAGAAATCCACATGATAACCTCTGTCACAGATTTCACTCACACTTAGCAAATTATGTTTAAGTCCTGAGACAAGAGCTACTGTTTCAATGATGACATTCCCAAGATTGATATTTCCATATACCAGAGTCTTTCCCATGTTGCCATCACCATAAGAAACTCCTGGGCCAGCTTTCTCCACAAAGTCTGATAACAGGGCTTTATTTCCAGTCATATGTCCTGAACATCCACTGTCCAGAACTAGGATGTTTTTCCTGCTGCCCTGCAATCACAAATACCACTATTGGTTAGTTTTAAGGACCCGGACTTGCTTGGATCCTTTGGCCTTTTTACGTTTGTTAGCATTTGCAGCGGATTTAGTTTTATAGTTTATGCTAACATGCTGTTTATCAGATTTTATATCAGACTTTGTATCAGACTTTACACTAGAAGGAATTACACTAACTTTCTTTAAAGAATATTTTATTTGATAATAATCATAGTACAAACTATGATATTCCTTACAAGTATAAATGGAATGCCATAAACTTCCACAATGAAAATAAGGACTTTGTGGTTTAAACCTAACAGGCTGACACTTAACTCCTGATTTAGGAGGTAAAGAGTTTATATCTTTATTTTTCCTGTAAAAAGAGGCAAGATGGTTAGAGTTTCCACAGTTGTAACATTTCTTTCCAGGAGCAATAGGAACAGGCATATAATTATTGCTTTTATTTATACCTTCCTTTCCATTCCTAATTTTCCTAGCTTCCTTTACCTTGTTCACATTTCTAATCTCTTTCAGCTTATACTTAAGCTGCTTCTTAGTCATTAAGCCTATGTTTACTTCAGCTGGTTTATCCTGTTTTAATTTTTCAGAAGTTGACTTTTCTTTTACTTCTGTCTTAGAATCTTTCATCTTTTCAGAATCAGACATAACAGTTTTTGCTACAAATTTAACAGGATTTACCTTTGGCTTAGTAGTCTGTTTAACACAAATTGGCTCAACTTGCGCAGTTCCTTTCTCACTTTTATCATCTCCATAACCTAAGCCCTCTTTCAAGTTTCCACTACTTAGTATATTCTGAGTTGTTCTACCAGAGTTAGTCCAAGTTCTGATGATCTCTCTTTCCTTTTCTAAATCAGTTTTTAGAGATTCATTCAATTTTAGCACTTCATCTCTAACATGCAAAGAGTCATCTCTTTCTTTCTTAGTTTGATGAAGAAAAACAAATTCCTTTCCTATATAGTCATTTCTATTTTTTAGAGCAAGACTTTCAGATATTAATCTTTCACATGTTAAAGTTTGATCTCTAAAACTAATGAACATGGTTTTAAGGTATATCTCAATTCATTAATATCATCAGTATGAAAAGCAAAGGTTGTTTGAGGTACCTTCAATTCAGCAGTGCCAGTACTGCTTTCAGCATTTACCATCAAGGCATAGTTCCCCTCATCTTCAGAATCTGAAGTGTCTGTCCAGCTTTTCTTCTTTGTGACAAGTGCCTTGTCTTTATCACTTTTTCCTTTCTTGCAGTCAGGAGATATGTGGCCTCTTTCACCACAATTGTAGCATTTGACATTTGAGTGTCTCCTCTGTTAGACTTTCCTCCTTTGCCTTTAGACTTTTTGAACCCTTTATTATCAGAACTTCCACCTTTCTTGGAAAACTTCTTGCCCTTTCTAAATTTCTTGTAGGCTATCTTTGTGATACCCTTCACCATAAGAGCACACAGTTGCATCATCTCTGCATCAACATCAACTTCAGATAAATTTTCAGTTTCTGAATCATCATCTTCAGAATATGATCACTCTGAATCAGACTTTATGATGAGAGCTTTTCCTTTGTCCTTCTTTGAGACAACAACTTTAGGAGACTCCTCCTCAGCTTTAAGAGCAACTTTACTTGACTTTCTTCCATGCCTCTTGCTCCTTTGATCCATCTCAAGTTCATAAGTCTTGAACATACCATAAATTTCATCAAGAGTAGTTTCAGTAAGGTCATAGTTGTCTCTTATGGTAGTAGACTTCAAATCCCAATTTTCAGGAAGAGCTAAAAGAATTTTAGATTTGATTCTTCAAGTTCATATTCCTTGTCCACCAGTGACAGATCATTCAAGAGTTTGACAAACCTGTCATATAAATCAGTTAATGACTCATCATCTTTTGAGTCAAAGTGCTCATACTCTTGAGTGAGTATAGTCCTCCTGTTCTTTTTGATTACATCAGTTCCCTGGCATCTTGTCTCCAAAGCATCCCATATCTCATTTGCAGTCTTGCATCCAATTACCCTGTTAGACATGACATTATCAATTGCACTATGCAACAAATGCCTTACCCTTGCATCCTTGACAATAGATGAGATATTTTCAGGTGTGTATTCACCTCTCTCCTTTGGTACGGTCTTTGCTGGTTGATCAGCAACTGCAACAGAGAGCTTGGTAGGCTTATATGGTCCTTCATTAATTCTATCAAGGTACTCTAGATCTGTAGCTTCCAGAAACATAGACATCTTTACTTTCCATATAGGATACTCAGATGCTCTCAGTATGGGAACCCTTATAGTCTCATATCGACTGTGAGTTTGAGTGTTTTGAGTTTCTTGAGTTTTGGTGGGCTTAGTTGGAGTTTGTGTTTCTTCAGAAATGATTACTTGTTTGGATCTTTACTGTATGTGTGTTAACAGAATAGCTCTGAAACCACTTGTTAGGTCACACAACATTATAGAAGGGGGTTGAATATAGTGTTTATACAATCTAATCAATTTCAACACAAGTATGTGACAAAGATCAAGTATATTCAAATAAACTTTATTATAATAGAATAGTTGTTCTCTCTCAGTGATGAACAATATCACTAAGAGCTGCTAGGTTAAAATGAATAATGTTTATTTGAATATACTTGATCTTTGTCACATACTTGTGTTGAAATTGATTAGATTGTATAAACATTATATTCAACCCCCTTCTATAATGTATGTGTGTTAACAGAATAGCTCTGATACCACTTGTTTATATAGTACACTGTTACAAGATATCTTCTAATTGATATAGAATATAATTTTGTCTCCTAAAATATATCAATCAGATATCTTCTACAAGTCTTCTAGTCCTCTAACTCTTCATGCATATCTTCTTTTGTTTTAGTCTAGATCTTCTCCTGTAAATCAGCCATATTCCTTATCTAGAAGTCTTCCCGCACTTAAGTCCTGATATATACCTTAAGTTCTGATATTAAGTTCTGACTTCAATAAGTTATGATTTCAGTAAGTCCTGATAAGTCATGTTGTAAAGTTCTGAAAACTAAACACAAATCAGATTAGACATGACATTTCAAATATATCTAACAAGGTATGCCTGATTCCTTGCTATTACCTTCACTGAGGACAGTGAATATTTTAAGTTTGAGGGTAGTAGTTAAGGAGTATGTGTTTTGTGTGAGTCGCATGTAGTTTGCATATTCATGCTAGTTTAGTTCATGTAGTTGCATGTTTGCCATATAGTAGTTTTTTATTATTATTTTTATAGTTTTTATGATAGTTTGTTCATATAGTTTCATGCATTTTCATAATAATATGATCCCTTAGATATTTTGCCGATTGATTTGTGATATTGATGCTAGTGTAATGATGTCGTATTTAGTGATGTTAAGTCTTATCGAGTTGATTCGCATGCTAGAGACAATTGTATTTCACTAAGTCTTATAGGTTGCTTGAGGGCTAGATCATGGTCATGGTTTATTTGTTTGTCAAGGTTTAATCGCCTGTTTATATTTAGAATATAGGATATTCTTTTAATAATAAAATAACATGGATATTTAAAAGTTGGAGAAAATTGGATTTCATTGCTAGTTGTTGTGCCTAGGTTTCAAATGGCTAGTAGCCAGCTCATTTTATATGAGTAGTCTAGGGTTGAGCGAGATGGAGCGAAACGCACTTGTTCAGAATTTTGTTAAAAAAACAAGAAAAAAAAGAAAAAAAATATGTGTTTATGCATAATTGATCACGAGTGGACTCTTTAATACTCGAGTTATTAAGTTCTTAGGGGACTTTGTGCCTAGTAACCTAAGGCTTTTTTTAGTCTGGGATCCACTAACCTAACGCTCGCTACATGAGTATTATTGTACAAATATTTTATGGTCCTCACTCATTGCATGATCGAATAAGCATATTTGTGTTGTTTTTGTGTTATGAATAAAAGCGTGAATCCAAGTAACCTCCGATATAAAAATTGAAGTGTTAAAAGTTATTTTGAGTCTAGCTTTTATTCTATTTATAACCTTGCAATTGCTTTGCTAAGTAGTGAGTCATGATTATTGATCTAGTTGCGATAGTATATTTGTAAGCATTTGCACACACGCACGTTTCTGGCTTGTAAGTTGATTTGTGGGATTTGATTGATCTTTGTGCGAATAACTGAATTTGCTGAGAGGTTGCTTGTTGACTGGGTTAGTTATTCTATGAGGATCGTTGCATTCATATAGTTTTCATTCATGCATTTTTATTCTTTGAGTCTATTTATGCTTGAGGACAAGCATTGATTTAAGTTTTGGGGTATGTTGAGTGGCATTTATGACACTTTATAACGCTCCGTAAAGCTTTGAATTAGTGTTTTGTACTCAAGTTGTTGGTGTTTTAACATGTTTTTGTAGTGTTTTTTCATTTCAGGCATTTACCAGGTAACCAGGTGAATTAGCATGGTTTTAGTGGTGTCAAGAATAAAAGCTCGTGAAAGACCAACTCAAATCAGCAAGAAAGGATGAAGTCAGGAAATTTTTCCAGAAGCATAGCGCGCCCACGCTGAAGAAGCGCGCGGCCGCGCCGGGAAGGCAGAATGTCAGTGCCCCCGCGCTGAAGCAGCGCGCGGCCGCGCCAGGTCGAGAAAAGAAAATTTTGTTTTTATTCTGATTTTGATCCAGAAGACTTGTACTTTGCATGGGCTGCTATATAAACATAATTTAAGGTCATTTTTCATAAGGAGGCGTACCAGAGCTAAGGAAAAGGCGTAAGAAGACCGTAGTGCACAATTCAACCAAGGCGAAGAAGATCTAGTTTATTCTTGTGATTCTTTGTTTTAAGTTGTAACTTTGGATTCTAGTTTTCTTATTCGTGAACCTTTACTCTTGTTTCGTACTTGGTTTTATTAAGTATAAAGACTATGTTTATTATACCATGCTTTCATCGGAACCCACGTTGATGATGAGTCCGATTATGGGCTAATTGTTATCGTGGGGTTCTAACAGATTTATTTATGGATTTCTTTAGTTAATTCGTTTCGATGTCTTAGTGTGTGGTGATTGTATGATAACCTAGTTTTGGTTGCGCTTATTCTTCTTATAAGCATCGCGAACTTATAAGATAGTGTGTTAATCTTTAATGAAGTGAAAGTGAGTTTAAGGGTTTAGAAGTTGCCATGCTAGCATAGATTCATGTATGTGATATGCATAGATTCATGTATGTGATATGCATGATTCATAGGTAATTTTAACCATCTTACTTGCCCTATGTAATCATGAGAGATAACTTGTGCATTAAACCGTTATGTTGTCAAATTATATAGACATATAGGGTCCCAATATAATTGGTGTCTATTCAGCTTCTATCTATTTTGTGGATGTCTGGTAGGATGATATTCGTACAACGAAAGTTGGCGTTTATCAGTTTCGTGTTATCTGATTAGTGTCATCACCATTACATGCTAAAGTTAAGAACGAAAAGGCTATTAAATGAAGTATTTAATGAAGTTAGAATCCCATATTTGTGTCATATATTATTCAACTCTCTTTAATCTCTTAGTTTATATTCTTTAGTATATTCACTTAGTTAATTTAGTATACATCACCTCAATTTGTTATTCGTCTTAGCATTGGATAATAACCATACTAGTGTTGCATAGATACATTGATTAAAATTAACCTAGACCTATCCCTATCGGAATGAACTAGAATTTATTCTATATTACTTACGATCGTGTATACTTGCGTGAATATTAGCGTGTATTTTAGCCCTAACAGATGTTAGAATAAATAAGATAAGGGAGTTGGTAAGAGGTGAAAAATTGTATTTAGTTGATGTAAATTTTAGAAGGTTAGATTCTTGCTTCTTACCATAACCTGTAAGCGATCTGGAGTTGAGGGGTTATCTATATATTTATTTTAATATACAGGTTTATATTGTAAAAAGTTATTTGAGACACCCAATCCTAACCCTTAACCCCAGATTTGGGATGTTACACAAAATCCAGAGAAAAGAAGAGGGGTAAACCTAAAAAAACTCAAAAAACATTCGTGTGGTGGCAAAGTGAAATGAAAAGTAAAAATTAAGAATATCTTTATTCAAAAAAATTATAAATACTTATCAAATTATATATAAATATTTACAACAAAATTGTTTTTCAGTCATCAAAATTGCATAAAATATACTCATTTCGTCCCTTTTTAGTTGTCATGTTTTGACTTTAACGTTTAATGGTTAAATTGACCTAATTTTGACTGGAATTTAGTTATATACTTCCTCCGTCTCACAGGGTTGTTTACATTGAGGGACCGGGGATCGACACGCATTTTAAGGCTCCTGTAAAATATGGTTCTCTAAATAATTTTAATTTTTTTCTTTTAAATAAAATTATAATGTTTAAACTTGTATACAGTAAAAAAAATTAAAAAAAATTATATAACTATATTTTATAATAGCCTTAAAATGCGTGCTAAGCGTGAGGCAAAAATATGTAAAGAATTCATTGGGATGGAGAGAGTATATGATTAAAATTATTAAAAAAATCATATCATTGAAAACTACAAGTAATATGTAATTTTTAGTTTTTTTTTAAAATAAGAATGAATAAATTTTAATCTTTGATGAAAAATTGGGCAATTTGATCATTGAAAAGTAAAATGCGACAATAAAAAAAGGACGAAGGGAATACCTCGTTAAATCAAAATGGACCGATAAATGAATAAAATGAACGGCAGAATGAAATTTTAGTCATCCATCTTTCTCGCAATTCTAAAAGTTTATAACCTAATTTTTATACTATGTTTTTTAATTATAATAAATAAATAATATGTCAAAATCATTACACAGTTAATCTATTATATCTTAATGAGCACTAGTGAAGACTCCTAAAAATTTATACTAAGAATGGCATATTTGTAATTATTTTAACCCATATTTTCCAAATTTGACCACTGTGTCGACCCATATTGCTAAATCAACTAATTCCTATACAAAAATGCAAAGATCCATGGAGTACCCATATCTTAAATGGTATTTATAATTATTAAAAAATCACTTTTGAACTTTAAAAAGATCAAATATATTATTAATATTGATTTATTTTTATACCTAATCAATTACAGATCCACAAATCATGTCATCATTAATTCAAATTCAAAAATCATTACTACTTTCCTTGAAACAATATCAATTCTAGAATTAAAATATTTTCACCATTGTACAAATCAATCGTAGATTCACAATTCATGTTAACAAAAAAATTCAAAAATTTATGTTAGGTCACACAACACTGTAGAAGGGGGTTAAATATAGTGTTAATACAATCAAATTGATTTAACACAAGTATGTAACAAAGATCAAGTATATTGAATAAACTCTGTTACAATATGAACTGTTGTTCTCTCTCAGTGATGAACAAATATCACTTTGAGCTGCTAGGTTACAATGTATAATCTTCTCCATAAAGATAACACATATAGTGTAAACCCTAAGTCTGTGTTTATATATTACACAATTACAAGATAACTTCTAATTGATATGGAATATAATTCTGTCTACTAAAATATATCAATCAGATATCTTCTACAAGTCTTCCAGTCTTCTAACTCTTTCCATGCATATCTTCTTTTATTTTAGTCTTGATCTTCTACTGTAAATCAGCTTCCTTCCTTATATGAAATCTTCCCGCACTTAAGTTCTGATATGACCTTAAGTTCTGATATTAAGTTCTGACTTCCAGTAAGTCAAAGGACTCAGTAAGTCCTTATATGTCATGTTTGTTAAGATCTGAAAACTAAACATGAATCATATTAGACATGACATCTCAAATATATCTAACAATCTCCCCCAACTTGTAAGTTAAGCAAAATATACAAGTTAATAGATTTGATGATGTCAAAAACATTTAAGTATAAATGCAAATAAGAGTTTAACTAGATAACTAACTACAACTTACAGGCCTTGTAGCTTTTACCAATCTCACTGAGTCAATCTGAATCCATAATGATTCTTGACAAAGCTTGATATCAGCTTTTCTTCTTTAATCCTCAGGACTTGAGAGAGTGTAGTCTTGACTTGCTTCATCTCTTCATTCTCACTTCCAATCTGATAGATTGCAGTCCTTAAAGCAGAGATATGGTTTCTTTATAAACCATCATTCAGTCTTATTACCTTAAGATGAGAAGAATCTTCATTGTAGCATAGACATTTCTCATTCAGTAACACTTCAAGCTTGGCAGAATCCTTCTTCATTGGAGTTTCACTTCCATTATTTTCAACAATACTAAGAATGAATTTTGTAACTCTTTAACCAAAAATTCTTGCTTTATCTCTGATGGTCTTCAATATGAAGTTTGACCATCTCCTGGTAATATCAGACTTTACCTCTAAAAAGTAATGAAAGAATTGAAGTTCTTTCAGTAATTTGTTCAGCTCATCTGATTCTGACATCTGATATGTCCTTCCATCTTCAAGAAATAGAATCAGATTTTCCTCGACATTGTGCTTGTCATGAGCATCCAGTACCACTTGAACAAAGATAACCTTATCAAGGTGTTTCTGTGTAACATCTTCAAGAGGTCTGTCAGTCAATAGAAATGGATCTCTAGTAGCAACTTCAACTCCTGTTTTGATCTTTGCTTCATCAGAACCTAGTCCGGCCCTGTCTCTTGGTTCTCTAGCATTTAACCCAATAGTCATGAAAGTAGACAGCAATTGGCTTTTCTTTGGATCTGATGGTTTGACAATTTTCCATAGAAGTTTCTTTTTATCAGCTACTTCCATCTTGTCTAAATCAACTTGAGCACTGTCAAAGGTTGACTTGATAACTTTATCAGAACTTGTTGTTTCAGTTATAGTTTGTTGTTCTTTACTCTGAACAACTTGAGCCTTGTCAGAGGTTGTCTTTGATTCTTCAGAAATCTTCTTTCTTTTCAGAGTTTGAACATCTTCATCTTCAGTAAGAATATCATCAGTAACTTGAACCATTTTGCACACTGGCTTAATCAGAATTTGAGGAATTTTCATCTCTAGTAGCTTGGTTGGTTCATCAACTTTTCCTTTCCATTTGTCTTTGGGATCAATCTCAGATTGTGATCTTGTTTTTGGCTTTGATGCCTCAGTATGTGACTCATCCTTAATCATAATGCCTTTTACCTTAGGCCTTGGAGGTTTCTTTGCAACAGAAGCTTTTGGCTTTAGATTTTTCTTTTCAGCTTTAAATCTAGCTTCTTCCTCCTTGAGATTTTCCAAATCTATTCCTGGATTATGCTTCAGAAATAATCTTCTAGCAATTTCCTCATCAAGTGTCTGAATCTTGGGATCCTTGTAGTAGACAGTAGTCTGCTTCCCCTTGAGCTTCAGAGTTTGCATAAATCTTTGAGAATCTTGACTTCCACCTTGTATCAGAATATCAAGCTTTATCATCAGACTTTGCTCATCAGAACTTGATATCAGATTTTAAGTTTTAGTACTTGCTGTCAGATTTTGAGTTTGAGCAGCTTCAGAACTTGTCTTCTTTGGAATAGAAGATTTGCTTACTTCAGTAATTAGTTTCCTAGAAGAAACTTTGCTGCTCTACCCTTTACTTTAAACTTGACCTCTACCCTTGCTAGGGTTTCACTGGTCATCAGCTTCACCATCTTTCTTCTTCAGTATTTGATCATTAGAGCATTTGGACTTAACTATCTTCTCCCCCTTTTTGGCATCATCTGATAGTAGGAGAGAGAGAAGTTCAATTGAAGATTGGATCTCATCCAATTGAGCCTGTTGAGAAGCTTGATTAGCCACGACCTCAGAGATTTGGGCATGTTGCTTCTCTTGAATTTTCTCAATTGATTCTACTTTCTCAAGTGTAGGTCAGGATATGTCGATTCAAATTCAATATTTGTTTGTCAAATCATCACAAATTATTAGTAACCACAATTTTAATCAAAACATTCATCATGAAATACAGTTCAAGTAGATGAAGTAAAGATTAACAGGCTTCAAAGAATATTAGAGAGAAAGAGAATAAGAGAGATTAAGAATAGAAAAGTAGGTAAAAGATTAGAAAATCTTTTAACTCCCATATATATACTCTTTCCACTCAACAGTCCCTTTTAGAAGTAAAACTGACACTTGTACACCTGTCAGCCAGTAAATAGTTAAAGCAGAGTTAGTGGGCACAAGAAATAAGCAATAATTAACGTGCACATGCAGTTTTTCAAGACAAACACGTTTACCACTAACCCAAATGATTATGAATGTTTTTATCTCATCTAATTATATTCTGATTAAATATGATCGTTACAGTATTTACCACAAATAAGTCAAGTAAATAAATAATTCCACGTAAGCATCAGAGTTTCCATCAGGATTTAACATCAGAACTTGACTATTATCAGATTTTAACAGTCATCAGAACATGGCTTCTGTACTCAAAAAGTGAATGTTTGTATATGTGATTCTTCATACAAATATTGTCTTGTTTCTTCAGAGTTTAATAATCAGAACTTCCATCAGAACTTGTCCTCAGAATTTATGCAAATGACACTTAACTGTTTATCTGAAATAACTTGATCACCACAGTAATTTTCATCATTCATATGGAGTGATAGTGTGTGTATTAGCAAAATATCAGATAAAGATTAAAGTCTAAAAAACTTCAGTACATCTTAGAAATAAGGCATAACTAAGAAAAGTGCTTAAAATCTATCATTAATAATGAAGTCTACTATAGGATAAATTTGTGCATGAGACCACCTCAACTGTTTGTGCTCATTTTATGCATCTTTTAGAATTCTTTTTCACAGTGGCTCCTCAGTGTAAATGAGTCACAACTGCTTATCAGAATTTATGCTATTATCAGAGTATTTCTCCAGTAATCAGAGAATGTGAAAAGTCACCAAGAAAAATTTATTTGATTTTCTAATGCATATAACTTAATACCAGCAATGCACTTGGGTCTTTCCTTCCACATATTTTCTTTTCTTTTCTTTTCTTCAGATAAGTGAGGCTTATCAGCATTTAGTTCATCCTTAAGATTTACTGACATCAGAATTTGACAGATAAGAAACAAGAATCTAGTTTGTGACTTAGTAATAAGATACACAAAGTAAATTTGACTAAACTCAATATCAGAATTTGCTTGTGTTAATGAATTTCCACATAAATAACTAATTCAGACATGGGATTTTTAGTATGTTAAAGACTACTAGGTCAGCATCTAGCACAGTAATTCTCATTAGATTGAATAGTCACAGAACATTCAAATCACTATCAGAGTATATAGATCCACATCTGATAATAATCAGCATTTAATATATTTTAATTTAAGAACAGATTACATAAAGATAAGATAATCTGTAAACACTGATCATAAAGTCTGATGCATGAGAACAAAAACTAAGCAAATTTAGAAAAAGAACCTGAAACCATTCCAAGTTCATTTACCAGTCTTGTAAAAGTAGCTTCACATAGTGGTTTTGTGAAGATATCTTCTAGTTGTTGATCTGTTGGAACAAAATGCAATTCCATTGTACCTTCCATCACATGTTCCCTTATGAAATGGTACCTAATGTTGATGTGCTTTATCATTGAGTGTTGAACTGGATTACCAGTCATAGCAATAACACTTTGATTATCACAGTAAATAGGTATTTTAGAAAATTCTAACCCATAACCCAGTAACTAAATCTTCATCCAAAGAATCTGTGCACAACAACTTCCTGCAGCAATATATTATGCTTCTGCAGTTGATGTGGAAATTGATTTATGTTTCTTGCTAAACCAAGAAACTAATCTGCCTCCAAGAAATTGGCATCTTCCACTTGTGCTTTTCCTGTCTATTTTGCATCCTGCAAAATCTGCATCTGAGTAACCTATTAGCTTAAACTTTGATTCTTTAGGATACCAAAATCCTAGATCATCTGTACCCTTGAGGTACTTGAAAATTCTTTTCACATCTATTAAATGAAGTTCTCTTGGATCAGCCTGAAATCTTGCACAAAGACAGGTAGCATACATGATATCAGGTCTACTTGCAGTTAAATAGAGTAAAGAGCCAATCATACCTCTGTAGTTAGTAATATCTACTGATGAACCAGTATCTTTATCTAACTTGGTTGGAGTGGCCATGGGAGTGGATGCAGTTGAACTGTCTTGCATTCCAAATTTCTTGAGTAAATTTATGGTGTACTTGGATTGACAGATAAAAGTACCTTCTTCATTTTGCCTGACTTGATGTCCCAGAAAACAACTAAGTTGTAATAACCCCAATTTTTGGAATTTTTGAAACCCTTATGAATAGTGCTTTTGCTGAGTATGCGAAATAAGAAAACTTTGCATACCACACTATGTAGGGGTTCTTCTATTATTATTCTGAGATCTTATTAGTACTTTATATGGGATATAAGTGTATGTAAAAATCATCAGAATCCAAATTCGAACACTTTGATTTTTCCCGAAAATCTACCAGATACAGAAAGAACTGAGTATAAGGTAACAGAATAAAAAGGATTTAAATTCAAGGATTATAAGAGAGGATTATAAAAGGAATATAATGTATTGAGAAAGGTTAAGGAAACCTAAGTAATAAGATCCCGGGTATGATCCCTCAAACGATAAACGAAAACGAAAGTTAACCGCATAACAGATCAGCGGTCATTAGCCAAGTAATTAGGAGTTAATCAAGGGGTTAGTGGATGATGATGTCATCACACCAACAAGAGGAAGACAAGTATAACAAGATGACATAGGAAAGGTGACATAAGCATGACATAAGGGAAGGAGGTGTGGTTGATTAATAACCACACAAATTTTCATGGGTAAAAAGGTAATTAATCAAAAACAAAAGCTAGCAACCAAGCAAACAAATCAAAAAAACACAAAACACTCCATTTTCTTCATCAAGCTCTCGGCTTTCCTTCATTTTCAAGGATAAGAAAATCTAAATTCAAGCTCCAAGCATTGTTAAATCGTGAGGTAATTATCCAAGGTTCCTTGTACTTAGATATAGTTATCCTATGAATCTAATCTCCAAATTCCTTCACAATCTCTTCCTAAGAACATGGTGAATAGTGTTTTTCAAGAACTAAAATTTTTGTTCTTGAGTTTTTGTTTAGATTAAGCTTGGATAAGGACTTTTAAGGGTGATTCCAAGCTAGTTACTTGATTCTCCACTCTCCAAGGAAGGTATAACCCCTCCAAACCCTAACTTTACTTGAGTATTAGGTTTAGTTATGTTGTTATAGTTCATGAGAGGCTTGTTTGTTGTGAATGTAGAGGATAGTTGGTGTTGTAATGTTTTGGAGTTGTAATTCTTGGAGTATTGATTAATGAACTTAAGTATAGTTTAAATTCATGTTTGAGAATAGTATAAATTGATAATGTTGAGTTGTTTGGGCTGTTATGGTGAAGTATGGATGGATTTGGGTTGTGATGTTGATTGTGGGTTGATTATGGGTTGATTTGGAGTGGTATAAATTTGGGTAATCGCGTAAACATAGCCGTCGTAATGCCCGATTTACCGTAGACTGTTTTTATTCTTAACATCAGAACCCTTGAACTCACTGTTAGTTTTTTACCATTGCCATGGTTAGATAATTCATGTTACGAGCTTCGTTTTGATATGTGGTTCGTTTGAATCCGATGTACGGTTTAGGAGAAACGACCGTTTTAAGTAACGGCGTTTCGTGACCGAACCATTACCCCTCGCCTTACTTTGAAACCTTGGTTAAGGACTTTAAATGACTAATTGGGGTATGAAACAATTATGTTAGGTGGATTAGGCAGTTGGTAAGGTACTCGCAAAAGAATCGCCTTAAAACTCTTAATGGTTAATTTATTAAAAATGGTGGAGCTGAGGGTACTCGAACGACTTAGGTGATTCGTTAAGCGTAGGAGTGACCATAAGCAAACGTTAGGGTTCAATTGGTTAAAGTCTAGTTTCTTAAGCGACTGGGGTCTAATTCCAACTTATGTTGTTGTTCATAGGTTATCGGACCCACTCTAAGCTTAAATCTATTCGGGAGCACTCAGGCAAGTTTTCTATCCGTTATACTGTTGTTGTGATGTATACATTTGTATATGCATTATCTTGTGATAGATGCATAATGGTTATTTAGCAAATTCTTGCGATATATTGTAGCATGTGATATGGTATATATGCATGCCTGTTTCGTATTCTTGATACATATATCTGTTGATTCAGTTGATAATACATATGCTAAAGATAAGCGGTATTTGCGTATACCCTTAGTATAGGGGACACAAAGGTGAACACTTTTCTAAAACCGGGAGTCGATGCTCCCGAGTATAATATATATATATATATTTATATTTATATATATATATGAATAGTTTTTAAAACTATGAATCAAATAAGGTTTATTCGATAACCTTATTTTATTAATGAATATTATTTTGAATATTCATTTGAGGGCTTATGACCCCGTTTATTTTATTATTGAATATTATTTTGAATATTCATTCGAGGACTTATGACTCCGCTTAATTTATTAATGAATATTATTATTTGAATATTCATTCGAGGACTTATGACTCTGATTATTTACTAATTATTATTCTTAATTTTATTAAAGAATAATGTGTCGATAATCAAACTCACTTTTGATTATTCAAATAAAGATAGTACTTTCATATAAGTATATCTTTGGTTATTTAATATACATTGCAAGTATAAGTTTTAAAACTTCTACTTCAATTATTTTTATAAAGATTATTCTTTGTGAGAATATTATTTAAATAATAATATTCAGATATTTTCTAATATATTGGGACTGATTTATTTTATTAAATCAGCATCACTCCAAACATTCTTAAAAATATTTTGCGAGTCTTCAAAATGATTTTAAAAGTTAGAGCGGATCCCAAAAACTCATTTTTATATTTAAGATCCTCCTTTCGAAGGGGATTTAAATACTCGCTCAAAACCTGAGGGATCCGGCTCTGTGGTGTATTGTATATTCGCAACAAGTTTGCTATTTTGATAAAAGAATTTTTGATTACTTACCCAACACTCGGGAAGTAAAATTCTTGGAACAAGTTAATCCATTAACAGGCATCGCCTGGGAAATATCGGTGAGTTCTCTTTTCCAACTAGATACGTCTTCTTGGTGGAGTCGTATCAACAAGTTTCTACTTGGGGAAAGGGGGAACGAGCTTTACGTTTCAGAGTCATGGATTTCATCTGAACTAGGAGCGGTGTAAGTGGTCGAGTGGCGCCGGCCCAGCCTTATTATATTGGCCCAAATGGCCCGGAAGTTCCGCTAAGACGGTCCATTCCTTAAGAGTCCAGTGTTCGGTTGACAAGTAAATCCGACAGGTTCTCCTCTACATGTAGAAAATGGTGGGGTTGTACTACTGCGACTGATCATCGTAAGTGGTCTTCCTGGCGCGACAAACTCCCGTAATGAGTTCATCATCCAATTGGATATTTCTGCAACACTACCCAGAGCACTTTGATAGAAAGGCTATGGTTGGGAGATTGTTGAGTGTTGGCAGGGTCAAGTTTTCAAAATGATGTTTGCATCAAATGAAGTATCTCATAACTTCATTTTATTTTGATGATATTTTAAAGATTGATTCTATACAAGTTTTGTCTTGTAGTTTAATCTATGGGATGAACTATTTATACATTGAACGGTGGTAGTTCAAGTAGTATTCAGAAAAGATATAAGTATATTGGAGTATCTTGTAACTTCATCTTTTAAACTTATATCTAGTTAATGATTGTCTTATGAATGACAAAGGTTTCAGAAAAATGTTGAGACAAGGTTAGATATATGAGATCACCTTGTAATGATATTTTTATACAGTTATACACTGGAACTCTGTGTGTATTATACATGGAAGAGGACTTCCAAGATTTTGAAAAGTATATATGTATATATACTGAATATTTTGCGACTTCATCGCATTAAGATATCAGCTTGGTTCATTTCTTCTTGATCAAGACTTTCATGAGTACTATGACAATGCTCATATATTGTTAATTATTATACATATTATTTCGGTGGGCTTGTTGCTCACCCTTGCTTTCTTCTTTCATCACACAACATCAGATAGACAATATGAACATGACCAAACTCCCAATTCGCGAGCGGATAGGAAATTTTCTGCAGTTTCCTATAGGCGTTGATGTCGCTGTAGCTGAGGTAGGAACTACCAATAGGCTAGGCTTTCAACTTTTTATGTACCAGACTTATGTATCTTTATCGATTGTAATAATGGCAAAGAAATGTAAATTTATTCAGAAACCCTTTTAAGGTGTAATGGCATATAATTTTGGAATAAAATGACACGTGTTATTTTTGGATATTCATCTCTGAGACTATAACTTGTGGTGTGTGTGTTTATTGTGGGGTCACAGTACATAGTAGTTGATTGTTTATTAAGATTGGGTGTTATTAAGGGAAATGGAACTCGTGACAACCCGGATCCCTGACCCCGGATTTGGGGGTGTTATAGAAATGGTATCAGAGCGACGCATTATAAACCTCAGAGATGATGTGACGTTAAGATAATAAGCTCACTAAGATAATAAGAACTCTTGCCAAGTTCATAGTCGGACTACCTAACGTAGTACTGACAGTTAAAACCCTTATGGGAACCCTTATAAATATCGTGATAGGAGCGTAGTTCGTTACCGTATATGGTAGCGGGACTCCGAACCCTGAGGTTGAGGAGCAACAACGCGATGATATTTTATTAGTTATTGGAGATCAGATTGTGGACCCGATAGAGCGTCCTAACACGGGACCGGATGATGTTCATATTGAGGATGTAGCGGTTGAGGATGTTGTCCTAGAAGGGATTATCGCTGAGAAGGATCCTGTGAAGGATCCTGACAAGAATGAATAAAGGACCACTGAGGAATTGATAACCATGGTTAGGGCAACTACCAGAGGTAGGATTGGCCGGTCGCTACCAGAGGTTCGTTCAAGTTTGTAAAGATAGTAGCCCCTTTAACGCGGCTTACTTGTAAGACTGAGAAGTTCGAATGGATAGAGAAATGCGAGAACAGCTTTTAAGAACTGAAGCAAAGATTGGTGACGGCCCCTATGGTGGCATTACCGGATGGAAAAGAAGATTTTGTGATTTGTAGTGACGCTTCGCATAAGGAATTAAGGTGCTTCTTATATAGCACATCAAGGTAATCGTGTACGCGTCAAGACAATTAAGGGAATATAAAATTCAATATCCTCACCCATGAGCTTGGGCTCGTGGCAATAGTTTTGCCCTAAAGATTGGAGGCACTACTTGTATGGAGAGAAGTGCGAGATTTACCTAAGCCATAAGTGCTCTAGTGCATTTTCACGTAGAAAGAGCTCAACATACGCCAGAGGAGGCGGTTAGAGCTAATCAAGAATATTGATTGGGAGATTCTTTATCATTCGGGGAAAGCCAATGTGGTGGCTGATGCCCTTCGTAAAAAGGAGAAACTCAAGATGATAATTTCTTTGGGAGAGTTTATGAGAGATTTTGAGAAAATGGAAATAGAAGTGAAGGTAACCGGAGCCGGTACTGAAAAGATGTTTGAGATTGCAATACAGTCCGAATTATCGGAAAAGAACATATTATGCCGAAAAAAGTGATGAATGAAGGCAGAGAGCCAACAATTAGATAAAAGATTAATACCGAGAAAGATGATAAGGGAATAATGAGGTATTCCTACAGAATTTGGGTTCCAAATGTTCAAGAGCTTAAAGATGAAATCTTAGATAAAAGCTAGTTTGAGAAATAAGATTTAGAGAGAACCCTGAACGTGATAGTCAGGGAGGTCGCCATCAAGATAGAAGGAACCCATAACATAATGGAGTGGAAAATGAGGATTTTAACGTATAAGATAACCCCAAGTATGGGAGAAGGATGAAACATTTCATACTAAGGAAACAGAAAGTCGACTAAGGAAAGGAGACCCGAGATGGTACTCCTATAAGGCAATTCATGGATCTGTCTAAAAAGAACTTAGACTATTATCCCCAACCACCACCTTGAGGAAACAATGCGGTAGGAAATTCTTTCATGACCTTTAAGTCGCTAAGCTCTCAGAGTTCCAAGGAACAGGTTGACCCAGTCGAGGCAAGAGTCTGGCTAAAGGAAATATAGGAATCATTTGAGATTCTAAATGATTGATGAATCACAAAAGACTGTTTTTGTCACTTACCCTCCTAAGAGAGAGGCCACCCGCTGGTGAAAAGCCAAAGAAGGAACGGAACAAGAGATTATAATAAACTGATTAAAGTTCAGTCAATTGTTTTCGGGAAAGTAATTTCCAAGGTTATGGAGATAGTGTAAAAGCTTTAGAGCCAGAACAAAGGCAGACGAGTATGATGAATTATGAATCTAAGATTGTAAAAGTTGTAAAGATTCGTTCGGAGGACGAGAATCCCAGAACGACGTGATGTTTGAAGTAAATAATTAGTGGGTTCATGAAATGATTGTAAGAGAAAGAAAAATAAAAAGAAACTGAAGTGGAAAGAAATATAAAGGCAATAGAGTTTGAGGAATGATAAGGGAGTTGGGTATGAGGAAACCCTAAAGAATCATAGTAACAGAAATAGAAAAGTATGTGATCGTCAGGATGAGGATGATTCACTATGAGCTAAAGTTGATGATTGAAGGAATAAGAGATACATATATTTTATCCCCTGTAAGTTGGGAGGATTCAAGGAAACCTTGAGATAGTTCGAAGGATAAATAATGAGACGCGGATAGACTGAGGAGACAAGGAAGTAAGAAATTAGGAAAATTGGATGAAGGAAGTGACCTTCAAGAATGTGAAGTGTAAGACCGGTGGCTTGATACCCAGAAAGGGAGACGCCAGGAATGAGAGATATCCCAACATTGAGATGACTGTTGAAATAAACAACAAAAGTAAATACGGAATTATTAAGAAGAAGTTCACATTGAACACGACCAATATCTTCCAGAACATCCTTGTTATCGTTACCAAATCAAGCAAGAAAAGTAGATAACCGTAGTTATCTTTTGGAGGCCATATTGATTGACCTCATTTTGAATACAGATGTTATTGTGAAATTAGGCATATACTATCGAGGTGGGAAGGATTGAATAAGGCACCCTTATCAGGGATATATGACTTGATTTATCCATGAAAGGATGCATGTACCTTTTTAAAGGTGGAATTAAAGATAGAATATCGGTAACTTAAAATGAATCCTAGGGGAATGCATAAAAGTTGGCATTTCACCCTTAATAGGGATAGTATGAGTTTTGACAGTATGAATTGGAAAAGATTAAGGTAATAACAACCTTTAAGTATCAGTGGAGAAATTTTTTCAGAAACATATAGACAATGGTTCTAGTATTAGTATAGGGTATTTTGATATGCCCTGTATCTAGGGAATACAGGAGGAACGATTCAAGGATAACCTTAGAGGTTTTACAAGGAGAAAGGTAATATTCAAAATTCTCAAGAATAGAAATTTTGATAAAGGAAATATGACGTAATAAAAATAATGCCAAGTGGGGCACATGTTAAACCATGAGAAAGTATAGATTGAACCCAACGAAGGTCAAGAATGGTGAAAACAAGAAGGACCCAAGATAAGAGACGTCCTAAGTATGATCGAGAGTCAGTCGTGGCAATGTTCACATCTAAAGACTAAGGCAATGACTTATAGAAAAATGGTGATTTTTTTTCTCACCAGGACTTAAGAGACGCATTTTCACATAAGCAGTGATTGAAATGAGGTAGAAAATTTAGTTGGAGGTGGTTAAAATGACATTGATTGTAAGGAAATTTTACTATCAGGAAAGGCCAAAGAGGTGGCCAACACTTTAAGTGTAAGAGGACAATTATCGGCGCTCGTGCTAGAGGAATACAGTGATAATCGTTAATTCTGTGAAGGTTGTATTATGGTGTGAAAGATTGACATTCCTTCTGATGACTGTACGGTACTCAACCGTAATAGTAGTTTGGTAAAGATTTAATTCATGTAATCGCCGTGAACGGGCTTTCTATCTTAGAAGGTCCTATCTTAAGATAAGTCAGGAGCTTGTTACGAAAGGACTAAATGAACCTTTGAGCTTCATGTCTCCCAGTAAAGGAATATGATTAAGAATGGTATTAACCTGCTATCATTGCTTTGATTGAAACTCTTCTGCAATTTTATCTGCTTCATGTCATGAAAGTACGTCAGAATTTGGAGTGTTCTTCATGAATTATGAATGGTAATTATGTTAACTCCTTAGAAGAATTCTATACGACATGTATGGACTCCGTATGGTTAGATATTAAGATTTCATGGAAAGTGAATGACGACAGTAGGTCAGTGGTGGACCATAGTAATGCAGCAATGATTCTGCGAGTAATGAGCTGATTACAACCGTGAGAGTTGTATTGGAATGGATGTTGTGATTGAGTACCACTAATCGGGTCGTGTTGACGTATAAGTTATCTTTGATAAAAAAAAACTAGGTCGATTATTTACCTATGGAATACTTATTCCTTCTTATCAATAGAGAGTCGTATTACTATACGAGGAAGGTTGCGGTGCAAGCATAGCATTCTAGTAACGATGATGTCTAGAATGAGATCCCAGATTCGATTTTCCATGTCGAGGGAGTTTCAAAGGTGATTGTGTATAAGCTCGAGGAAGAGCATGGGTCCATAGAATGATGGACGGAATAGAAAAAATATTTAGGCATGTGAAATACGATGCTATAATACTTGATGTTGATAGATATACGTATATGTTTTGTTCTCCTATGACAAACCTCTATAATTCAGAGGTAGATTCCAAGCCAGGTATTTTGTGGCAGTATATTTTATATATATACAATTCTCTTCAATTCGTTCTTTTATCTCCTTTTCATTTCATATAAGCTGAGAAGAACAACCCTTCCAGAAGGGGACGTATTACCGAATGACTATCTATCTGTGTGATAGAAGCCTAGTAGGATACCATCTATTGTTTAATTGCTTGTCAAGTACTAAAGGCTGGCCACCTTCTGTACTAACTATGCGATATAACAAGTGTTCATGATCATAGTGATCTCTCAATAAATTCTTTTACTTCTATATGAAGGACCAAGCTTTCGAAGATGGAGGCAGCTAGAGAGGAAGTGGTACCAAGTATGGTGGTATTCCGATTCTAACGCGTTCGTGATACTAAGGTTGACGCGATTATTAAAAGGTTATAGAATGCTAACGAGCAAAGGTGTAACCAGTATAATATTAGGAACGGAAGGTAGTAGCGATTACGAACTGGAAATGAATGGGTATTCAGAAGCAAAAGCTCTAATGCTAAAAGCTATAATAAGAGTCTGTGCAATAGACTTGGAAGAATTTGGAATGATCACTTAACGCGGATGAGTTTTCTCACGATAATAGATCATATGTCAGGTATCGAGATGTCGTCTTATGAGATCTTTGAGGGAAGACAATGTCGATCTCCCTTATATTAGGATGAAGTTGTAGAGCGCAAGATGCTCGAACCAGCAGTGGTCCAAAGGACCAAGAATATAATAGATCTAATCAGAGGACGGCTGGGAGTAGCCCAAGATGGACATAAGAAGTATGCTGATTTGACAAATGAAAGGACAAAGAGTATGAAAGAGGGAACCTTGTATTGTAAAAATATTCCCTTAAAAAGGAATTGATGAGGGTTGGAAAGAAAGGAAATTTTAAGTTCACGAATTGTTGGACCCTTTGAGGTATTAAAACGTATTGGGAAGTAAGCATATGAGCTAGCCCTACCCCCGAACATGTAGCAAGTCATAACGTGTTCCACGTATCAATGTTAAGGAAGTGTAATTCGGATGCCAGATAAATAGGGGCATATGAGCGTATAGATATAAAACCAGACGTAACCTATATGGAGCAACCAGGAAGGGTTATAGATTGAAAAAGGAACAAGTGCTTAGGAGAAGGGTTATCAAACTATTCAGAGTTTGATGGAAGAACCACAATATGGAAAAATTTACTTGAGAGTTAGAAAGTGCAATGCTAAGAAAGTATCCCTATTCATTTTCTATCTGATTCCGGGACAGAATCCTTTTAAGGAGGGGAGACTGTAATAACCCCAATTTTTGGAATTTTTGAAACCCTTATGAATAGTGCTTTTGCTGAGTATGCGAAATAAGAAAACTTTTCATACCACACTATGTAGGGGTTCTTCTATTGTTATTTTGAGATCTTATTAGTACTTTATATGGGATATAAGTGTATGTAAAGATCGTCAGAATCCAAATTCGAACACTTTGATTTTTCCTGAAAATCTACCAGATATAGAAAGAACTGGGTATAAGGTAACAGAATAAAAAAGATTTAAATTCAAGGATTATAAGAGAGGATTATAAAAGGAATAGAATGTATTGAGAGAGGTTAAGGAAACCTAAGTAATAAGATCCCAGGTATGATCCCTCAAACAATAAACGAAAACGAAAGTTAACCGCATAACAGATCAGCGGTCATTAGCCAAGTAATTAGGAGTTAATCAAGGGGTTAGTGGATGATGATGTCATCACACCAACAAGAGGAAGACAAGTGTAACAAGATGACATAGGAAATGTGACATAAGCATGACATAAGGGAAGGAGGTGTGGTTGATTAATAACCACACAATTTTTCATGGGTAAAAAGGTAATTAATCAAAAACAAAAGCTAGCAACCAAGCAAACAAATCAAAAAAACATAAAACACTCCATTTTCTTCATCAAGCTCTCGGCTTTCCTTCATTTTCAAGGATAAGAAAATCCAAATTCAAGCTCCAAGCATTGTTAAATCGTGAGGTAATTATCCAAGGTTCCTTGTACTTAGATATAGTTATCCTATGAATCTAAGCTCCAAATTCCTTCACAATCTCTTCCTAAAAATCATGTAAGAAGATGGTGAATAGTGTTTTTCAAGAACTAAAATTTTTGTTCTTGAGTTTTTGTTTAGATTAAGCTTGGATAAGGACTTTTAAGGGTGATTCCAAGCTAGTTACTTGATTCTCCACTCTCCAAGGAAGGTATAACCCCTCCAAACCCTAACTTTACTTGAGTATTAGGTTTAGTTATGTTGTTATAGTTTATGAGAGGCTTGTTTGTTGTGAATGTAGAGGATAGTTGGTGTTGTAATGTTTTGGAGTTGTAATTCTTGGAGTATTGATTAATGAACTTAAGTATAGTTTAAATTCATGTTTGAGAATAGTATAAATTGATAATGTTGAGTTGTTGGGGCTGTTATGGTGAAGTATGGATGGAGTTGGGTTGTGATGTTGATTGTGGGTTGATTATGGGTTGATTTGGAGTGGTATAAATTTGGGTAATCGCGTAAACATAGCCGTCGTAATTCCCGATTTACCGTAGACTGTTTTTGTTCTTAACATCAGAACCCTTGAACTCACTGTTAGGTTTTTACCGTTGCCATGGTTAGATAGTACATGTTACGAGCTTCGTTTTGATATGTGGTTCGTTTGAATCCGATGTACGGTTTAGGAGAAACGACTGTTTTAAGTAACGGCGTTTCGTGACCGAACCATTACCCCTCGCCTTAATTTGAAACCTTGGTTAAGGACTTTAAATGACTAATTGGGGTATGAAACAATTATGTTAGGTGGATTAGGCAGTTGGTAAGGTACTCGCAAAAGAATTGCCTTAAAACTCTTAATGGTTAATTTATTAAAAAAGGTGGAGCCGAGGGTAGTCGAACGACTTAGGTGATTCGTCAAGCGTAGGAGTGACCATAAGCAAATGTTAGGGTTCAATTGGTTAAAGTCTAGTTTCTTAAGCGACTGGGGTCTAATTCCAACTTATGTTGTTGTTCATAGGTTATCGGACCCACTCTAAGCTTAAATCTATCCGGGAGCACTCAGGCAAGTTTTCTATCCGTTATACTGTTGTTGTGATGTATACATTTGTATATGCATTTTCTTGTGATAGATGCATAATGGTTAATTAGCAAATTCTTGCGATATATTGTAGCATGTGATATGGTATATATGCATGCCTGTTTCATATTCTTGATACATATATCTGTTGATTCAGTTGATAATACCTATGCTAAAGATAAGCGGTATTTGCGTATACCCTTAGTATAGGGGACACAATGGTGAACACTTTTCTAAAACCGGGAGTCGATGCTCCCGAGTATAATATATATATATTTATATATATATATATATGAATAGTTTTTAAAACTATGAATCAAATAAGGTTTATTCGATAACCTTATTTTATTAATGAAAATTATTTTGAATATTCATTCGAGGGCTTATGACCCCGTTTATTTTATTATTGAATATTATTTTGAATATTCATTCGAGGACTTATGACTTCGCTTAATTTATTAATGAATATTATTATTTGAATATTCATTCGAGGACTTATGACTCTGATTATTTACTAATTATTATTCTTAATTTTATTAAAGAATAATGTGTCGATAATCAAACTCACTTTTGATTATTCAAATAAAGATAGTACTTTCATATAAGTATATCTTTGGTTATTTAATATACATTGCAAGTATAAGTTTTAAAACTTCTACTTCAATTATTTTTATAAAGATTATTCTTTATGAGAATATTATTTAAATAATAATATTCAGATATTTTCTAATATATTGGGACTGATTTATTTTATTAAATCAGCATCACTCCAAACATTCATAAAAATGTTTTGCGAGTCTTCAAAATGATTTTAAAAGTTAGAGCGGATCCCAAAAACTCATTTTTATATTTAAGATCCTCCTTTCGAAGGGGATTTAAATACTCGCTCAAAACCTGAGGGATCCGACTCTGTGGTGTATTGTATATTCGCAACAAGGTTGCTATTTTGATAAAAGAATTTTTGATAACTTACCCAACACTCGGGAAGTAAAATTCTTGGAACAAGTTAATCCATTAACAGGCATCGCCTGGGAAATATCGGTGAGTTCTCCTTTCCAACTAGATACGTCTTCTTGGTGGAGTCGTATCAACAAGTTTCTACTTGGGGAAAGGGGGAACGAGCTTTACGTTTCAGAGTCATGGATTTCATCTGAACTAGGAGCGGCGTAAGTGGTCGAGTGGCGCCGGCCCAGCCTTATTATATTGGCCCAAATGGCCTGGAAGTTCCGCTAAGACGGTCCATTCCTTAAGAGTCCAGTGTTCGGTTGATAAGTAAATCCGACAGGTTCTCCTCTACATGTAGAAAATGGTGGGGTTGTACTACTGCGACTGATCATCGTAAGTGGTCTTCCTGGCGCGACAAACTCCCGTAATGAGTTCATCATCCAATTGGATATTTCTGCAACACTACCCAGAGCACTTCGATAGAAAGGCTACGGTTGGGCGATTATTGAGTGTTGGCAGGGTCAAGTTTTCAAAATGATGTTTGCATCAAATGAAGTATCTCATAACTTCATTTTGTTTTGATGATATTTTAAAGATTGATTCTATACAAGTTTTGTCTTGTAGTTTAATCTATGGGATGAACTATTTATACATTGAACGGTGGTAGTTTAAGTAGTATTCATAAAAGATATAAGTATATTGGAGTATCTTGTAACTTCATCTTTTAAACTTATATCTAGTTAATGATTGTCTTATGAATGATAAAGGTTTCAGAAAAACGTTGAGACAAGGTTAGATATATGAGATCACCTTGCAACGATATTTTTATACAGTTATACACTGGAACTCTGTGTGTATTATGCATGGAAGAGGACTTCCAAGATTTTAAAAAGTATATATGTATATATACTGAATATTTTGCGACTTCATCGAATTAAGATATCAGCTTGGTTCATTTCTTCTTGACCAAGACTTTCATGAGTACTATGACAATGCTCATATATTGTTAATTATTATACATATTATTTCGGTGGGCTTGTTGCTCACCCTTGCTTTCTTCTTTCATCACACAACATCAGATAGACAAGATGAACAGGACCAAGCTCCCAATTCGCGAGCGGATAGGAAACGTTCTGCAGTTTCCTATAGGCGTTGATGTCGCTGTAGCTGAGGTAGGAACTACCAATAGGCTAGGCTTTCAACTTTTAATGTACCAGACTTATGTATCTTTATCAATTATAATAATGGCAAAGAAATGTAAATTTATTCAGAAACCCTTTTAAGGTGTAATGGCATATAATTTTGGAATAAAATGACTCGTGTTATTTTTGGATATTCATCTCTGAGACTATAACTTGTGGTGTGTGTGTTTATTGTGGGGTCACAGTACAGAGTAGTTGATTGTTTATTAAGATTGGGTGTTATTAAGGGAAATGGAACTCGTGACAACCCGGATCCCCGACCCCGGATTTGGGGGTGTTATATAAGTTCTCCCATCATACTCATTTAATATCTTGACTGCATTAGCTTTGCAAACCTTTCACAGAGTTTGGCATTTGTAGAACCAAATATGATATCATCAACATATATTTGTACCAAAAGTAAGTCCTTTCCATGGTTGAGGTAGAACAGAGTTTTATCAATTGTACCTCTGTGAAATCCACTTTCCAAAAGGAATTGACTAAAGTCTCATACCATGCTTTAGGAGCTTCTTTAAGGCCATAAAGTGCTTTATCAAGCCTGTAGACATGATTTGGAAATTTTGAATCTACAAAGCCTGGAGGTTGTTAAACATAAACCTCTTCTTCCAATTCTCCATTGAAAAAAGCACTTTTCACATCCATTTTAAAGACTTTAAACTTTTTGTGAGTAGCATAAAGCAAAAAGATTTTTATGGAATCCAATCTAACAACTGGTGTAAATGTTTCATCATAATCAATACCCTCATATTGAGAGTAGCCTTTAGCATATAGCCCTGCTTTGTTCCTTATAATTATGCCATCACTGTCAGTTTTGTTTCTGAACACCCATTTTGTGCCAACAACTGATCTGTTCTTTGGTCTTGGCACTAGGGTCCAGACTTTATTTCTTTCAAATTCATTTAACTCTTCCTGCATTGCTTGCATCCAATCAGCATCTTGAAGAGCTTCTTCCACTTTCTTTGGTTCAGTCTGAGATAGAAAAGAATGATAGAGACATTCATTTGATGTTGTAGTTCTAGTTCTGACACCTGCTTCAGGATCTCCAATTATTAAGTCAGGTGTATGTCATTTGGTCCACTTCCTTGCAGATGGAAGTTGATTTCTAGAACTGGATCCTCCTCCATGATCCATGTTATCTCCATCAGCATTTTATGATGCTCCCCTGTAGTTATGCTCTCTGACACTTCAGTAATTGAGTTGGATCTATCAGGATTTGAAGTATCAGAGTTTCCAGAATTATCAGAATTTGGCTCCTCAGAATTTGATGAATCAGAACTTGATGATCCAGTAACAGGTTCTGATGCTTCTTGAGAGTCTTGAGTTGTGGTAGGATCTTCAGCTTGCTCCCCCTGGATAGGTGCATTTTCCTTTGGAGTAGTTACCATAGTTTCATTGACATCAGAACTTAACCCGTCAGAACTTACAGGTTCAGAGTTTAAGTCATCAGAATTTACAGTATCAGAGTTTAAATCTTCATTTTCAAATCTCAGCTGATCGTGATCATTGAAATCTTCAAGTCCAGTAATCTTCTTATCATCAAAAGATAAATTGATAGATTCCATGACAACCCTTATTCTTAAATTGTAGACTCTGAAGGCTTTTGTGGAAAGTGGATATCCAACAAAAATTCCTTCATCAGCTTTTAGATCAAATTTTGACAACTGTTCAGGATGAGTCTTAAGAATAAAACACTTACAACCAAATACATGAACGTATTTCAGATTTGGCTTCTTTTTCTTCACCATCTCATATGGTGTTTTTCCATGCTTGTTTATGAGTGTAGCATTCTGTGTAAAATAAGCAGTCTACACAGCTTCAGCCCAAAAGTAGGTTGGTAGCTTTGCTTCATCAAGCATTGTTCGTGCAGCTTCGATGAGAGTCATGTTCTTTCTTTCTACAACTCCATTTTGTTGTGGAGTTCCATGTGCAGAAAATTCCTGTTTTATTCCATGCTCTTTACAGAACTCTTCCATGATTGAATTTTTGAACTCAGTGTCATTATCACTTCTTATAATTTTAACAGAATCTTTGACCAACTTATCGAGCTATCTGACATGATCAGTTAGAGTAGATGCAGTTTCATTCTTCTTGTGCAAGAAATACACCCAAGTGTACCTTGTAAACTCATCCACTATAACCATAGCATATTTCTTCTTTGCAATATATGTGGCGCCCTCCAAACCCGGGTCAGAAGTTTGGGGTCCACACACACCTTAATTATAACCTGCTTATAACAATATTAAAGATAATAATAATATGTAGTGACCCTACTTACCAACTATCACGGATCGCAATAGGTTAAAGTATGCACACAAACCATACACACATACTTATATTACAAACGCCCAAATCCCAACTATTCAAACTTACAACCAAATATTAAACATTATTACAAACTTCATAAACTTAAACTATTCCAAAAGCTGTTAGCTAGCTTACCTCGATCAACCTGGACCCCTAGCTCTCACACTGGATTGGGGATCTTCGCTACCAACAGGTTCCTTCTTAACTGGAAAAGAACATAAACAACATCGCACAAATGAGCTAACTAGCTCAGCAAGTCAAAATGACAAGACTAAGAATAATGATCATCAAGTGAAAAGGGTTAAGGTATCAAGTGAACAATGATTAATGATTTAGAATTGGATATTATATTTTTATTTTAAAAAACAAGGTTAGGCTGCTGATCAGTCACGCACTAACCCCGAGCAAGGCACACAGCTCTGCTCTAATTACTGGATCCAAGGCACACATTGGCCTAACTTGACCACCAATCTGGTCTGACCACGAATCTGGTCCATAATTTTATAAAACAATCCAATTCTAACATAACAACAAGATAAATAATGTAAAGCAGTAACAAAATCATAAGCAACATTGGATGTCCAATAATGAGATGGTTCTAATTTTCACAAATGAAATATAGCTATAAAATGGTGAAAGAAATGGATAACAAAAGAATCAAAGTTCCAAGGTTATAGGGATTTGGTCTTTCAGAGCGTAAGGTACAATGGTTTGAATATGTAAGCAATCTGATTCAGTGTTTGGTATTTAGTTTGCATGTATTTGTGGAGTAGTATCGTATATCTGTGGTTTGTATTCGGGTATTCAACAATCAATGGTTCAGAAAGAATAAGTTTTATGGTTCAAGATCAATAACTGGAATCAAGGTTTAGGGTTCAGTGCTTCAAAGCACTTGCAATATAAAATAGAACTACAATAATCTACAATATATCTTGAGAAAGTTCAGAACACTTTCCTGGTACTAGCTTGCTATATTTCACCAATTTTCAATCACAATCTCCTACTCCTTGACTATCTGTTTCCCTTTCCTACGCCTTTCCTCTTCTGCTCACATAACATAAGTATCTATCAATACTCAATTCATACGATTCTATTCATTATACACTTCTATCTACCCTTCGTTTTACCCAAATCTGACTAACGGATTGAAAGTTACGCTAAAAACAAGTAAACACTGAACATATAGACCAACAGTCAAACAACAAGTCACATATAACACGTAACACGTCAAACAATCAATGACATTCCATTTATAAAGAAGTCTCGGGTCATAAACAGGCTTTCGGGTATTTAATATGATTCTTAAAACATTTTTCGGAATTAAAACGGGTCGTTGGATCAATTTTAAAGCAATAAACAGGATTCGGTTGGCCACATCTGGCTTCAAAATAATTTTCTAATAATTATCGAGCCTTGAAAACAATTTAAAATAATATTTTAAAGCTCGAAACTATTTTTTGAAAATTTTAAATCATTTATTAATAATTAAATCTAATTAAATAATTAATTAAAATTAATTAATAATTAATTAAATCAATTAATCAATTAATTTTCGAATTAATTGACCAATTAATCAATTAACTATTAACTAAAATTAATTAACGAATTAATTCAGATTTATTTTTGAATTAAAAATAATTTTTGGAATTAAAATACTAATTTTTGGAATTTTCAGAAATTAAAAATGAATTTTTATAATTAAAATAAATAGAAAATATGATTTTTCAATAATTTATAAACAGGAATCCTAAATTTGCAAGTTCTGGAAACCTGGGGGATCAAACTGTATCGTTTTTAAAACTACAGGGGCCTGTTTGCAATTTTGCCAGCCTCGCCGTCGACTTCGCCGGAGTGTGGCCGGAGAACACGATCCTGGCCACCTCAGGCCACCAAGCTCTCCAGAATTAAAGCACAGACCACCAGGAACGTGTACCAGTAATCAAAACACATAACCTATTTTAGAATTGGCCGGAAAATACTTAAGAAACTCGCCGGTTTCCGGCGAGCTCGACAAAAACTTTAAAATACAACTCCCTTCGAACCAGGGATCGTCTGTTAAAATCGATTGCAAATTTTAAGGGGAACAAAACCCACCCATCTAGAATATCTAATAACCCCTGGAACAAAAAGCCCTAAATTTCAATTAAGAACATTCATACGGATTATAAACCCTAATTTCAAAATTCGAAAATCAAATTCAATTTTGAACATGTTATTGAACTCCAAATCAGTCATATGACATATCAAAATCATCAGGAAAACAAGCTCTACAACATGCAAGCATCGAATCTTTCAAACAATCATCCATACAAAAATTCATATTTTTAATCAAAATAATTCGAAATTAAATAAAAATTATAGAAAATAAACCTTTGATTCTACAGTGATATGAAACATAGATTCTGATAATAATCCTTAAACCCTTCGATTTGGTTACTTGAGCTTTCCAAACAAAGATCAATAACACCTCTGATTTGCAATTTGATTCTTGAAAGGTTATATGAATATAAGTATTTTCTCTGTAAATTATATAATTACTGTTTGCAAATGATTTTCGGTACGAAATAAAATACGGTAAAGGATATTTATAATTACGGAAAATTAGTATCCCGTTGGATCATTCCGGATATAAAATAGTACGTTTATTTATAAAAACGGATCCAAACGGTATCGGTTTTCGGGATAATTATCCAAATCAGTACAATTTGTAATGTGGTCTTGGTCTCAGCGCCTGGTTACACGTATTACGAGGTGATAATTATAATAGTTTAATAAAAGATCATGTTTATCGAAAATACGAGTTTTATTGATTTACCGAAATGAATAATGTATCGAAAATATTACGCCGGGACCCGCACAGGACAAACCGTACGCCGGATCGAAAAAGTCGAAAAATGGAAAATGCTCGGAATATTGCAATTAAGTTAGGGAGGAGTTCTCGGAAGAGTTTCGGTTTATAAAAACGTAGAAACGGGTGACGTTGGCTGGTTCCCGATTATATAAAATAGTTTATAATTACTCGGAAAAAGAATTTATAAAATCCATAAATTTCCTATAAAATCATAAATCAACATAAAAATAAATAAGAAGATATGACAATTATCTATATTTTATTTTGGACATATAAAAATTAAAATACTCAATTTATATTATTTTTAAACATCCAAACACATATACCACTTAACAAATACTTCACATAATAAATACGGAACATGCATAATATTTATTTATTTGCAAAATAATTACACGATATATCCCAAATATTACATCCTTCCCCCCTTAAAAGGATTATGTCCTCGGAATCTCCTAAGAAAACAAATGAGGGTACTTTTCTCTCATATCACTTTCTAACTCCCAGGTTGACTCTTCAACCTTTAGGTTTCTCCACAATACTCTTACTAATTTTACAACTTTATTCATTAACACTTTCTCTCTTTCTTCTAGAATCTCTACGTATGATAAATCTGTTTGAAGTTCTACTGGCTCATATTCGATTAGATGCCTGGAGTCTGGATTATACTTCTTAAGCATCGATACGTGAAAAACATTATGAATGTGCTCCATGTGCGGAGGTAACGCCAACTCGTAAGCTACTTTGCCAACACGCTTTAGAATCTCAAAAGGTCCGACATATCTAGGGCTCAGTTTTCCTTTCTTCCTGAATCTTGTCAATCCTTTCCATGGCGATACTTTTAGTAATACCAGATTTCCTTCTTTGAATTCCATATCTTTCCTTGATTGATCTGCATACTTCCTTTGACGGTCTTGTGATGCTATCAATCTCTTCTGGATAACTTCAACAACTTCCTTTGTCTGTTGCACTAATTCAGGTCCAAGTATTTTGCGTTCTCCTACTTCATCCCAATATACAGGAGATCGACATTTGCGTCCATAAAGAGCTTCATAGGGTGGCATCCCAATACTGGCATGATAACTGTTGTTGTAAGCAAATTCTACCAAGGGTAAATGCTCGTCCCAACTTCCTTTGAAATCAATAGCACAAACACGTAACATGTCTTCGATTGTCTAGATCGGTATTTCGCTTTGGCCATCCGTCTGTGGATGGTAAGTCGTACTCATAATTAATCTCGTTCCCAAACATTCTTCCATGATCACTTTTGTGTATAGCGCGAAGTACTCTTTATTTCATTATTCTTGCATTCCACACTTCTGAAGTTTTCCTTCACTCAATATCTCATTTCTACTGGGTTATACGATACAGGGCTTTTGACACCAGCTCGACTCGTACAGTAACTGATAAAAATTCTTACCTCATTTCCCGAGGTAACCTTGGTAAATAATTCATTAGAATCTTCGGGATTTCACTTTAATTATGGAGAATTTTGATATGAGATTCATTGTATCGTTCTTCTCTACTAGCTTTCCACGAATACTGTTGTTTAATCTTCCCTCTTTACGCGCATTCTTTGAATGAAATTCGTGTCTTCAATTGCCGGTGTTTTACTTCATTTCCCCTATTAGTTCTGGCATATCTGATGTTCACAACATATATCCTGAATTATTTTATAACATTTCTTTATCATCCTTTTGATTCCACTTCTTTTCTTATTTAGTTCTTCATTCTCATTACTCATTAACTCTTCTAACATAAGCAATGTCTTTTTCTTGATAATATTAATATGTGCGTTATTAGCTAAGCCATTTCTAAAGTTAATAAAAGGCTTTGATTTATAATAATTAAGTTCTTACTGACAGAATTATGAAAATTCATTGATAGTTACTTTCTTAGCCTCACTTAAATCATCATTGATCGCATATTTGGCTTTATCCAATTGATTAACATTTCTTTTTTTCCTGAGTTCACATGTGGAGTCCATTAGTCTTTGTCTTGCATCGAATACTTGGATTTGTGAGCTTTCTAAAACTTTTATTCGATCGCCATTCGATATGGGTATACTTCCAAGTCCTTCCCGGAACGCTATTACAGATGATAGAATCTCTTTGCTTTATCTTGAACCTTCAGTTCTTGAAAACATTTTCCTTACTAGCATGTACCAATTACTTTATGTTCCTCTTGTTTATCGAAAAGAGCATGTTCATCTAGATAAAATCTCACATGTCTGCGGTAACATCATGCTAATTTTACTAAACTTTCGATTCCTGCTAATACCATCAATTCCTTCAACTTGTTAACCGCTTTGATTTTGGATTTGAAAATCATGTTAGAGCTTGACTCAATCTAATTGGAATCGATCACCATTTAGCTAACCATTAGTTGGTAAAGTTGATCAATTAACTCTTTTAACTAATCACTTAAACCAAGTGAAGACTAGCTAACTAGAATCAAAGACCAATTACATAAAGTCAATTCGATCATAACATTTTTTCTTAAGGACCGAAATCACAACCATTTGGAGTACAACTGGGAGTGAGAATATACTCATTTATCCTTACATGTAGGGTAATTTCTAAAAATTTGGGCAGCACCTCCCATATACCTTCGACTACCAGTCGGAGTCAAGCCGACACCATCAATCTACCAAATCATCTACAATCATATCCATCCACTTCCATCAACCAAATTCATCCATCCACCCTAGTTCGAACTATATCATTCTGATTAGTATAGGTATGATTAATTGGCATAACATATATCTTTTGAAATGAGACTTAAGGTCTTAAATTAACAAAGATTAATATAACCACTCCCTTCCCAGTTCTTTCAGAAGATTAAAATTTATCTCGTGTCTCAAAATTTTATTTTGCGAGTATTTTAACTGATTTATTGTCGTTACTAATTGTGTATAGTTACTTTAAAAAAATTATACCATATTCTTCAATTGGTCACACCAATCATCTATGGTTGACGATACGCACTTAATTTCATTAACTAATCCATTTATCTTTTAATAACTACGCATGGTTTTCATTATTATCGCCACAGTCCGGTGGAAACTCAATTGCCAAATCATTATTTCTTAAAAGGTCTCACAGTCGAGTCACCATTGATTCATCTCCACTTATGTTCCCGTATCGAACCTTCGTCTCTGGCCCGCTTATGGGTAATAAATTTTCCATCATTCATTTACTTAGGTTAGAGAGCTTCACAATCTCTTGAGAAACACGTTCAAGATTTGGTTGCAACTAAGATTTCTTCTATCTTGAATCTTCACGATACATATCTTCCCACGATGAAGGGATGCTTCACGTATTAATTGCCTGTCTAAGCCATTGTTCGGAATTCCTTTGATCTTCGATTGTCGTCATGATACTCGTTTGCTTTGTCCGACGCACTCAACTTTACTTCCTTATTTTCTAATTAATTCATTTGTTACGGTTTACTAACGATTCATTTCTCGTCGAAATCTTCTAATTTGCAGTGCATCGCGTTAACACAATTTATTGTACTGATGAGATTCTCGTAGCACGAACAGCTGTCAGACTTGATGTCTTCGCCACGTCCATGTTATCGATGAATTCCTTCTTCCTTACCCGCAGATGTCCACCATTTATCGGTTTATCATCGTATCTATGTTTGTTGTATGATTCCACATGCCACACTATTTTTATTTCTTTTAAAATTGTCAGAGAACAGACTATACGTAAGAGGAGAGTTTGCGAATATGACTTTGATTGAAAACTGAATAAGGAATAATAATGCCACCAACGATTGGGAGAATTTGTAATTCAGTAAATTGAAGGAAGAAGAATGAGTAATAATTTAGATGTGAATGAGACAACCATATTCGTACTCAAGATGGCCAGTCTTTCATACTATATAGCATACAGTACATGATTAGGTGGTGTCCCACCCGACTCTTCATCATTTTGACAAAGCGTCATACCACAACACTGCTTGTCTCAATCAGAAATTAGTGATTTAAGGAGAGAAACAATTCAGAAGGAATACAACAAATTTTCTTTCGTCTTCACCTCATATGATTTATCCACAGAAGAAACTTATATGTATTCAAGAAAGAAGAACATATGTTATCGTACTAAGAGAAGGAATGTCGATGTTGATCACCTTACATGCTTCACCTACGTATGCCTTCAAAAACTAGTTTAATGAGAGATTCACAATTTAGGTCACATTATATCTTCGAAATGTCATCTGGAAATGCCTCCACATTAAATGCTTTAATGATTTGATCATAATCGCGTTCCTCCAAAATTGATAAATATTACTTCCGACTTCATTTATGCCACGTAGGGTAACAGTCGATCCCGTAACGTCTCAACTCCGTCGATAGGAATACTATTTTTCTCCAATTATCTAGAATATTCTTCCATTTCCTTCAGTCATCCATTGTCCGTTCAACTCACGAATCTCGTTAAATTTTAACAATTTTATGAATTGGGTAAATAATGTTTTAACAAGTTGATTTAATCATTAATATTAAACAAAATTTTTGTTCATCTTTCGCGAAAAACTTTAAACTTTCTTCTCGCTAGTGGGTCTACTTGGTCCTCCAGATTAAGAATACTAAGTCTAATTCCATTCTTCTTTTTAGGTTATTTTCTGTTTATAATAACAAGGACATAAATAGTAATTCGACAACCAAATTGTAAAGCTCATTTCATACCAAAAATCTTCCGAAAGCTGATTTAGAAAATCTTCTCCGAAATCTCATTTTAAAATTTTGAAAATCAATTATTGGTTGTCATTACTACATAAGTTACTTGCTATTCACTTGATCCGCTAATGAAATATCTAATTAAAGGAATGCCCACATAGGGGTTTCTCCAATTATGTACATCTTCTGCTCTCACTTATTAGTCGACGAAACTTCATTTACCGTCATATATCATTTTATTCGCAATCATACCGCAACGCTGACATTTAGTACTGTCTCTGATATTCTTGCCATCATTTTTGACACTATGCTTACAACCACGCAGGCAATTCGATGTTCGGTCTATAGATAGGGTCGCATCTTCTTGCTAGTGTTACCTATACCTAGTAAGGTAGATATCATTCCTTGCGCAGCTCCCGATAAGTGATAGGAATCTTCTCCTAGCGGTGGTGCCTTTGAAATGTGCAATGTTGGTTCTTCATCAGCTTCCATCAACTTGTTGCCTCCAGCATGAAGCTCGTCCGACTGCCTAATTCCAAGTGAAATCGTACCCAAAACTTACCTAGCCTCTCTTACGAGAAATTCATACAAGACTCAATCGCATCTTTTTCAAAACCGCATGAAACGTAGGGTACATATCCAGTCTCCATCGATCTATCGATTCCTCATCGCTGTAGGATCAGAGAACTCAATATACCTATAGCGTTGCGATATTCTCCGTACACTTCCCTCAACAATTCTGGCTTATCAATTCCGTATCGGACCTGCTAGTCCTCATTCGCACTCAATTCGAACTTAAAATGAGTATGCCTAGGATCTTTCCTATCTCATATGACCTATCACTCCTATCTTACCCTCACCTATTCTTATTTCAGTGACCAATAACCTGTAGCTCTGATACCAACTGTGACGCCCCCAAATCTGGGGTAAGGATTGGGTGTCACTACACAACTTTCAATAATAAAAAACCTGTTTATTAAAATAAATATACAGATAACCCCTCATATTCAGGATCGCTTACAGGTTATAGTATGAAATAAGAATCTAACCTTCTAAAATTTACATTGTCTAAATACAATTTCATTACCTCATTACTAATTTCCTTGTATTGATCACTCTGACATCTCCAAATTTCTTCAGCTGGAATCTCACCACTTTTGCTGTCTATTAAAAGCTATTCACTTTCGTCCTCATTTGATACTGAAAAATATAGGAGTTCACAAAGCAAGAGTGAGCCAAAAATGCCCAGCAAGTATTATCAATGGTTTCCAGGTATTAGATCAAAGAAACTCCTGGAACGATTGTTGAATGATTTCGAAACATTTTTATATCATTAAAACAATTGAGCGAACAAAACGTCGGCCCTCATTGGCTTTTAATCATAATCACATTTTTCTGTAAAAGAACAGTGATCATTTCAGTGTTTCATCTTTTTGAATCAACTCTTTGTTTGATTTGTAATTATGAATTATTCGGGAAGGAATGTCGTTAATGGCGATCAACAATAAATTAGACAGGACACTAGAAACCAACATATGCACTATAACCTGCTGATCAGTCAGGAGATAGTGCGGATCTATACCCAACTGCATAGACCCAACCAACCTATGGGGTACCCAGGTAACTATGGCCTAAGGGTCCGGTCCATTCTCGGCCCATAGGATCCAGCTCATCACTGGTCCTCATAATAACCGTCCAGCCCGTAGAGTATTTTGATATCAAATCATTTTGATTTCAAAACATCCCAAATCAGGGTTCGCAAATAACCCGAACGAATGGGTACTTGCTCAAGAGATCAATCGATAATCAAGGAACAAGATCAAAAAGGCACTTGCATAAATAAGAGTAATTGCAGCGAAATATAAAAAAATGTAACTATTCTGAACTTAGAATATGAACGAATAAATATTTGCAGTATTTTAGGAGAAAGGTTAGGAATACTGGCCTTAATTGGTGACCCTCTGATCTTTAACTGTCTACCATATCACTCAGTCCTGATGTGTTTGTATTTCCATTGACATGCCACTTAACCTTTCTTAACAATTGCTATTTCAAGTTTACCTCTATTCTGAATTCACTCGTCTCCTTACTATTAATCAGGCTTTACTTCTACAACCTCTATCTGGCTTTGAACGTCTCACACTATTCGTATCTATCACAACTAATATTATTCAATGAACTGACAATATATAATCATCTAGTCTATACATTTATTCCTATCGTCTACCCGCCCGATAATAATAGATAAGGATCACATCTCATTCAGATAAAATTTAAAAGACATGTTGACTCACAATTCACATAACACGTATACATAAGTCACATAATTATGTTATTCATATAACATGTAGTCACATGATACATGCAGTATATAAGTTGAATCGTCAAAACATAGGCCTCGATGCATCTATAATTGAAATCGGGTCAAAAAGAGTATTTTATCAATCAATAACTGACTTGAAATGATTCATAAAACAAATGTCCTTTAGATATAAAGGAATTTAGGTCTCGAAAATATTTTTAATAGAAGCAAAATATTTTTCTGAGTCTAGAGGCGTTCGTTTCGTATTAAATGGACGAACGATTGATTTATTATGAATTTTTGAACATTTTTCAAAATTAAAAAGGTCTATGAATCATTTAATAATTAAATAATAGTGTTCGAATACCCAAATATGACCTTAAACTAATTTTATAATAATTATCGAGTCTTGAAAATAATTTAAAATAATATTTTAAAGCTCCAAGCTATTTTTCGGAATTTTTAGATCAATTTTAAATAAGTAAATCTAATTATTAAATCAATTAAAATTAATTAATAACTAATTAAATTAATTAATTAATTAATATTTAAATTAATTGATTAATTAAATAATTAATTATCAACTAAAATTAATTAATTAAATAATTAAGATTTATTTTAAAATCAAAAATAATTTTCAAAATAATTAAATAATAAATTTTAGAATTTAAATAAGATTTTTGAATTATTTTTAAATAGAAATTAACAAAAACAAATTTTAAAGATTTTAATAGAGGAAAACAGATCAAAAGCGGGTTGTAAAATAACCCAACGGGTCGGAAGTCCGGTTGCGAAGAACAACCTCCGGGTTGTCGCCGGAATCTGGGAAACCCGGATTCCATCGTCTTCCCCGGCGGTTTCCCAGCGATCTCCGACGATGGTGCAAACGCCACCATTTCTTCTGGTTTTAAATCACAAATCGATCCTCAACACACCAGGAACTCAGATAAACACCTTACATCGTCTACCAATTCCCAAATTACGTATTCCGGCCACGATTCGAAGTTAACCAGTGAGTTCAGGAAAAAAAAATCCGGCGAAAAGTCGATTTTACTATTTAATGAACCAAATTTAACAATTAACATCTTAAAACGAAGCTTAAGACATGTATAATCAGTTCATATCATCAAAATAAGAATCAAAACATGTATAATTTCGAAAAATCGAAAACAAAATGAAGAATAAAATTTCAATAACTCGTTTTGGCACTTCTAAGAATCGTCTGATATGATTGATTACATGAATCAATTGCAAATCACTATAGGAAGCTATCCCAATCATCAAAACAACCAGATAACCCCAGATTCAAAAACCCCCAACTTTCCAACTCAAGAACACCAAGAACCCTAGTTTTTAATTTTCAGAAAAATCAAACCTCAATTTCTATATGTTATTGAACTCGGTTTTTGACATATAATATATCAAATTGACCAGAAAAATATTATCTACACGATGGAATCATCAAATCATATCAACAACATCAAGAACAAATTTTCATAATTTAATCAACAAATAATTCGAATATAAATAAATAAATAAATAAGAAAATTACCTTAATTGTTGAACTAAAATGGTTGATTGATTCAGAAAGTACTTTTCGAGAGCTTCGTTTTGATATATTACACGCTTAAATCGGAGTTTGGTAACGCCTTCGTTCGTGCGTTTAATTCTCAAGAACATATCGGTTTTTAGGGTTTTTCTCTGTATTTACTGTATTTTTACTGGTTATAAATGAATAAATGAATAAAATGAAATAAGAAATATGCTATTTATATTTACGGAATATTGGTTCGTTTTGGATCATTTTGGATCGTTAAATTAGTTACTTAGCCGCTAAGTAACCACAAAAACGATCCGGTTTGATACCTGTATTGGATAATTATCCAAATCGGGATTTTTATAAAACACTTTATACGAAAATAATGTAATAATATCTCATCTTTCGAGAATACGGGTTTCGTTGATTCACCGAAACGATTGTCGTATCGAAAATCTTGCGTCGGGCCACGCACGGGTCAAACCGTAATCCGGATTGAAAAAATCAAAACACGGAAAATGTCCGGAATTACCAGATTAGGTTAGGAAGGAGTTTTCGGGAGAGTTTCGGGTTGTAAAAACGTAAAAACGGTTGAAGTCGGACGATTCCCGGCTTTATAAAATAATTTTGTAATTATTCAGAAAATAATTAATGATTCATAAATCATTATAAAATCATCTAACACTCCAAAAATTACCAGAAAAATACCTTAATTATCTATATTTTATTCTGGACATATTAAAATTATGTTAGATATATTTGATAATGTCATGGCTAATATGTTTTATGTTTAGCTTTCAGATCTTACTTGAACAGGATAAATCAGTACTTAACTGTTGATCAGTACTTATACTGGAAGTCAGGACTTAAGGATATCAGTACATATGTTATCAGGAGATAATCGTCAGAAGATAGATATCAGAACTTAAGTGCTGAAGGACAATCAGATAAGGACAGTAGCTGATTAAAGGAAAGAAGATCAAGATAAACATAAGAAGAGATATGCATGAAGAAGGAATTCTGTAAAGAATGGAATACTTGGAAGAAAAGATATCTGATTGATATATTTTAGGAAGCAAAATTATATTCCATATCAATTAGCGATTATCTTGTAACTATGTAGTATATAAACACATATATAGGGTTTACACTATAAGTGTTATCATTATTAGAGAAGATTATTCATTGTAACCTTAGCAGCTCTCGTGATATTTGTTCATCACTGAGAGGTAACAGTTCCATACTGTAACAGAGTTTATTATTTCAATAAAGTTTGTTTTCTGTTACTTAAGTTCTTAAAGTTCGATTTGAGTGTACTATACACTGTATTCACCCCCTCTACAGTGTGTGTGTGACCTAACAATTGGTATCAGAGCTTGTCTGTTAACATACATACAGTTAAAGATCCAAACACAATCATGTCGGACACAGAAACTCCAACTAAGCCTACCAAAACTGAGGAACCACCAAAGACAAAAATTCAGAGTCGGTATGAGACCATCAGAGTTCCCATACTGAGACCATCTGAATATCCCATATGGAAGGTAAGGATGACCATGTTCCTGGAAGCAACAGATCCAGAATACCTTGATAGAATCAAGGAAGGCCCTCACAAACCAACCAAACTCGCTGTTGCAGTTGCAGGTGAAGCAGCAAAGACCGTACCAAAGGAGAAGAGTGATTATACTGCTGAAGACATAGCATCAATTGCTAAGGATGCTAAGGTACGACACTTACTGCATAGTTCCATTGATAATGTAATGTCAAACAGGGTAATCAACTGCAAGACTGCTAAGGAGATATGGGATGCTCTGGAAACAAGGTGTCAGGGAACTGACATAATTAAGAAGAACAGGAAGACAATACTCACTCAAGAGTATGAACACTTTGACTCAAAGACTAATGAGTCATTGAATGATTTATATGATAGATTTGTCAAACTTTTGAATGATTTGTCATTGGTTGATAAAGAGTATGATCTTGAAGATTCAAACCTTAAGTTCCTGTTAGCTCTTCCTGAATGCTGAGATTTGAAGGCAACGACAATAAGAGACAACTACAATCTTGATGAAACAACTCTTGACGAAATCTATGGAATGCTCAAGACTCATGAGCTGGAGATGGAACAAAGAAGCAAGAGGAAAGAAGGAAAGTCAAGGACAGTTGCTCTTAAGGCTGAAGAAGAATTCCCCAAAGCAGCTTCCTCAAAGAAAGACAAGGGAAAAGCTCTTTTCATAAAGTCTGATACCGAGTCATCAAGTTCTGAGAGTGATGATGACTCAGATTCTGAAAGCTTGCCTGAGACTGATGCTGATGAGGAGATGATGAAGCTGTGTGCTCTTATGGTGAAAGGAATCACAAAGATTGCATACAGGAAGTTCAGGAAGGGAAAGAAGTTTTCCAGGAAAGGCATAAGTTCTGATAAAAAGAATTTCAGAAGATCTGAAGTCAGAGGAGGAAAGTCTGACAGAGGAGATTACACCAATGTTAAATGCTATAACTGTGGTGAGAAAGGCCACATATCTCCTGACTGCAAGAAGGTGAAGGGTGACAAAGGCAAGGCTCTTGTCACAAAGCAGAAAAGCTGGACAGACACCTCAGACTCTGAAAGTGAGGAAAACTATGCATTGATGGCAAATGCTGATAAAGAAAGTGCTGAGAGCAGTTCTGAAGCTGCTGAAACAAAGGTACCTCAGACTACTTATGCTTTTCATACTGATGATATTAATGAGTTGAGAAGATATCTTAAAACCATGTTTGTTAGCTATAGAGATCAAACTTTAACATGTGAAAGATTAACTTCTAAAAATCTTGCATTTAAGAAAAGAAATGATTTCTTAGAAAAAGAGTTAGTCATGTTCCATCAAACTCAGAAGGATAGAGATGATGCTTTTTATGTTAGAAATGAAGTGCTAAAATTAAATGAATCTCTAAAAACTGAGTTAGAAAAGGAAAGAGAGATTATCAGGACTTGGACTAACTCTGGCAAAACAACTCAAAATTTGCTAAGTAGTGGAAACTGGAAAGAGGGCTTAGGTTATGGAGAAGATAAGAAAGATAAAGGAACTGAAGAAATTAAGTTTGTTGATAAACAAAAGCCAAAGTTAAAACCTGTTAAGTTTGTAACTGTAAAGTCTGAAAATGAAAAATCAGAAGTTACAAAGAAATTAACTTCTGATAAACTAAAACAGGAAAAGACAGCTGAAGTGAACATAGGCTTAATGACAAAGAAGCAGCTTAAGCATAAGCTGAAAGATGTCAAGAATGCAAACAAGGTAAAATCACCTAGGAAAAATAGGAATGGAAAGGAAGGTGTGAATAAAAGCAATGATTATAAACCTGTTCCTGATGCTCCTAGGAAAACATGTCATAACTGTGGAAGTTCTAACCATCTGGCTTCTTTTTGCAGGAAGAATAAGAATATTAACTCCTTACCTTCAAAATCAGGAGTTAAGAGTCAGTCTGTTAGATACAAACCACAAAATCCTTGTTTTCATTGTGGTAGTTTATGGCATTCCATTTGTACTTGTAAGGAATATCATAGTTTGTACTATGATTATTATCAAATAAAACCTTCTTTGAAGAAAGTTTCCATTGTTCCTTCTAGTGTAAATTCTGATTCAAAGTCTGATAGTGTAAGTTCTGATAAGAAAAATGTTAACATAAACTCTGATGCTAAATCCGCTGCAAATGTTAACAAACTTAATAAGACCAAAGGATCCAAGCAAGTCTGGGTCCTTAAAATTAATAATTAGTGGTCTTTGTGATTGCAGGGCAACAGGAAAAATATTCTAGTTCTGGACAGTGGATGTTCAGGACATATGACTGGAAATAAGGCCCTGCTATCAGACTTTGTGGAGAAAGCTGGCCCAAGTGTTTCTTATGGAGATGGCAACATTGGAAAAACATTGGGATATGGCAATATCAATCTTGGAAATGTCATAATTAAACAAGTAGCTCTAGTCTCAGGACTTAAACATAACCTACTGAGTATAAGTCAAATCTGTGACAGAGGTTATCATGTTGATTTCTTTGAAGAACACTGTGAAATTGTGAGTAAATCTAAAGGCAAAGTTGTTCTGAAAGGATACAGGCGTGGTAACATTTATGAAGCTAAGCTTTCAACAAGTACTGATGGTTCTGCAATCTGTCTAATGAGTAGAGCATCAATTGAAGAAAGCTGGAATTGGCATAAGAAACTCTCTCATTTAAATTTCAATAATATAAATGAACTGGTCAAGAAAGATCTTGTGAGAGGATTGCCAAACACAGTATTTGCTCCTGATGGTCTTTGTGATTCATGTCAGAAAGCCAAACAAAGAAAATCTTCATTCAAGAGCAAGACTGAATCATCAATTCTTGAGCCTTATCATCTAATACATGTTGATCTATTTGGTCCAGTAAATGTCGTGTCTATTGCAAAGAAGAAGTATGCATTGGTCATAGTGGATGAGTTCACCAGATACACATGGGTGTATTTCTTGCATACAAAAAGTGAAACTGCATCAACCTTGATTGATCATATCAAACATCTGGATAAAATGGTCAAAGATTCTGTGAAAGTTTTAAGGAGTGATAATGGCACTGAGTTCAAGAATTTGATAATGGAAGAGTTCTGCAAAAGCCATGGAATAAAGCAGGAATTTTCTGCTCCTGGAACTCCACAGCAAAATGGAGTTGTTGAAAGGAAGAATAGAACTCTCATTGAAGCTGCACGTACAATGCTTGAAGAAGCAAAGCTTCCAACCTATTTCTGGGCTGAAGCTGTGCAGACTACTTGTTTTACTCAAAATGCAACACTCATTAACAAGCATGGAAAAACACCATATGAGATGATGAAGAAAAAGAAGCCAAATCTGAAATATTTTCATGTATTTGGATGCAAGTGTTTTGTTCTCAAGACTCATCCTGAACAGATATCAAAGTTTGATCTAAAAGCTGATGAAGGAATCTTTGTTGGATATCCATTTTCCACAAAAGCCTTTAGAGTCTATAATTTGAGAACAAAATTGGTCATGGAATCTATCAATGTCTCTTTTGATGATAAAAAGATTACTGGTCTTGAAGATTTCATTAACCATGATCAGCTGAGATTTGAAAATGAAGACTCAAATTCTGATACAGAAAATCCTGACAGTCTAAGTCCTGATACTGTAAACTCTGATGGATTAAACTCTGATGTTATTGAAACTGTGGAGACTACGTCAAAGGAAGATGCACCTATGCAGGGGGAGCATACTCAAGATCCTACCACATCTCAAGAAATATCAGAACATGCATCTGGCTCTTCAAGTTCTGATTCGTCAAGTTCTGATAAGCCAAGTTCTGATAGTGCTGAAAATCTAAATACTGAAGAATCCAACTCAGAGAGCATAGTTTTAGGGGGAGCATCAGAAAATGAAAATGAAAATAGCATGGATCTTGGGGGAGCATCCAGTTCTAGAGAAAACCTTCCATCTGCAAGGAAGTGGACAAAATCACATACACCTGATTTGATAATTGGAAATCCTGATGCAGGTGTCAGAACTAGAACAGGTACTTCAAATGAATGTCTTTACAATTCTTTTCTCTCTCAGACTGAGCCAAAGAAAGTGGAAGAAGCTCTTCAAGATGCTGATTGGGTGCAAGCAATGCAGGAAGAGTTGAATGAATTTGAAAGAAACAAAGTCTGGACCCTAGTGCCAAGACCAAAGAATAGATCTGTTGTTGGTACAAAGTGGGTATTCAGAAACAAAACTGACAGTGATGGCATAATTATAAGGAATAAGGCAAGGCTGGTTGCAAAAGGATATTCTCAACAGGAGGGAATTGATTATGATGAAACATTTGCACCAGTTGCTAGGTTAGAAGCCATAAGGATATTCTTGGCTTATGCTGCTCACAAAAAGTTTACTGTCTTTCAAATGGATGTGAAAAGTGCTTTTTTCAATGGAGAATTGGAGGAGGAGGTATATGTTGAACAACCTCCAGGTTTTGTAGATACCAAACATCCAGATTATGTCTACAGGCTTGACAAAGCACTTTATGGACTTAAGCAAGCTCCTAGAGCATGGTATGAGACTTTAGCTCAGTTTCTTCTGGAAAGTTGATTCAACCGAGGGACAATAGACAAAACACTGTTCTACCTCAACCATGGAAAGGACTTACTTCTGGTCCAGATTTATGTTGATGATATTATTTTTGGATCTACAAATGATAAACTTTGCAAAAAGTTTGCCAAACTAATGCAGTCAAGATATCAGATGAGTATGATGGGGGAACTTAGCTATTTTCTGGGCCTTCAAGTCAAGCAGAATGAGGAAGGCACTTTTATTTGTCAAACCAAGTACACCAGAAACTTGCTGAAGAAATTTGGAATGCAAGATTGTTCAAGTGCATCCACTCCAATGGCCATTGCGATAAAACTGGATAAGGATACCGGTAAATCAGTAGATATTACTGACTACAGAGGTATGATTGGCTCTCTACTCTATCTAACTGCTAGTAGACCTGATATCATGTATGCTACCTATCTTTGTGCAAGATTTCAAGCAGATCCAAGAGAACCTCACTTAACAGCTGTAAAAAGAATCTTTAAGTATCTTAAAGGAACAGCTGCTCTGGGATTATGGTATCCTAGAGAATCAAATTTTAAACTAATAGGTTACTCAGATGTAGATTTTGCAGGTTGCAAAATTGACAGGAAAAGCACAAGTGGAAGCTGCCAATTTCTTGGAGGCAGATTGGTTTCTTGGTACAGCAAGAAACAAAAGTCAATTTCCACATCAACTGCAGAAGCAAAGTATATTGCTGCAGGAAGCTGTTGTGCACAGATTCTTTGGATGAATAATCAGTTACTGGATTATGGGTTAACATATTTCAAAATCCCTATTTACTGTGATAATCAAAGTGCTATTGCTATGACAGGTAATCCAGTTCAACACTCAATGACAAAGCACATCAGCATCAGGTACCACTTCATCAGGGAACATGTGGATGAAGGTACAGTGGAATTGCATTTTGTTCCCACAGATCAACAACTAGCAGATATCTTCATAAAACCACTGTGTGAAACTACTTTTACAAGATTGGTAAATGAACTTGGAATGGTTTCAGGTTCTTTCTCTAAATCTTCTTAGTCTTGTTCTGTGTTATCAGCTTTATGCTCAGTATTTACAGAATTAATCTCATTGTGTATTCTGTGCTTAATTGATAAATGTCTTTAAGTACTGACTGTTGTCTGATATATGTTTCTAAACTATGATAAGTGATATATCTGTTCAAGTACCTATTCAATCCTATGAGGATAACTGTGCTAGATACTGACCTAGTAGTCTTCAATAAACAAATGATTCCATGTAAGAAGTAATTATTTCAGTGGAAACCCTATGACACTAGCAAATTCTGATAATTGAGCTTAGTTAAGTTTACTTTGTATATCTTATTACTAAGTCACAAATTAGAATAATGCTACTCATCTGTTAAGTTCTGATACTAGTAAAACTGCTGAATGTACTAAGTGTTGATAAACCTCACTTATCAAAAGAAAAAGCAAAACGATCAAAGAATAAAATCAGGTACTCCTTTGAGATCTAGAGTAAAAATATGGAAGGGACGACCCAAGTGCATTGCTGGTATTAAGTAGATATGCATTAGAAAAGCAAAATATTTTCTTGGTGACTTTTCACACTCTATGATTACTGGAGAAATACTCTGATAATAGCATAAATTCTGATAAACAGTCGTGACTCACTTACACTGAGAAGCCACTGTAAAATAGAATTTCAAAAGATGCATAAAATTAGCACAAAAAAGTTGAGGTGGACTCAAGCATGAACTCATTCATCAGTAGGTTTCAGGACAATGACAGCTCTTTAGCAAAATTTTAGTTATGCCTTATTTCTAAGATGTATTGAAGTGAAGCAGACTTTACTCTTTGTCTGTTATTTAGCTTAATGCACACACTAATCACTCCATCTGAATGATGAAAATTTCTGTGGTGGTCTATGTTATTTTAGATTAACAGTCATTGTGTCATTATTGCACAAATTCTGAGGACAAGTTCTAGTTACACGTTCTGATGATTAAGTTCTGAAGTCTATAACTCAGAACTTGTATGAGGATTTACTAAGATGGGCATTCCTTTTTCGAGTTAAGAAATTATGTTCTGATGACTGTTAAGTTCTGGTATAGGTCTAAGTTCTGATTTCTCAGTCTAATCCTTTACTTGGCTTATCTGTGAATAAAATTTGATAACAGTCTCAGTTCGAACTAGAATATGTTGAAGTGGAAGATTAATAGTCACTATGATTAGGATTAATGGTATTCGTACTTGAACAGTCCACTGTTTCTTGTTTCTTGTGCGGTTTAAACCATGATTCCTCTTTCCAATGAATGTTATTCTTTTTCAAAGTCTAGGGAGAAGAGGTAGAATTAATTCTACCTGTCAGCATTCAATTTCTTTGCGTCTCCTGGCATTCTCTTTCCTATATAAGCAGCCACTTCACATCAGTCTTTCCATCAAATTCTTCTCACACACTTATCTTCATACTTCTTCTTTCAAAAACACAATGGTCAGATACAACATGTTTTTGAACTACCAAAACTTCAATATGGAGCTAAGTTGTGCCGAGTGGCAGCAGGAATGGCATGTCACAGCCATTCCTAAGGAGATATGGGACTCTGTCCCACAGGAGGTACTGACACACCTTCTGTTCTTCTATATGGACTACCATCGCCATCTGGAGTGATTGGAGGAGGAAAGGCTGGAAGCTCCCCGCCAGCAAGAGCGAATCATCCGACTCGTCATTCTGTTTGTCGAGAGTAGGAAGAAGAAGATGACAATCTCATCTTCTTCCTGTTTTTCTTCATCATCAGCTTTGTCAGGCTTCTTAGCTAGGACTAAGGCTGTTGATGTTAGGATTAGAAGCTTAGGGAAAATCTTGTATAAGTATTGATGTAATTTCCATTTCATAAATGTATTGTCTTGATATATTAATGAAAGTTGTATTTACTTCAAGATTTTGTCTATGAGTTATTTTATCTTGTGTTGATAAATCCTGATTGATATTCTGATGACCGTATAAATTTTGTTTTATATTAAGTTCTGATTCATTTTCAGCACTTACTTATCTAATTTATCTTGGTCATTTTTATGTGATGTATTTTCAGAATATCAATGATGCAGTGAAAAATAATTCAATCAGTGCTAACGGTTTAAATTTTGAATTAAAACTGTTTCTCTTGATAAAAGGAACGGTTTTTCCTTGAAACTAGGCAACTGGGTAAGTAATGATTCCTGTTTTCTCGAGCCCGGTAACTGTCCGTTATTACTACATGTCTGACAGGTGTCCAACGGTAACATTTTTGTTCAGAGTATAAGTACAACAGAGAGAAGATTTCTTTAATCTTTTATTTTCTTTATATTTTATCTCTCTCCTTACTTTTACTCTCTTTCTCTTTCTTTCTCACGTTGGTTTTTCATACAGACATTATCTCAAACACCTAACAGGCATACTTGAATCTCAATTTTTTTTTCACATGGCACCAAAGGATTTAATCATTGATGGAGCTAAGTTTGTCCCCAACAACTATGCTGCAGTTCTTGATCACACTGAAGCTCCATCTGAATTGCACTTTGTACAAGATCTTCTTGCACATAGTGAGGTTGGGTATGCATTAACACAGCCTGAATTCTTTTCAAGCCAACAAGTTCTGAGGTTTTGGAGGACTGGACTTTTTGATGATGGTGGTCAACGTGGAACTCCCAGTATTATCTTCCAAGTGGGTGATTCATCCTTTGTAGTCACTCCTGGTAAAGTATGCAGGGCCTTACATCTTCCAGAAGATTGTACTTTCTCAATTCCAGAGGACTCAGCCCTTCGGGAGTTAATGGCTGAATTGGGATATGAAAAGAGTCTGACGAAACTTGGACAGTTGAAACGGGCTAATATCAGAAGAGAATGGAGTTTCTTCTTTGATTGCATCACCGAAGCTTTTGGGAACAAATGTTCAAATTTTGATGCTATCCCAATTCTGAGTCAGCACATAGGGTATGCTATTATTCATCAAACTTATTTTGATTTTGCAACTGGAATAATTGGTTTTATTGGGGATAGGATGACAGAGGATCGAGATGTTGTTTATTTTGCTAGATTCTGTCAACTTATTTACACTTACTGTACTGATGAACCTCATTTAGTCAGCACTCAAACCCCACCTTTTAAGGTTGTAAAACGATACTTTAATGACCTGGTAAATGCTGATACTAAGAAAAAAAGTGGTTAGACCATTACAGATTCCTAAGTCTGTAAAACAGATCCTGGTAAATGTTGATCCTGATACTTATAGATCTGTTTACTCTGATGTCCAACCAACTCCAAACACCCAAAATCCATTAACCTCAGTACCTACCTCTCATTCTACTCAACCTACCCTCAGAACATATCTCAAATCCTATCTCTCAACTTCACAGACTGCTCGACCTTCATCTTCAGCACCTACTGTGAAATCTTCATCTTCCAAGCCAAAGAGGACAAAGAATGTTCCTCAAACATCTCAAAAGAGAAGGAGGATTGCATTGAGCGATGAATCTAATTCTGAGGAACCAGTTCCTGCTAGAGAACCTGCTGTTACTGAAGCTGAGAAAAAGGTTTCTCAGAAGGATTCTGAAATTGGGGGTTCTAGGCTTCTCAAGAGGCTTAGACGAATGATAGTTCCTAAAACTCCCAAGGAATCCAAATCAACAAGGAAGTACAAGAAACAGAGGGCACAAAGGCCAGTTTCAGATGATGAAGAGGAAGCAGCTAAGGAAGGGGATCTGGAATCTCTGATCTCACAAGACAAGGAATTTGCTCCAGTCACTTCTTCTCCATCAACTCCATCTCAGGAAGCTGTATCTGACAAGGCTCACTCACCATCTGTGTCTCTTGTTGATCCAGGCACAAGTGCTGATATTGATGTTCAACACTTGGTTGTGTCTGAAGTATTTCTCTTAGAAGCTCCAACAGCAAATAATCCTTCCACAACACCTGTTACTGATGCTGTTCAAACTCCAGAGTTATCAACAACACCTTCTCTGCATCAAGATGCTGATGATCAGACTTTAGGTGAGCATCAGGATATGGCTGTTGATCAGAACTTAGTATTAGATCAGCAATTAGAGGATGCTGAAGCCTCCATTGCTACTCACACTGTTGTCTTATCAGAAGATACTGATTCTTTAAGTTCTGATGCTGCAAATGCTGGAGATACTGGTGATGCTGCTCCAACTGTAGATGCTGATGAAGCAGATCCTTCAGGACATACTCCTCAACAGACTCTTCCTAAGTCTGAACTGGTAAAGAAGTTTGTTACCGGGGCTGCACCAGTACCTTGGAGTGAAACTCCTGCAGGTCAGGAGTGGACTAAGGAATGGAACTCAGTTTCATGTGTTCCAACTGCAATACATCTTGCTGAGCACTTGACTAAAGCTGATGAAATGTTAAATTCTAATGATTTAAAAACCCAGCTTAGAGTCACTGCATTGAGTATTAAACATCTACAAGGTCTTCATTCAACTACTCATGCAGAGCTACACAAGATTCAGGAGAACTTTATCAAACAAGAACAAGTTTGGAAAATTGATAAGAAAAAGTTCTTTCAACCTACCATTGACAGGATTGCTTATATTGAGAAAACTCAAGAGAAACAACAAGCTCAAATTGATGACATTCTGACAAATCAAGCTTCTCAGCAATAGCAACTTACTGAAATCCAATCCTCAGTGGAATTACTTATCTCTCTTTTACTACCTGCTGATGCCAAAAAGGGGGAGAAGGTAATTAAGTCCAAATGCAACACTAACAAGACACTGCAAGGAAAGGATGATGGAAATGATGATCAAGGATACTCTGGAATGGGTAGCGGTCATAGTCAAGGTAGAAGATTTACATCAAGACAAGCTAGTCACAGGACAAGTTCTGATACTGGGAAAAGAATAAGTTCTGCTGCTGGTAAAAGGATAAGTACTGATGAACTTCTAGATCTTGATGAGGAAATGTCAAGACAGTTATTTCTTCACGAAAATCCAGGAATGGACTTGGAAAGTTTAAAGGAAGAAGAAGCCAGACTTAAATCAGAGAAAGTCACATCTAAATCTGAAGCTTCTGGTAAAAAGTCACTTCCAAAACTCAAAGGCATTGTGATCAAAGAAAGGACACATACTGAAGCAACGTTGGCTAGATCACAACCACAGATAGATCCAAGATCCAAGGGTAAAGAAAAGGTTGGTGAACCTATCAAGGTTTATGTACCTCCTGAGGAAGAAGAAATTACTGATGAAAAAGATGATCTTGCTCTGACTTCAAGAAAAGTTCTTAAAACAACCTCTGACATGGCTCAAGTTATTCAGAGTCAAGAAATTGTAAGTTCTGATATTCAGAAGAAGCAAGTAACCTCTGACAGAGCTCAAGTTAACTTGATATCAGAAAATAGATCAAAGACACTCCTACCAGGATTCACTAAAGCAAAACAGACTCAATCTTTGAAGACTACTGCAAGTGGTTTTGAAGCAAGAGTAGTTACTGGAAAGGAAGCTAGAGATAAAACTGGATTGGGAAGTGCTGAAGAAAGAAGAGTACACAACACTACCAATGATCCAACTTCATTGAATGAACCAGGTATTGGAGCAACTCCTGAGAGATTGAATCAACTAGAATCTGTACGGATGGTTTACCATACCTACTTGAAAGAATACATCATGTTGTATTTCATGACAGATGGTAGGGTTTATCATATAAGACAAAATGTCATTCCATTGAAGTATTTTCAAGAATTGGAGCATGTACTTTTCTTACTTCAAGTGGATGACAGAATAACAGAGACTGCTGCAAACTACTTAAAAGAACAGATTCAGAGACAGAAAAGGCTTTATTCTGTTAAGTCTGACAGTATATATGTTCCAAAGTACAGAGATCACAATGGTGATATTGTTGATATGAAGCCTAATACTGCACAGATCAGAACATATCTTGCTATTAAGGGACTTGAATTCAATCTAGAGTCTGACAAAGCTTATGTCATAAGACTAGATCAGGAGTTGAGAAAAGCAAAGATCAATGATCTCAGAGCTGCAATCTTTCAAACTGGTGAAGATACTGCAGAGCTTAAAGATGTCAAAAGGAGAATGATTGATGAACTCAGATATGCTGAGAAATGTTTGTTGAAGAACTATCTCAGAACAACTCCTGACATCAGAGAGATCAGCAAATGATGAAGCCAAGTCGAAGATCTACAACTGCTTAAATTCTGATATTTATACAGACTGAAGTTGTTATCAGAAGTTGAAATTGGTAAAAGCTTTAAGGACTGTAAGTTGTAGTTATCTAGTCTAATTCTCATGCATTTGTACTTAATGTTTTTGACATCATCAAATATCTGTTAAACTTGTATATTATGTTAATTTACAAGTTGGGGGAGATTGTTAGATATATTTGATAATGCCATGGCTAATATGTTTTATGTTTAGCTTTCAGATCTTACTTGAACAGGATAAATCAGTATTTAACTGTTGATCAGTACTTATACTGGAAGTCAGGACTTAAGGATATCAGTACATATGTTATCAGGAGATAATCGTCAGAAGATAGATATCAGATCTTAAGTGCTGAAGGACAATCAGATAAGGACAGTAGCTGATTAAAGGAAAGAAGATCAAGATAAACATAAGAAGAGATATGCATGAAGAAGGAATTCTGTAAAGAATGGAATACTTGGAAGAAAAGATATCTGATTGATATATTTTAGGAAGCAAAATTATATTCCATATCAATTAGCGATTATCTTGTAACTGTGTAGTATATAAACACAGATATAGGGTTTACACTATAAGTGTTATCATTATTAGAGAAGATTATTCATTGTAACCCTAGCAGCTCTCGTGATATTTGTTCATCACTGAGAGGTAACAGTTCCATACTGTAACAGAGTTTATTATTTCAATAAAGTTTGTTTTCTGTTACTTAAGTTCTTAAAGTTCGATTTGAGTGTACTATACACTGTATTCACCCCCTCTACAGTGGTGTGTGACCTAACAACTAATCAGATAACACGAAACTGATAAATGCCAACTTTCGTGCACGAATACCACACTACCAGACATCCACAAAAGAAATAGAAGCTGAATAGACACCAATTATATTGAACTATATGTCTATAGAATTTGACAACATAACGGTTTAATGCACAAGTTATCTATCGTGATTACATAGGGCAAGTGAGATGGTTAAAATTACCTACGAATCATGCACAACAATAACGCATGAACCTATGCTAGCATGACAAGTTCTAAATCCCTAAATTCACTTTCGCTTCATTAAGAATTAACACACTATATTATAAGTTCGCGACTCATAAGAGAATACGCACAACCAATACTAGGTTATCATACAATCACCACACACTAAGGCATCGAAACAATTCAACAGAAATCCATAAATAAATCCGCTGGAACTCCACGATAACGATTAGCGCATAATCGGACTCATCATCAACGTGGGTTCCGATGAAAGCATGGTATAAATGTAGTCTTTATAAACGAATAATAAACAAAGTACAAAACAAGAGTTGTTAGGTCACACAGCACTGTAGAAGGGGGTTGAATACAGTGTTTTACAATCAAATCGATTTCAACACAAGTATGTAACAAAGATCAAGTATTTAATAAACTCTGTTACAATATGAACTGTTGTTCTCTCTCAGTGATGAACAAAATATCACTAAGAGCTGCTAGGTTACAATGTATAATCTTCTCGATAATGATAAACACATAGTGTAAACCCTAAGCTGTGTTATATAGTACACAGTTACAAGATATATTCTAATTGATATTGATATAATTCTGTCTCCTAAAAATATATTAATCAGATATCTTCTACAAGTCTTATAGTTCTCTAACTCTTCTATGCATATCTTCTATTGTTTAGTCTCGATCTTCTCCTGTAAATCAGCTTCATTCCTTAACTGAAAGTCATCCCGCACTTAAGTTCTGATATGTATCTTCTGACACTTAAGTTCTGAATTAAGTTCCGACTTCAGTAAGTCCTGATTTAGTAAGTCCTGATATGTCCCGTTGTTAAGTTCTGAAAATTAAACACAAATTATATTAGACATGACATCTCAAATATATCTAACAATCTCCCCCAACTTGTAAATTATGCAAAATATACAAGTTAATAGATTTGTGATGTCAAAAACATTTAAGTACAAATGCAATAAGAGTTTAACTAGATAAACTACAACTTACAGTCCTTGTAGCTTTTACCAATCTCACTGAGTATCTAAATCCAAAGTGATTCTTAACAAAGTTTGATATCAGCTTTTTTCTTTGATCCTCAGGACTTGAGATAGTGTAGTCTTGACTTGCTTCATTTCTTCACCCTGACTTCCAATCTGGTAGATTGTAGTCCTTAAAGCAAAATATGGTTCTTTCTAAACCATCATCCAGATTTATTACCCTTGGATGAGAAGAATCTTCATTGTAGCATAGACATTGCTATTTCAAAATCACTTCAAGTTTAGCAGAATCCTTCTTCATTGGAATTTCACTTCCATCTCTTCAATAATATTAGGAATGAATTATGTAACCCTTGAACCAGAAATTCTTGCTTTATCTCTTATGGTCTTCAATATGAAATTTTCATCTCCTGGTAATATCAGACTTATCTCTAAAAGATAATGAAAAAATTGAAGTCTTTCAAAGATTTGTTCAGTACATCTGATTCTGACATTGATATGTCCTTCCATCTTCAATAAATAGAATCAGATTTTCTTTGACATTATGCTTGTCATGAGTATCCAGTACCATGAACAGAGATAACCTTATCAAGGTGTTTCTGTGTAACATCTTCAAGAGGTTTGTCAGTTAACAAAAATGGATCTCTAGTAGCAACTTCAACTCCTGTCTTGATCTTAGCTTCATCGGAACCTAGCCTGCTCTATCTCTGGTTCTCTAGAATTTAACCCATAGTCATGAAATCAGACAACAATTGGCTTTTCTTTGGATCTGATGGTTTGACATTTTTCCATAGAAGTTTCTTTTTGCCAGCTACTTTCATCTTGTCTAAATCAACTTGAGCACTGTCAGAGGTTGATGTCTTGATGACTTTATCAAAACTTGTTATTCTTGTTGTTTTCACTTGAACACTTGAGCTCTGTCAGAGGTTGTCTTGGATTCTTCAGTTATCTTCCTTCTTTCAGAGTTGAAAATTCATCTTCAATAAGAGTCATCATGAACTTGAACCAGTTTGCACACAGGTTTTATCAGAATTTGAGGAATTTTCACTCCTGTGGCTTTATTGGTTCATCAACTTTTCCCTTCCTTTATCTTTGGGATTAATCTCAATCTGTGATCTTGTTTGGGCTTTGATGCCTCAGTATTTGATTCTCCTTGATCACAATGCATTTTTCCTTAGGCCTGGAGGTTTCTTACACAGAAGCTTTTGGCTTTAAATTTGTCTTTTCAGCTTTAAATCTAGCTTCTTCCTCCTGAGATTTTCTAAACCATTCCAGGATTATGTTTCAGAAATAATCTTCTAGCATCTCTTCATCAAGTGTTTGAATTGGGATCTTTGTAGTAGACAGTAGTCTGCCCTTAAGCTTCAAAGTTTGCAGAAACTTCTGAGTATTGACTTCCACCTTGAATCAGAACATCAGGCTTTGTCGTTTAGACTTTGCTCATCAGAACTTGATATCAGATTTTGATTATTAGCACTTGCTATCAGATTTTGAGTTTGAGCATCTTCGGAACTTGTCTTCTTTTGAATAGAAGATTTGTTACATCAGAGATTAGTTTCCTAGAAGAAACCTTGCTGCTTGCCCTTGACCTTGATCTTTTTCATGACCTCTACTCTTATCAGAGTTTCCCTGGTCATCATCTTTGTCATCCTTCTTCTTCAGTATCAGAGTAGGTGAGCATTGGACTTAGCTACCTTCTCCCCCTTTTTAGCATCATCAGGTAGTAGGAGAGAGAGAAGAAGTTCAACTGAAGATTGGATTTCATAAGTTGAGTTGAGAGGCTGATTCTGTAAGACCTCAGGAATTTGGGCCTGTGCTTCTCTTGAGCTTTTTCAATGCTTCAACCTTTCATGTATAGGTCTGATAAGTCTTGACTTGTCTAACTTGAGAGTCAATATCTAGCTTTTCAGCTGACTCAAGAAGTTTATCAACATTGGCATGAGTTTGAGAGTGTAGACCTTGAAGATTTTAGTAGATAGAGCTGTGACTTTGAGTTGTGTCTTGAAATCAGAATTGTGAGCAACTCATCAGCTTTCCAATATGGTCTGTCAGTACTGGATCTTGGAATGAAATCAGTTTCATTCACTTCTTAGTCCCTCCACCTCTGTGAGTATCTTCCCAAGGAATAGGAGCAGCTTGCTCAACAAACTTCTCAATAAGTGCCTCTTTTCCTAGAATGGGAGCTGGAGTATCAACAAAACACTATCTTAACTGAAGAAGACTTATTTTAGACAGTACTAGTGTGTGTTGCTGTGGCGATTGCAGTAGCATCATCTAAATTCTGATCATCAGAATTTATCCAGAAGGGGGTAGATGGTATCTCAACATTTCGTCAGTTGGAGAGTTGACTGTAGATGGTTGAGCTGATGTTGGAGCTTCCAGATCAAATAAAGAAGATAGGAATATCAGATTGGCATATCTAGTCAGAACTTGTGTCTTGTTCTTCAGCATTATTGTAGATTTGGATTGGGAGATAGGAGGTGTGATCATGTATCTGTAACAGTATCTTTTGGTTTGGAAGGGCTTCAATGATAATTGGTCTTTTGAGATCAAAGATTCCTAATCCCTTCTCAGCTTTTCAGTATCTCTGATGGAGGTTGAGCATGTGCTTCCTGCCTCTGTTTCTTAGATCTCCTAGATGGTGAGGAGGTGCCTGAGTAGCATCAGAATTACAGTTCTCTTTTCTTCAAGTATTAGAACCCTCGCTTCAGCATTTATCTGATGGGTTGACCCTTCAGCTCTAATTCTTTCTAAAAACTCATATTCAGCTGCAACAGTCACATGTTTGATGCATGAACCGTACTGCTCCTCTTCATTATCAGAGTCATCCTGAGAATCATCCTTCTTCTCCTTGATGGAGATTTAGGAACAGACTTTGCTCTTTTGTCTGGAGGATGAAGGTGTGGTAGGTGCTGAGGGTGTTGTGGGAAGAGCTGGTTGGAAGTATGTTCTGCTGGTAGGGAGGTTAAGAGGTGGTGGTGGTGTAGTGGTTGGAGGTGCTGCTGATGGAGGTTGGGATGGTTTGTACATCAGGAATTAGTAGTGTATGTGGCTGGGTCAGAGTTTACTAAAACTGTTTGACTGATTGTGGAATTTGGAGGGGTGTAGAACAGTTTCTATAAGTAGATAATAAGTCATTAATGCTCTCTTAGAAAGTTTAATGGTGGAAATCAACATGGCCTAGTGGGGTGCA